>NC_030682.2:143914440-144256940 GCF_000004195.4 Xenopus tropicalis | reverse complement strand
GCTCACTATCCGGACCCAAAGAAACAGAAGCCCCAGAACGGACAAATGGAAGACTGAAGCTCACTATCCAGACCCAAAGAAACAGAAACCCCAGAACGGACAAATGGAAGACTGAATGAAGCTCACTATCCGGACCCAAAGAAACAGAAGCCCCAGAACGGACAAATGGAAGACTGAAGCTCACTATCCAGACCCAAAGAAACAGAAGCCCCAGAATGGACAAATGGAAGACTGAAGCTCACTATCCGGACCCAAAGAAACAGAAGCCCCAGAACGGACAAATGGAAGACTGAAGCTCCCTATCCAGACCCAAAGAAACAGAAACCCCAGAACGGACAAATGGAAGACTGAATGAAGCTCACTATCCGGACCCAAAGAAACAGAAGCCCCAGAACGGACAAATGGAAGACTGAAGCTCACTATCCAGACCCAAAGAAACAGAAGCCCCAGAATGGACAAATGGAAGACTGAAGCTCACTATCCGGACCCAAAGAAACAAAAGCCCCAGAACGGACAAATGGAAAACTGAAGCTCACTATCTGGACCCAAAGAAAAGGCCGCACATATTTTTTTTTTCTCTCAGACAGACCAAAAGGCTAATGACTAAAGATGAAAGTTGTCTACAAATTACCAGAGTTGGAAGAAAAGAGGCCTAAAATGATGTGTTGTGAAGTTCAAATCAGCTCAGGGTTCACATTGACTGCTTGGAGTTCATTCCGTCTGCAGAGAACTGAAGAAAGCCAGGGAAAGATAATGTGCCGGCCAATTTCCCAATCAGAGGAATAACATCATTCATTTGATTTCAGCTCTCGAGCTGCCCGGACAATAGATCATCAAAAGGAAGATGGGCCCTTCGGTCAGGATCATGTGTCTTGTAGAGTCGCATATGGTACAATAGTGACATTGATCAAGGCCCCGCGTTCCTATTAGGTTAACAGATTTCCGTTCTGCTACTATTTCTCCAGCCTCCTTCGTTTCTCCGCCGCTCGTTTGTGAGATGGATTTACACGACGTGGCAGGAAAAAAAAAATTCTGCAGAATAAAAATAATTGTATGGACAGACTTTAAAAAATGTATAGAATGGTGAGATGAGCGCAGCTCTTTCCTCCATTTGTCTTCATTTCCCCACTGGTGATATCACTGTGAAGGTGAGAAATGTACCTACAGAATGGGGAGTCAAAATGGAAACAATTTGGGGGGGAAAAAGTCATTTTTTTTTACCATTGAAAACACAGTAAAATATATTTTGATTTTGACATTTTAATTAAAGGGGAACTACACCCAAAAACAACTTAAACTAAAATAATATGCAGCCTTTTCATGATGTTTAATGTAATAATATGATTTGGAACAGTTCCCTAAGCCCCGCCCCCTGTTCCCTAAGCCCCACCCCCTGTCCCCTTGCTGATCTGGCTGACTACTTTGTGACTCAAATAAACTGTAACAGTAGTCGCCTGTCCCTCGGCCTGCCTTCAGCCTTCCTCCTCCCAATCCCACAATTCCCTGCTGCACACGTGATGTCAATAAGGAAAGGAACATCCCAGTGCAATGCATTGTGGGTTATGTAGTTCCTTTATGCTGTCTGTAAGCTGTGGGGAAGTTGTTACAATGTGTAACATCAGTGTTTTAGTCCCTCCTCCCCTGCCAGGATATTAAATGATGCAGAAAGAGTAGAACTGTTTTGCAGCTGGATTTCAGCATATAAACATGGTATTTATTCCTACTGTTTGAAGGAACAGATTACAGGGATAGGGATATTAGGGGTTTCTGTGTTGGGTGGGGCTCTTTAACACATTTTGGTTCGGAAGCCGGAGTTCCCCGTTAAGTTCAAAGACTGAAAGGAAAACAATAGTTCTAATAATTAATATAATTACACATTTTATAAAAATTATATAAAATAAAAAATCTTAATTTTAATAGAAATGTGCTTAAATTATGCCCTATCATTTGGGAGCAATGGGAGTTCAGTGGATAATACCTTGAAGAAGAAGGAAGAAGCTCATCCAAGATCTCCAACTGTTTTTCCAACACTCCAGTGAATCACACACATCATATTATTCATAAAAGAACACTTGAAAAACATGTTTCATATGGGGCTCAGTGGCACTGATGTAAGGGAATGTTTATAGAACAGCAACAAATATGCCTCTCAGATGGGTTTGCATCAATGAGCTGAAGACACAAGACGGCCTACTATGTGTCCGGTGGTCAGAAGACGTTCTTGTATCAACCTGTTGCTTATCTTAAGGTGCCTGTACACGTTAAGATCCGCTCTCTTGGCGAGGTTGCCAAGCGAGCGGATCTTCTCCCAATATCCCCACCTATGGGTGGGCGATATCGGCAAAATGTAGGCTAATTCAATCGTTTGGCACTGGGGCCAAACGATCAAATTATAACGGGAGCAATGAGTGCAGTCGGTTCGGGGACCGCATCAACAAGCCAATGTGGTCCCCAATCCGACTAAATCTTTTAACCTGCCTGATCGATATCTGGCCAATTTCAGGCCAGATATCGGTCAGGCATGCCCCTCGTTCCTGCCCCTACACGGGCTGATAAGCTGCAGAATCGGTCCAAGGGAACCAATATCGGCAGCTAGAATGGGCCGTGTATGGGCACCTTTACTCTTCTTGATCCAAGCAAGGGCAAACAAAACTGTTGCAATGATCTCTCCAAATCCTGTGCATGAACGGCGTCAATCCATCAATGATAACACAATATCTGCCTGATGATAGCAACTCTACTATCTATGGGTGGTGCAGGCTTTTAGTAATAATTCCAGGTCAAGAAACCTGGACTTTAATCCTCTGAGGATATTACTGTTCATTTCCAACTCTGTATTGCATTATTTGGATACAGTCGGTGGGAACCTCTTGCATCTTTATTGAGAATGATGACACAAACTTTAGGGGTCACTTATGAATGTTGGGGCAGAGGCACAGACCCATGATTTATCTTGGACTTGATGGTTGCACCCAAAGCTTTAGGTCTCCTACAATAGAGCGTATTTATGATGGTGGGTGGAACAGGGTAGTCCTAGATGCCCCCTAGCTTGTGTTTTATTCAGATAGGGCACACCAGAAGCCTATGACAGTAGTTAAGTACAGGGCTGCTTGTTTTTAATAGAAATGTGCTTAAATCACGCCCTATCATTTGGGAGCAAGGGGGGTTCAGAACTGTGGAAATACCTTGAAGAAGAACGAAGAAGCTCATCCAAGATATCCAACTGTTTCTCCAAGACTATGCATTCTGTATTCCAGTGAAATACACATGATATTATTCATAAGAACACTTGAAAAACACTTTTCTCATGGGGCTTAGTGGCACTGATGTAAGGGCCTGTTTGTAGCAACAAATATGCCTCTCAGATGACAGTGGGTTTGCGTCAATGGGCTGAAGACACAAGCCTGCCTACTATGTGTCCGATGGTCAGAAGACGTTCTTGTATCCACCCGTTGCATGTCTTACTCTTCTTGATCCAAGCAAGGGCAAACAAAACTGTTGCAGTGATCTCTCCAAACTCTATGCAAGTACGGGTCAATCCATCAATGATAACACAATATCTGCCTGATGATAGCAACTCCACTATCCATGGGTGGTGCAGGGTTTTAGTAATAATTCCAGGTCAAGAAACCTGGACTTAAATCCTCTGAGGATATTACTGTTCATTTCCAACTCTGTATTGCATTATTTGGATTCAGTCAGTGGAAACCTCTTGCATCTTTATTGAGAATGATGACACAAACTTTAGGGGTCACTTATGAATGTTGGGGCAGAGGCACAGACCCATGATTTATTTTGGACTTGATGGTTGCACCCATAGCTTTAGGTCTCCTACAATAGAGCGTATTTTTGATGGTGGGTGGAACAGGGTAGTCCTAGATGCCCCCTAGCTTGTGTTTTATTCAGATAGGGCACATCAGAAGCCTATGACAGTAGGGTTGCCCCAGGGTAGACAAAGTTCTGAATCTTTTCCTAGATTTTTTTTAGAAAAGGCCCAATTTTACAAGATGACCCCGTCTCTCCTTCCATGCTATTACTTTTCCCATACTATTTCTTTGAGTCATATTTTTCAGTTCCTTAGCATCTTGCCCTTCACCCCTATACAATATCTGGAGTTCCATAAGAGTTGGCAGCAGCAGTTTGACCATCCCTCATGTATATAATGTTAATATCTAACATTTGGTACAACATATGGTTACACAGGGGGGGATCCTTTGATGCTGGGGCCCCAAGGAATATGCTTCAGCCTGAAACCCTGACCTAATATTAATGGTAAAAAGGAAAATGTCACATTCACAAAGAGCAATGATATTTAAGGAGGACGTATTTTGAGCTGCTTAGTCTAAAGGACCGCGTAGGAAATCAATGTCCAACAAACAGCAGGCTGCCCAAGCTGCCCGAGTGTGTGTGTCTGCCTCTCACATCTCCGTGAATGACACTGAACACTCAGCTGCTCTAAAATGACAAAATCCATGTTGGAAGTGAAATTTTATATTATTAGGCTGTCATCTGAAAGAGAGGAATGGCCGCTCACAATGGATCAATTATCTAAAAATAAACAGAGCTATTATGTTAGAGGTTTCAATGCGGCAGGGCAAACAAATAATTCTCTTTCTGCACTTCACGTGTTATTTTGCTCTTCCCTGAATGTTTTGTTTATCTTTTTTGTGCCATTTATTGTCACTAGATGTAACCGACACAATAAAAAAACAACACAGGTTTGGCAAAAAGTATGGGGACACCTCAATGTCCAACATCTCTTTCCAAAACCAGGGGGTTAATATAAAGTTTCTCTTTACCTTGCTGCTATAACAGTCCCTGATGTTGGGCTATAACAGGCACTGATGTTGGGCAATCATGCACACTAGCATTTTCATTCATCCCACGGTAATTCAGTTGGGTTGAAGGGTGCAGGCCATTCAAGTTCTTCCACTTCTGTGGAAGAACTACTATATGGACCTAACTTTGTGCATTGGTTAAACTGATGCCAAAAAGTAGCGTTGTCAAGAATGAAATTGTATGATGCACCTGTGTTGGCAATGATGAGTGTAAATTATAATGGCCATGTAGATATCTCTTTTTAGGTCTAACTTGATGATCTCCATGCCCTCTGACATCTCCTTCTCTAATCTGTACAGCCCCTCCTGATGTTAGGGAGGGGGCTGTAAAGAGTAGAGAAGGAGATGTCAGAGGGCATGGAGATCATAGAGTTAAGGTGGCCATACATGTTAAGATCTGCTCGCTTGGACAGGTCCCCAAACGAGCGGATCTTCTCCGGATATCCCCACCTATGGGTGGGAGATATCGGATTGGGCAAATATAGGCTACTTAGATAATTTGGCCCTGGGGCCAAATGATTGAATTATAACCGCGGCAGTGGGCGCAGTCAGATTGGGGACCGCATCAACGAGCCCATGCGGTCCCCGATCCAACTAAATCTTTTAAGCTGCCCGATCGATATCTGCCCAATTTCAGGCTAGATATCGGTTGGGCATGCCCGTCATTCCTGCCCCTAAACGGGCCAATAAGCTGCTGAATCGGTCCAAGGGACAGGTATCGGCAACTACAATCGGCCCGTGTATGGCCACCTTTAGACCTAAAAAGAGATATGAAGTTCAAGTACATGGAGTTCAGAGAAGGAGCTATAGGTGAGGCTGGTAAGTGGGGGGTGGGTGGGGTTGACCAAGTGGATATCAAAAAACTTGCAGGTTGAGGACACATATTTGTGAAGAAGTAAAAATAAAAGGACTTTACAGAGACAGAAAAAAGCTACAAGAGTGTTTTCAGGGGAGTGTTGGTATCTCCCAGATATTGCCACCCAATGAATACATTACGTAACATTCTGTAATTATACATGACATAGAGGTAGAGGCAATATTTGGGTTTTGATGTAGTAATATAGATATAAATAGATTCAAATATGGCTGAAGAACTATCCAATTATGTTGTAGTTTTATTATCTGCTAAGTCCAAGAGTAATATGGTAGTGTGGCTGTTGGTCTGCTTTCCACTAAGTAAAAATGTGCCGTCCGTCAACCTTGTAGGGAGAGAAACCCCAATAAAGAGTTTAGTAATGGTGGGAACTGCAAATAACAACTTGTCAATATCTAGTATAAATAAATTTAAAGCAACTGGACTTGTTTGGTAATCATTGAAGATGTTTCACTACTCATCCGAGCAGCTTCTTCAGTTCAAAGTCTTCAATGATTACCAAACAAGTTCAGTTGCTTTAAATTTATTTATACTAGATATACCATGACCTGGATGAATGAAAATCTTCATAGACAACAACTTGTAAAGTTTCTGAAACAATGGCACCAGAAGCTTCCTCTGAGCAATTAAAAAAAAGGGGGTCAGTTAAGTTTCTTTAAAAACACCAACTCCTAGTCAAAAAATTAGATAAGGGTGTTAGTGAGTCAAAAAGCAGATACCAGCACACTTGCAAAGCCGAGGGTCCATATCAGAAGGTAGTAACATGCAACAAAGTGCTGAAACTGGCAAGTAATGGTGAACCAAAAGACCACAGCAGATCAGCAGATGGAACTGGAGGCAATCTACGCTGATAACTCTACTCTTCTGAAGGTTTTCCAGTTGCCACCTTCTCTTCATCCATGGTGCTTTCATGTAGATGAGTTGTGAACTCAAAACCCTCACCTGTATTCTGATGTCAAGATGCTTCCATGTCGCTCAGAGCTACCTCCTCAAGGGCAAGGAAGAGTTATCTCAATAAACATTGAGGTAGTCCTACCACAACAGGAATTTCAGGAGGTGATGAAGAAGTTTAGGGCCCTGAGACAATGACAGCTAAGGCAGTGCTACTCCGGCAGTCACACCTGTATAGAATATAGGCAAAAGCAAAGGAAAGTCATTACAACTTGACATCTTGATACTTCTTGATACTTCTACTAGACAAACACAAAGGTAAGCATAATGGCCTCGATATACGCCACCACCAGAACTTGCCTCCTACTGCTTCCAATGATGGAACAGTGCAGAGAAGCCCTAGCCAGGGCTGGAACTGGGGGTAGGCACAATAGGCATCTACCTAGCCCACCCTAGCTTGCGTTAAACTACAGAAAGGGGGCAAGTGGGAGGGGTCCACGTCTGGGAGCAGGTAACAGAGAATGTGGAGAGGATGGTTGACACCACTAGCAAGGGTTGTTGCTTCTTCTTGGCCCAGCACTAACCCGGTGCTCCTGTTCCACTCATCTGAATGAATTCCTGCAATGCACTCTCCATCAACTGGTTCTTCCAGGGCCCTCATCTATTAACTATCCGTGACTGTTCCTTGAATGAAGCGTCAGTTTAATGTCGAAAGTATAAACAAAAATGTTGATTCAGAGCAAGGGGTTTGCTATAAAATAATTATTAGGGGGATAAAAGCATTTCAATCATATCAAGGAAAACTTTCCCCTCGCTGAGATGTGGAGGGAATTATGCATGTCAGCGGCACAAAGGAAGTGGATCTATGTAAGAGCAAAGATGGAAATGCAATAAACGATATCATTAAGAGCAATTAACTACATAATTATTTTCCTCCGCTTGCCGTGCTTTGAAAAGGCAGCGGTTAGCAAACAGTAATCACATCCAGGAATAAAATAGCAGGACTTATAATGAAAACTGACAGCAAATAGTTATTGGTTCACATAATGTTCTGTAGGAAGGAAGAAACGGGCATTACTTAATAACCTTTGCAGAGTACATAATGAATGAATGAAGGAAACTCCCTTAAAAGGCAAAGATGTTGTGGTGGCGTAAATTCTTTTGAAAGGAGAAGTTTAGCTTTAACCAATAGTCTTTATCGAAGGACACATTTTAACCACAGTACAAGTATTAATCATTTTTTGGGGGGGGAACGGTCACTGAATGGCTTCAGAATTAATATTATGTCGGGAATGTTGAGAGGCTAACCATGTCCACTGCCCTGTGGGAGGGAGGTGATTCTATATCTTTATAAGGGAAGCAAGCTGGATGCCACCTACTTCCGGGGTGGTTGTTCTTGGTAGGGGAGCTCAAGGCAGATTGGCTCATTAAGAAGTTTAAGTCTTAAGGTAACTCAGGACTTAAGGTGGCCATACATAGGAAGAGGTTGCCAAATGAGAAGATCTTCTCCGATATGGGCGATATCGGGCTAATTAGATCGTTTGGCCCTAAGGCCCTAAGGTGAGCATAGGTGCTGTTGGATCAGGGGCTGCATCAATGAGCTGATGCTTTGCCATATATCTATGTGATATAGTACTTACCTGAAGGTTAGTGGGTAGATGAACAGGAGCACAAGGGTAGCCCACCTGGAAAATTCCATGCCTATAACCTCACACTGAGTCTTTTTACTGTAAGCTGTGCCTGTTTCACAGCAGTCTGGACCCCTTTATGGACTTGGCTCCTGATTGGACTGATTCTTATGGTGGCTCTGAGGAGTGCTAGGACAGCCACATATTCATATATATACATGTTGAAGGACCTCAACTGCTGTAGAAAAGGGGATAGGTCATGTTCTTTCTCAAGGAATATGGGAGAATATATATCCAGAGCCTTAGACTTGTGGCTATGGGATGTATTCTCTACTGGTGTTGTGAAGAAGCCCCCAAATACTGCCGAGAAGCCTGCCATTATTTGACAGGTAAATTTTGCCCAGATAAACAGCTACGTGAGTAGTTTATACAGAATGAGCAACCAAAGTCACACCCTGTTTATGCAGGCAAGTGAAATGAATGACTTATCAAAGATGTGCCAAGACATTGGCCAAGGTGATACAGGTAGAGGGCAAAGTGAAGAGCATACACAGAGTAGCTACAGATGTACATTGGATCATGGGCAGATAAAGGGCAAGTAAATGGTGCCTACAGAACAAGTAAGCACTATTCTACCCTGCCTGGAGAGATGGCAAGCTACATGCCGTTTATATTCTTCCTCATAGCAATGATAACCCTTTTCCAGCTGAAGCCATCATTTGATTTCAAGAAAAATGCGTCAAGTGAACATTTCCACTGATTTATGAAGAGAGACAGAGTGAGAATATCCGACGCTTTCCGTTGGCAGCTACCCACGAGGAAAAGAAACTTAAAATAACTCCGGACAGATATGCAGAGATCTGCAACTTTGGGAAATCATCCATGTCAAGAAGCCAGCCCTAAGTCTATAAAATAATTGCAGCTCTGTATGCCCAGATGCAGCTGTTTGCCCGAGATGCCATTCCCCTGCAGAACGTCAGATTTGCCATTTCTTAAATGAAGACTGAGCTGGAAAGAAAATGTGTTTAATGTAGCATTCCTAAACACAAAGTTAAACAGAAGGTTTCTTCACCGTGCTTCACGTTTGATAAATTGTCAGTTATTACTTTCCCCCTGTAATACATAAATTTCCCGGAGTTGCTCATCGAAAAAAAGTTTGGGCTTAAGTACGATTTTATTGCTGCTTTATATATGAGGCGCGGGAATGGCGAGGCCTCAAAAATGTTCTAGAACTATGACTCTTAAGGGTAAAGCGGCAGTCTCATTGCTCTATAAAATGAACTTTGTGCTTAAAAATCAGATTTTCAAAGGGTGTGTCTGGTTGGTCAGGGATCCAAATGTATCGCTATAAAATAGAAGAATTTAGTAAGAACGTTTGGCTTTGAAGAAGCTCAACTACAAGCTGAAATGGAAAAATGCATTCACTTTGGCAGAGACGTCCAATAACCCCCCAGGTCTTCGGGGAGACTACTATCTATTCTTGGCTTGGAAAGCTTTATTCCGTATTACTGTTTGGCACAAACTGGAATTCAGTCTTAAAAAAGTCAGGACTGGATCAGTTGGATCCTAAGGACCTGGTGCCAGTTGATGCGCCATTGGAAAAGGGAATCATTTAACCATTAAATAAACCCAATAGGGCTGTTTTGCCCCCAATAAGGGGTAATTATATCTTAGTTGGGATCAAGTACAGGTACTGTTTTATTATTACAGAGAAAAGGGAATCATTTAGCCATTAAATAAACCCAATAGGGCTGTTCTGCCCCAATAAGGGGTAATTATATCTTAGTTGGGATCAAGTACAGGTACTGTTTTATTATTACAGAGAAAAGGGAATCATTTAACCATTAAATAAACCCAATAGGGCTGTTTTGCCCCCAATAAGGGGTAATTATATCTTAGTTGGGATCAAGTACAGGTACTGTTTTATTATTACAGAGAAAAGGGAATCATGTAATCATTAAATAAACCCAATAGAGCTGTTCTGCCCCCAATAAGGGTGTAACAAAAAGTGCCTTACCGGCACGGCGGGGACGCCCGCCGCGCCGCCGTCAGCGGGGACGCCCACCGCGCCGTCCTCTTCATGCGCCGGCTTCCTCATAGTGGGCGCGCACGCGCGCGCTCCCGCATTTAAAGGCGCATGCGCGCTGGCGTGATGACGTCAGCGCACAATGGCGCGAATTTCAAAGATATTTAAAGGGACATTTGTTTACATTTTGTTGCCCGTGATAGGATTCGATTCCTGGTGCCTTCCTGAGCCTTGTGCATTCTTGTTCCTGTATTTCTGATAGTATTTCTCCTGTTTTGACCCGGCCTGCTCCTGACTTTCCTGAAATCCGTAACCTGACCTCGGCTTGTACTTTTGACTCCGATTTTGCCTAAACCCGCTGCTTGATTATCTGGTTGACCATTGCCTGTCTGACGATCCCTGTTTTCCGCCTGCCTCGACCCAGCCTGCCTGACGACGAACTTGTTAATCCTATTTGTACCGTGATCTTCGGCCTAACTGACTTTATCTACAGTCGTGCCCCTTTGCTTGCCAGAATTCCTTCCTTGTTCCTCTCGTTAAGTCCAGGTGGCATCTGAGTAGCTGAGGGCTCCTCCCGAAGCCAAAGGCGGTCACATTACTGGTGAAGCCGAGCCGAGACCAAGGAACTTGGCATTTGTTCTGGTTTAGGGTGCCGACCGTGACAAAGGGGTAATTATATCTTAGTTGGGATCAAGTACAGGTACTGTTTTATTATTACAGAGAAAAGGGAATCATTTAACCATTAAATAAACCCAATAGGGCTGTTCTGCCCCAATAAGGGGTAATTATATCTTAGTTGGGATCAAGTACAGGTACTGTTTTATTATTACAGAGAAAAGGGAATCATTTAACCATTAAATAAACCCAATAGGGCTGTTCTGCCCCAATAAGGGGTAATTATACCTTAGTTGGGATCAAGTACAGGTACTGTTTTATTATTACAGAGAAAAGGGAATCATTTAACCATTAAATAAACCCAATAGGGCTGTTCTGCCCCCAATAAGGGGTAATTATATCTTAGTTGGGATCAAGTACAGGTACTGTTTTATTATTACAGAGAAAAGGGAATCATTTAACCATTAAATAAACCCAATAGGGCTGTTCTGCCCCAATAAGGGGTAATTATACCTTAGTTGGGATCAAGTACAGGTACTGTTTTATTATTACAGAGAAAAGGGAATCATTTAACCATTAAATAAACCCAATAGGGCTGTTCTGCCCCCAATAAGGGGTAATTATATCTTAGTTGGGATCAAGTACAGATACTGTTTTATTATTACAGAGAAAAGGGAATCATTTAACCATTAAATAAACCCAATAGGGCTGTTCTGCCCCAATAAGGGGTAATTATATCTTAGTTGGGATCAAGTACAGGTACTGTTTTATTATTACAGAGAAAAGGGAATCATTTAACCATTAAATAAACCCAATAGGGCTGTTCTGCCCCCAATAAGGGGTAATTATATCTTAGTTGGGATCAAGTACAGATACTGTTTTATTATTACAGAGAAAAGGGAATCATTTAACCATGAAATAAACCCAATAGGACTGTTCTGCCCCCAATAAGGGGTAATTATATCTTAGTTGGGATCAAGTACAGGTACTGTTTTATTATTACAGAGAAAAGGGAATCATTTAACCATTAAATAAACCCAATAGGGCTGTTCTGCCCCAATAAGGGGTAATTATATCTTAGTTGGGATCAAGTACAGGTACTGTTTTATTATTACAGAGAAAAGGGAATTATTTAACCATGAAATAAACCCAATAGGGCTGTTCTGCCCCAATAAGGGGTAATTATATCTTAGTTGGGATCAAGTACAGGTACTGTTTTATTATTACAGAGAAAAGGGAATCATTTAACCATGAAATAAATCCAATAGGGCTGTTCTGCCCCCAATAATTTATAATTATAATTATATCTTTATCTAGATATATCTTTATTTAGATATAATTACCTGGCTGAGGTCAATACCAGGAGATCATACATGAAGAAGGTAGGGAACTGGACAAGGGTTTAGGAACTAGGCAAGGACTTTGGAACTCAGGAGTCAGGAACCATTCTGTTCATGAGTACTATAAAGTCACATAACTAAGGGTTTGGATTTGGTCTGGCTGAACTCCACTGATTTGGTCCACTTCGAATTTGTCCAAATCCTGAATTCAGTGCATCCCTAATTAAGAGACTAAAGGGCTCATTTAAGATAAGCAGAGAAAAATGTATTAAAGAGGTGCCCCCCAGCCTGTCCATCGTGAATACAGTGCAGCTGAATAAATGGCCCCTAGAATGGGTCTTTGGTCCATTTTAAAAAAATGTTCTAAGAAATTGTATCAATTAATAACCTGCGTAGAGAAGGAAGCTTTTTCTCATTCACACCCTCCATATTGCATTCTGTAGCCTGGAATATTAAATATCTGATTTATTAACACTGTTTTTTTCTCTCTGTACAGTTCAATTTACAGATCAACACATTCTTTCATTCATGGTGTAAAATTAGAATAATAAAGTGATAGAATTGAATAGATCTAACACCTGATGAACACTATTTATTAAGCCAAGAACATATAGTATATTTTTGCCTTAGCAACACGCATTTTGTGCGCTGATGATTAATGCATTCTGATGATTAATGCATTCTGATGGATCGGGTCCCCTTATAGACAAGTATATGGCACAGTGGTACGAGCCATAGCATCAATAAAATAATTGCTTTCAAATAACAAATAGTGATGAGCGAATTTTTTCGCCAGGCATGGATTCACAGCGAATTTTAGCATTTCGCCATTGGCAAATGGTTTGTGAAAATGCACAGCGGAAAAATTTGTCGAGGGTTTTTTGTCGCGTGTAAAAAAAAGGGCGCGGTCTCGTAAAAAATGGACTCGGTTGCGTAAAACAAAAAGGCACGGTCGCATTGAAAAACCGTGGGTGACAAAAAAATAGACGCGGGCGACAAAATAATACATGCGGGTGACAAAAAAGCCACGGGCGACAAAAAAATCGCGTCAAGTGCGTTTTGCAAATTTTTTGCCATTTCGCGAATTTACTTGCCGTTTCACGAATTTTATGGCAAAGTGTAACGGGACAGATTCACTCATCACTAATAACAAACCAGTAATTTACTGGCACGGGGAAAACTGCACATGTTATTACATGACCCTATGTGGCTTATGTGGAAATGGAAGGTCTATATGAAACATTTCAAATTTGTCTGTGAGCAGAAGGACCAAAGGGGAAGTTAACCTTTTCGTTATCTTCAATATGTTATAGAATGTCCTTTTCCTGGCAACTTTTCATTTGCCCTTCATCATTTTATTCTTTTATAGATTTTTAATGACTTCCCTTTCTCCTCTTCCTCTTTCCAGCTTTTAAATATGGGCTACTAATAGGGATGCACCGAACCCACCTTTTTGGGTTCGGCCGAACCCGAACCGAGTCCAAATCCTAATTCGGTTCAGCCAGGACCGCAGATCCACAAAAACAAAAAAGCGTCTGCACACATTTTATTGAATACAAAACATAAAAATTACAGCTCAACGCGTTTCAACCCTACAAGAGGGTCTTCATCAGGGGAAAAAAAAGTTAAAAAGGGGCAGGGACCGCAGATCCGTCCGAAACCAAATCCTTAAAAAAACGCCGGGATTCGGCCGAATCCCGAACCGAATCCGGGATTGAGCCAATCCATAGTTAATAACCTTAGGAACCAAAGATCTTTTCCTCTGTGAGGCTACAATTTTATCATTAAAGTTAATTTGTATTACTTATCTTCCTATATAAACCTTTCTCTATTCATATTCCAGTCTCTCATTCCAACCACTGTCTGGTCGCCATGATAAATAAAACCCTAGCAACCAGATAGCTGCTGATATACCAAACTGAAAAGCGGCTACACAAAATGCTTAATAACTGAAAAACCACAACAAATAAAAAAAAAAGAAGACCAATTGCTAACTGTCTCAGTATGTTAATGACTTTGCCAAACTAAACGTTCATTTAAAGGTGAAGTAAACCCTTTTAAATCCCTTTATAGCGCCTGTATATGAGTTGAGAGCAATGGAGAAGAAGGCATTCTTTCCTGGAGCTCCATTCACAACAAATAGAGCGCCCAAAGGAAGTTACAACGTATTTTGGGGGCATCAGCAACGTTACACTAGAAAAAAATACCCATGGTGCCAAGAAAAAAAATACAATCTGCTTATGGCCATACATTAGATCTACAGGGAGAAATTTGGGGGTACTAAGTAGTGATGAGTGAGGCATGGATTCGCAGCAAATTTCCGCATTTCACCATTGGCAAATAGTTTCGCGAAACTTCCATGAAAAATTGGCCGTGGAAAATTTTTTTTTGCCGTGCATCAAAATGGGCGCGGTTGCATGAAAAAGGGCGGGGTCATGTAAAAAAAAAGGTGTGGTCACATCAACATTGGGCGCGGTCGTGTAAAAAAGCGCGGGTGACAAAAAATAGCTGCAGGCGACAATAAAATAGCCACGGGCGACAAAAAAAACGCGGGCGACAAAAAAAAAAAATCGTGCGACAAATGTGTTTCGCCAACTTTTTGTCCGTTTCCCTAATTTTCTTGCCGTTTCGCTAATTTTATGGCGAAATGGGACAGATTCGCTCATCACTAGTACTAAGGACATGAGTTAAAAGTGCTGAAAACATTGACTACCAAGATTTCCTTCCCTCCACTCTTCACAGCAAGATGCACCAGTCTGACCAGTCTTCTTAATCATCACCTACAAGCCTCGAGATGCACACCATTAATACTGCCCTTGCTGTCCCAGTCTATAGATCCCTCCATGTTCACCTTCAGAATAATTAAAGATTATGAGCCTCATTCATCAAGGGTATCCAGCTTCTGTCCAAATAATGACAAATAGAAGCGTTACTTAGCACCAACCACGATGGACCTTGTCTGCTTGAGCCGTAGCAACAGCTACTGGAATAAGGTGCAACCAACCCCACACATATCATCTGCCACCAACATAATAAAATGCCCTTGGAAGGTGTGTAATTCCTATATAGCCCACTCTATCCTCCATGTATAATTTACAATATAGTTTATTTCCTTAGGATTATCCACATTTGGCCTGATTGGTGCTACACGTTCATTTATGATACTCAGGCCTGGGTGGTGGCGGGGAGTTTCGCAATGAGCGATGAAACCTGCTGACCCATACTGGGCAATATATTATGTCAGCAGGGTTGCGATGCTCAAGAGGATTTTTAATGTGCTTGTACGGCATGGGGCCCATCCATCAAGGTATTTTATAGTGCGCAGTTTACTTAGGGGTGTTTAGAACACGGATCTATTAGGGAATGTTTCTTGCATCAATGCCGGGATAATCAGCACTCTGACATTTTATAGGCAATTCCCCGCTATACATTCTGCAACTTTGTTCAATAACTCTACCTAATGTATATTGAGGCTGTCTCGGATTCCGCTGGCGACCTGTCTTAGGGCCACCATAAATCACAAAGGCTTTCAAACATTTATTTATTTTTTTTTGGTTCTTCAACGGCAATTTAGAAGAGATTATCTCTGAAAGTCATTTCATAATACAACGTAATCATGCATCAAGGGGCATAAAGAACAAATAATGACCCGACGGGTTGCTAGGAAGTATATAGTGAAATGCTCGGTGGGATATTACCTACTTGAGATACTTTCAGGCTAATTTTGTGCCAGAAATAACGTTCTCCAATTGACAAGGATCGTAATTCACTCCGTGATGTACTACTGTGTCCAAGTCAAGATGCTCTTCTCTACTCACTAGTGCGGCTCTTACCAATTACTTCTTCTGCTGTATTGTAGGCCGTTGACTTGAACCAACAAAGAGCTTTATTCATGCTTTTGGTGCACATAATGTATATTCCAGGTAAATCAATGTCATGGGTAATAGGGTGTGGCTGTTATGTCTGCTCCATCTGTATAACCCAGGGGTCGGGAACCTTTTTGGCTGAGAGAGCCATAAACACCACATATTTTAAAATATAATTCCAATGAGAGCCATACAATATGTTTGGACATGGATGCTGCAGGGCAAGGTAGGGTGGGTCCCAAGGATGCCGGATGCGGATGCTTTGCAGAGGAGGGCGTGGCCTGCGCTGGGCGGATAGAAGATGTGTTCTAAGGCTTAGAACACGTCTTCTATCCGCCGAGCGCAGGGGCAAGGTAGGGTGGGTGCCAAGGATGCCGGATGCGATGCAGAGGAGGGCGTGGCCTGCGCTCGGCAGATAGAAGATGTGTTCTAAGGCTATCCGCCGAGCGCAGGCCACGTCCCCCGTTATTTTTTTTATTAAAGATTTGGCAGCAAGCCAGATGCAGCCATCAAAAGAGCCACATCTGGCTCCCGAGCCATAGGTTCCCTACCCCTGGTATAACCTATAGGTCTCCACCCCTAAACTGCCTTAGAATGTAAGGAAGAAGCCCATGAATATTTTTAGACCTTCAGATATATATATAATCAGCCCTACTTGCCATGAAATATACAGACTGAGTAGGCTCTACCATATTGGTGTTATAGAGGGTCTTCTAGAGAACCTGATACCCTGGTTTCACTCTAACAACAATTCGATACAATGGAAGTAAGGATGGAATGATGGGAATTCTCTTAGGTTGGGACCTGAGGACCAGTGGGAGATTCTCTGGAACTCTGGTAGGTTCGTATGACCCTTCAGTTAGTTCTAGGCCAGAGGTGTTCTACAGAAGTATAGCCAAAGTTGGGCAACATAATAGTGGCTTTAACAATATCTTGATTTTTTTTTTTCACAATTCAAGTTTTTTTTGCACTAAAATGGTTGAAAAACTCAAATGTCTGGTCTTTGTTAAGTACAAAAAAACTGAAAACTCGAATGTAAAACTTTGCCATCTAAAAGCTTGTGAGTTTCTATAGAGGTCAATGGGAGTTGTCCTGGGCAAAGTCAAGCCGTACTTTCAATTGGAGATATTCGAGTTTTATTGGAGTTTGGAAACTCGAGATTTAGAGATCTTTGAGTTTTTTAATACAATCGACCACATTAATAAATAAGCGAGCGAGTTTATTCGATTTAGAAACTCGAATTCACAAAGTCGAAAACTGTTAAATAAGACCATAAATGCAGAAAAAGAAAGAGCCCATGTAGCCCGAATGTTTCAGTCGGTCCCACGTGCCACTGAATCAATGTGTAATAGTTGGCTCTCCTCCAGGCAAGTCCATTTCCCACAATGCATTGCATTTTCTGCAGTTACTGGACCTGTAAATTAGGGGGCATTGTGGGCAATGGAGTCATGGCTGGAGACACTGTTCCATTAATACAAGTAGTTGAGACCAGCAGTAAAGGGAATGGCAAAGGACAGACAGACACTCAGAAGTTTTACAAATAACATTAAGGGTGAAGACACACAGAGCGAATTTTTTGTGGCAGGTATGGATTCACAGTGAATTTGCGCATTTCACCATTGTTTCGCGAAAGTTCACCATTGGAAAAATTTGTCAAAAAGAAGTCGCGGTCGCATCAAATTGGGCAAATAGATGCAGTTGCGACAAATTGGGTGTGGTTGCGTCACAATGGGCGCAGTAATGTCAAATAGGTGCATTCACATAAAAATTGGGTCGTGGAAAAAGGGGCGTGGCTGCGACAAAATAGATGCAGCAAAAAAAAGAAACACGCGCACGACACAAAAAAGACACGGGCGACTAACACACGACAAATGTGTTTTGTGGATTTTTTGCTGTTTCGAGAATTTTACTGCCGTTTTTCAAATTTTTTGCTCATCACTAGTAGCAGCTACTTGTCACAGCTACTAAAATAGACAATGCTGATCATTTACTGATAATTGTCTCTATGCAGTGTCGGACTGGGACCCCAGGGGCCCACCAGAAAACCTTAGACTATAGGCCCACTCTCCAAACTATTTTTCCCCCTTTCCTCACACAACATCTTTATTCTCCCAGTCTCTTTTATTTACACGCTAGCATCTATTCTTCCATCTATTTCTCTTCTTTCTTCCCATTCAGAAATAGGGAATGACCATGAAGCCGGCCAAATGGTCAAGAGCAGGAGGGCCCACTTACACCTGGGCCCACCGGGAGTGTTCCTGGTATCCTGGTGGGCCGGTCCGACACTGTCTATACGTGTGTTTTAGCAGAGGCAATTCTCAGTATTGTCTATGGCAGGGGATTTTCTGGCGTTTAGTAGCCGTGACTAGTAGCTGCTACTAAGTAGCTCCGTGTGTCTTCCCCCTTAAACCACTGAAAATTGTTCATAAATGTATATTGGAAAGTTGCTTAGAATGACCTTTACTTTCATGAAACAGAATAGTATTTGGGTTATATATAGAGGAGAGCATAAACTGTTCATTTTGCTGAAACATTGCATTTGGGGCTTTAAGTTTCTCCAAAGTTTCTGCCGAAACCCCCCCTGTTTGTCCTACGTTCACACTAGTGTTTCTGCTGGCAGCAAAATGCAATTTATAGCAGTCTGAAGCTTGCCAATTCCTTTCCCTGATTCCCTGATGGTCACAGTATGCTTCTATGTAGTCTGTGATTCTGTGTATTCTGGGATTCAATGGATGCAAATGTTATTCTGCAAAGAATAAGATATTGGTTAAAAGCCATAAGGAGAGAATCGAAGCTAAGGGAATGTATAATATAAAGTGTGACTATCTGGAGTTATGTGCTCCTAGAGATGATTTAGAGCAGTGCTGTCCAACTGGCGGCCCGCGACCCCCCTCTGTGTGGCCCCCCACCTGTCTGGCTGCTTTGATGGCTTACTCTTGTGTAAACTTCAAATGGTATCAGTACTGAGATTAACTGCCCCCTGCATTGCTCCCACCTCAGATTCAGGCTGTAATCCCCCTGTATTGTTTAAACATTTAATCCCCTGTGTTGTTCACACATTTTAGTTTCTGCATTGTTCACCCCCTGCAGTGTTCACACCTCAGGCTCAGGCTGTAATCACCCACATTGTTCCTCTGTTCACACCTCAGACAATAGGAGCAGTGCCAGCATTGTGTCACTGTATGTATTACCTGCCCTATGCTGCCTGTGTGTATGACACATAGGCAGGGTAGGGCAGGCAGAGTATGGCACATAGGAAGCATAGGGCAGGCAGAGTATGGCACACACAGACAGAGTAGGCCAGGCAGAGTATGGCACACTCATGCAGCATAGGGCAGGCAGAGTATGGCACACACAGGCAACATAGGGCAGGCAGAGTACTGCCTTTGTGTGCCATACTCTTCCTGCCCTATGCTGCCTGTGTGTGCCTTACTCTGGCTGCCCTATGCTGTCTATGTGTGCCATACTCTGCGTGCCCTATACTACCTGTGTGTGCCATACTCTGCGTGCCCTATACTACCTGTGTGTGCCATACTCTGCGTGCCCTATACTACCTGTGTGTGCCATACTCTGCGTGCCCTATACTACCTGTGTGTGCCATACTCTGCGTGCCCTATACTACCTGTGTGTGCCATACTCTGCCTGCCCTATGCTGCCTGTGGGCAGTGAACCTGGCAGGGGTTTATTCTGGGAGTTTGTTAGCAGTTGGATATAGCCATTAAATGCTTCCTAAGCTGTGTAATTATGTGCTGGGGGTTGCTGTGATACCCACATGGGAGGAAGAGGCATATAGATTTAAGGGTGTGTCTTAATATGACATAATATAATTCTTTCACATTTGAAGTCTGATATCCCTGCAGTGAGTACCAACCATTTGGGTTTTTGCTGCACTACCACTATTAATGTGGGCATGGTCTTAAAAGCTCTTGTGATAACATGGTTGTGGTTTGAAGTGGGTGTGGTTTAAAAGGGGGAGTGGTCAAAACCGGCTTTCAATAGCGGCCCTTCGCTATGTATGCTAGAGAAATTCCGGCCCTCGGCACCGCAGAAGTTGGACAGCACTGATTTAGAGGGAAAATCATCAACATTCATTTTATATAAATATATACAGTACATATATATATATGTATATAACTCCTGGACAGCACTGAATACAGTATATATATATATATATATATATAGAGAGAGAGAGAGACCCAAGAGTTAAATACGTTGGGTAATTGATTTGTTGAATTGTGATATTGAAGAGGAACATGAAGGTGCCCATACACCTTAAGATCCGCTCGTATTATAATTGGATACTACCATTTTCCAAGACCGCCCCCCAACCAATAAAGAAATAACGATACCAAGGAACCATTGCCTATAACAGTCGGCAATATCTTTTTAAAAGCTCTAGGGACGAGAGTAAAGATCTTCCAATAACCCAGAGACACAAACAGCGGCTCATTCTGAAACAGATCTGTTGGTCTTTTTTCCTTTCTGCCAATATATTCTGTTTCTTTTAAGAGGAAACCTTGAAGAAACGAAATGAGTTTTATTGATTGCGCTTACAAAACCCAATATTAATTTTATGCCATCCCAGCGTACAGCTAAGGAGGCTGTTTCCATGCTGCGAAATAAATGTGATTTACAGCCTAAAAAATATAATTGTGGACCATAAAATACTAATTAGAAATGAACTTTCCTATAATCTATCGGCGTGTTCTGTAGAAAAAGTCGTAGTGAATGATTTTCCCATGTGAAGCTCTCATAACCTGTTATAAGTTAGATACCCTACATACATAATGGCTTCACTTTGGGATTGGAGAAGGCCCAGAACATGACTTTGACCACTGCCCAAAGTAGGGACAATGTAGACCACCCGAGGCAAGTAGTTGTAAGAGTCTATAACAGGACTGGGAAATCAGCACCCCAGAATGAGCAATATAAGTCTACAATGAAGCCAAAAGTCTCATCATAAATACTGAAGTCCTCAACCCTGGACCTGCTAATGGTTGTAGACATCCTATAGTGGGTAAATGAGTTCAACATGTCAATTTCCAGTTGTAAGACCATCCCAGTCTTTAGGTAGAAGCCAAAAAGAACTTGACTTTATAAAATTTCAGCCAAAGACAGATAATGGGATAATGCCCATGGTAAATAAATAATACTGGAAACTACCTGAATTAAAGGGAAAGAACAAAGCCATAGCCTATTACAATGATCCCCAACCAGTAGTTGCTCACCAATCCCTTGGGTGTGGCTCCCAGTGGCCTCAAAGCAGGTTCTTATTTTTTAATTCCTGGCTTGGTTGCATAAAAACCAGATATACTGCCCAACAGAACTTTCTGTAGGCTTCCAATCCACATAGGGGCTACCAAATAGCCAATCACAGCCCTTATTTGGCACCCCCAAGAACATTTATCATGCTTGTGTTGCTCCCAAACTCATTTTACATTTGAATGTAGCTCATTGGTTGGGGAGCTCTGGCCTATTACATGGCTCGGAGAGAGGGAGGGAGTATAGGTTTATGTGGTTGTTGGGTTCACTTTGAAGGATTGAACTTGATGGACTTTGGTCTTTTTTTCAACCCAACGTAACTATGTACCTATCAAGAGTTTTTCTGCTGTGTTTCTGTTATATATTACCCTATGTGCATGGATAAACCTGAGAAAAGATTAAACCTTTCCAAATAGGATTTAGTTAAATGCTTGGTAACATTTATCATGCTTGTGTTGCTCCCCAACTCTTTTTACATTTGAATGTAGCTCATTGGTTGGGGATCCCTGGCCTATTACATGGCTCGGAGAGAGGGAGGGAGTTTAGGTTTATGTGGTTGTTGGGTTTACTTTGAAGGACTGAACTTGATGGACTTTTTCTACCCAACTTAACTATGTAGATATCCTATAGTGGGTAAATGAGCTCAACATGTCAATTTCCAGTTGTAGGGCCATCCCAGTCTTGTGTTGCTCCCCAACTCTTTTTACATTTGAATGTAGCTCAATAGTAGGTTAATTGGTTGGGGATCCCTGACCTATTACATGGCTCGAAGGGAGGGAGGGAGTATAGGTTTATGTGGTTGCTGGGTTCACTTTGAAGGATTGAACTTGATGGACTTTGGTCTTTTTTTCCAACCCAACTTAACTATGTAACTATCAAGAGTTTTTCTGGTCTTGCTGTGTTTCTGTTAGTCATATATAACCCTATGTGCATGGATAAACCTGAGAAAAGATTAAACCTGTCCAAAAGGCATTTAGTTAAATGCTTAGTAACATTTATCATGCTTGTGTTGCTCCCCAACTCTTTTTACATTTGAATGTAGCTCATTGGTTGGGGATGCCTGGCCTATTACATGGCTCAGAGGGAGGGAGGGAGTATAGGTTTATGTGGTTGTTGGGTTCACTTTGAAGGATTGAACTTTATGGACTTTTTCAACCCAACTTAACTATGTAGACATCCTATAGTGGGTAAATGAGCTCAACATGTCAATTTCCAGTTGTAGGGCCATCCCAGTCTTGTGTTGCTCCCCAACTCTTTTTACATTTGATTGAAGCTCATTGGTAGGCTCATTGGTTGGGGATCACTGGCCTATTACATGGCTCGGAGAGACCGAAGGGAGGGAGTATTGGTTTATAGGGTTGCTGGGTTCACTTTGAAGGATTGAACTTGATGGACTTTGGTCTTTTTTTTCAACCCAACTTAACTATGTAACTATCAAGAGTTTTTCTGGTCTTGCTGTGTTTCTGTTAGTCATATATTACCCTGTGTGCATGGATAAACTTGAGAAAAGCTTAAACCTTTCCAAATGGGATTTAGTTAAATGCTCAGTAGCAGTGTGACGGCTTCTGGAGGTGCCTACGTATAAAAGCAACAAACGCCGCGCATGTGTTTAATCTAATTTACAGCTCGCGGGGAAGCCTGGAAACTGCACCGACCATTATCTTCCTCGCCCCTTTTCTCACCCTTTGTGAACCTCAAATGTATTGCCTCGTAAACCCCAGCAGCTAGACAGTCATTAAATTCTTGCTAGACAAGGGATTTAGGGATGCTCGGAGAGAAGGAGGGAGGAATCCACTTCCCTTGCCCAAAGATATTTTTTAAGCTTTCCCATTAAGCGCGGCAATTCCTTATAATGAGGTTAAAATCCAAGCGCTGCCGTTGTGGTTCCTGCCCCCGGCCCCGGCACAACACAAACAGCTGTCACAGGGATCTCCACTGAGAAATTAAAGAGGAAAATCTTAATATTCAACCTTTTGGCTCCAAACCTGCCCTCTTCTGCGTCTGCCAAGAAGCATCACGTCACCGCTGGTAATAGAGGGATGCTGACAAGCAAGGGAAGGCAGGAGGCCCTTCACAACGTCTTAGGGAGAAAACTGTGTTCTTGGGAAATGATGGATACGTTACTTGTACCCCAGGGCTTGTTGTTTATGGAACAGAGGCAGAAAAGAACTGAAAACGAGAGGCATAGTTAAGGTGTTAAGAATATATTACTCTCAGCCACTAAATCTCTATGGTATTACTATGTATCTTCTTCTACTGAAATTGGCCTGAATAGTACAAGTACGTAATATTCAACCTTTATTTCCATGTCAACTTAATCATGTTTTTCCCACTTACATTTGGTTTAAAGGGTTTATGTCAAAGTAAAACCTATTTTTTTTTCAAAATGCATTTGTTATTAGAGCTCATCCAACAAAAGTTGGTCCAAAACATGTTTAATTTTGAAATTTGACTAGGGCAAGAAACGTTCTTAGTTACCCAGGTGCCCATAGCCATGTGACTTGGATTGTCTCTCTTTATTGTTATGTTAAAGTGATTTCACCCCTTTCCCCACCAGCAGCCGATCAGCAGAACAATGGGAAGGGAGCAAGATAGCAGCTCCCAGTAGGTATCAGAATAGCACTCAATAGTAAGAAATCCAAGTCCGGCTTGGGACTCCTCCAGTTACATGGGAGTAGGAGAAACAATAGGTTAGCGGAAAGCTGTTCTAATGTGTAGCGCTGGCTCCTTCTGAAAGCTCAGACTCAGGCACACTTTACTGCTGCGCTACAAGTTGGAGTGATATCCCCCCCCAGTAGCCGATCAGCAGAACAATGGGAAGGGAGCAAGATAGCAGTTCCCAGTAGGTATCAGAATAGCACTCAATAGTAAGAAATCCAAGTCCGGCTTGGGACTCCTCCAGTTACATGGGAGTAGGAGAAACAATAGGTTAGCTGAAAGCAGTTCTAATGTGTAGCGCTGGCTCCTTCTGAAAGCTCAGACTCAGGCACACTTTACTGCTGCGCTGCAAGTTGTATTGATATCCCCCCCTTACCCCCAGCAGCCGATCAGCAGAACAATGAGAAGGGAGCAAGATAGCAGCTCCCAGTAGGTATCAGAATAGCACTCAATAGTAAGAAATCCAAGTCCGGCTTGGGACTCCTCCAGTTACATGGGAGTAGGAGAAACAATAGGTTAGCTGAAAGCAGTTCTAATGTGTAGCGCTGGCTCCTTCTGAAAGCTCAGACTCAGGCACACTTTACTGCTGCGCTGCAAGTTGTATTGATATACCCCCCTCACCCCCAGCAGCCGATCAGCAGAACAATGGGAAGGGAGCAAGATAGCAGCTCCCAGTAGGTATCAGAATAGCACTCAATAGTAAGAAATCCAAGTCCGGCTTGGGACTCCTCCAGTTACATGGGAGTAGGAGAAACAATAGGTTAGCTGAAAGCAGTTCTAATGTGTAGCGCCGGCTCCTTCTGAAAGCTCAGACTCAGAGGCACACTTTACTGCTGCGCTGCAAGTTGGAGTGATATCCTGCCCCTCCCAGCATCCCAGATTTCCTGGTGATCTTTATTTGGTCTTTTATATGGTTTAAAATAACATGTCTAAATAAAGGGCTTGATCTTGTAACATTGACTCCAGGCTACAAGGGGAGATATACAATATACAGTGGCGCATCTCAGATACTTTCCAAAGAAATTACTTGTTATACAAACCTTGGGAAAACACACTCAATTTCTGACATGTAAAAAAGCAATTTAACAGGAATATTTAAAGCTGCTCTCATTAATTCATAACATAGTGCGGACGACGCCGGTAAGAGAGGAACGTTCACAAAATGACTGTGAGAAAATCTCATTGGCTTAAAGGAACAGTAACACCAAAAAATGTATATTTTTTAAAGAAATTAAACTATAATGTACTGCTGCACTGGTCAATGAACAAGTCAAGAGATGAACTAAGAATCTAGTGATAAATAGATATGGGCAATGGCCTTCCCAGTGATCATCGTACTGATATTTACAATGAAGATATAGCTGTATGCAGAAAAAAGTGCAAATAGCAGAATAACAGAATTCTTGGCTGTAGAAAAGTAGGATAACCAATTGGTACTAACGGAGTTTCTGTGGTATAGGGTTAATGTTTGACTTTGGGAGGTAATGACTCCATAGGTAGGGGGCTGCTCTCTTGAAGGCTTGTCTACCATGTACATAAGGAGGCAACAAGGGAGAAGGAAAGTGATAGGTCCAAACAGGAGTGGCCCCAATCATACCTGGCTACTGGCCTTCAGTGCTACCACCCAATGCTTTGTGCAGGCAGCAAGCTCCTCCTCCTGTAATGACATTGCTGATGTATGCTAGTTGACCATTGGGGAATTCTGCAAGTAAATGGAAGAAATCTGATATATTCCCATCTAACAATGGCTTTAGGTATATAGGAATTGCCCTGCTGGCTTCTTGTAAGGGGATAACAGAGGGACTATGATAAGGAATTGCCCTGAGAAAAATATAATCTTATACATCGAACAGTTATACGCTGACCACTTATTAGTTTTATTAGACCAATTCGCACGTAGCCAGAGGATAAGAGTGCACAAGCGCCTCCCATTAGCTAGAGCAGGGACACCCAACCTTTCTTACTCGTTAACCAGTCAAATGTAAAAAGACTTGGGGAGCAACACAAGCAACATAAACGTTCATGGAGGAGCCAAATAAGGGCTGTGATTGGCTATTAGGGGCCTCTATGCACCCTATCAGCTTACAGGGGCTTTATTTGGTAGGAAATCTTGTTTTTATTCAACCAAAACTTGCCCCCAAGTCAGGAATTCAAAAATAACTCCCTGGTTTGGGGGCACTGAGAGCAACATCCAAGGGGTTGGGGAGCGACATGTTGCCCTGAGCCGCTGGTTGCGGGTCACTGAGCTAAAGGTTTACCTGAAGATGGGACAAAAAACACAGCAGCGGGGAGCTGCCAAAGAGGCAAAAGGAGAGTCAGAATCAGAATTGTTATCAGGTCAGGGTCAGGGCAGGCAGCACAGTTTCAGGAACAAAGGTCAGAATAATCAGGAGTCAGGAACATGGAGGAATGCCAGGAAAGCCAATAGAACTTGTTGGCCAAGTGTTGGGTAAAGACACTCAGTGTCCTTAAGGCAGAAATGTTGTCACTGAAGTGTGAGCAAACCTGCGCCATAGGATACACCTGGCATCCTGGGAGCCAATCTGTATGTATACGCTTGCAGGACACCATCGCAGTAAGGGGCATTGCAATTTGAAAGGGAAAAGGAAATGCTGGGCCTCTGTACTTAGGGCTCTCTAATGCCTTCAAACCCCAAGCTCCTGTGTCCTAAATGGCTCCCAAGCTAGTGGTTTACTAGAAGGCACTTGTCCTCATCTGGTGGAGTACCAAGTGTTCCTCTGTTGGCCAATGACCCCTTACATGGGTAGTCAAACCGTCATGCAAGATGGACCATCATTGCTCTAGGTACAGTCAGTTTAGTCAATCAATGCCAACCCATGGGAAATGGAATTTTTATTTTCATCAGTTAATAAACTCTTCTATGACTGGCTATAACTTTATGAAAGATTGAAAAAAAGAAGAGAATTTTTGGGACAAAAATGCGACCTACAATGGAATTTGATTTCAGTTTAACTTACAGGGAGAAAAAGTCAGAGGTTTCTACTAAAATTGAGCTTTTAGATCTGCTGTGTCCGAATATCCATTGTAGCCTCACATCTCAGATAGCCGGCAAATGAAACACACGCAATACAAAGCATAGAAGCATCTGGAACACGCAGGCAACTACTTTCATCTCCGAAACCTAAGGAGGCAATTGGAGAGGGAGAGAGGCTGCTCATCAATCCCCGCGGCACCTGTTCCCCTGACAGTGTCCTTAGGAAATGAATGCTGGGGAACCAATGTCCTTGTTTAAACCCACCTGAGAAAGGGATCATTAAAACAAACGTGCAAGGTGCGGCCCGACCTGTCTGGCACAGGCATCGATTCTCTGTCTTAAAGGGTTTTTATACCGAAGTCTCACTGCTGAATTGAGTTGTGCAAATATATATTGTGGCACAGGTTTCTTTTCCAAGCTGTAAGCACATTTGTGGATGTATTCATTGCTGCAACCCTACCTGTACAGCTCCATTACTGGTCATTTGGACCATTTCCCATTGTCTTCTAAGCCAGGGGCGGGCCACCACGCCTAGGGCCCTCGGGCTGGCCACCACACCCCCCCCCCATGAATTGCTGCTCATGTGCAGGGGGGTGCGATGCGATGGGATGGGTCATTACCCCCACTGCTAATGACAAGCGGTGGGGGCAATGACAAAGAAGGAGGACTTGGGGTAGGCAGGAGAGGCCTACCCCTAGTTCCTGCCCTGTTCTAAGCAATGACCCCCACTGGCAGGGTTGTACTGCACCCTGCAGGTGCCCCCACCGGCTGTGTCCCCTAACCCCCCCCCCCGCAGGGTCCCCCACCCGACTTCCTCCCCTGAGGGTCAGGGGAGGAAGGTCAGGCAGAGGGAGCGCTTGAAGGGCCAGGTCTGGCCAGCTGGGGGCCCACTGTGATTTTTTCCGGTGTCCGAGGGGCCAAGTCCGACCCTGCCCACTGGCATATTTTAATGGGATTACCACTCTACAGGAGTCTATAGCTGGGCATACGTATAAAAAAAACTCACCAGCAGATTTTTTTCCCCAACCCCATGCAGGTCTATGTAGACCTTCTGGGGTTGGACTGCATAAACAGGAGGATATTGTCCGTGCCTGATGGAATTTTCTAAGAAACCCAATTGATATATTGGCCCAATATCAGCCAGATATTTGGACCTAACCTGCTTATTGTCAATGTGCACTGACTGGAACCTTATATTGGCCTGTGTATGGCCAGCTTATGGCTTGACGGTCTAATAACAATGGTGCCTTACACAAGCCTTGCTCACTCCCAGGCACCATAAGGAACAAATCTCTCTGCCTGGTTGACTTATCTTGGAAAACGTCTTCCTGACCAGTGTATTGGTCTTATAGGTCAATCCTCCCCATCTGTAGACAGAGTGGCCATGAAAATAGGTAAAAAAATTGGCACAACCATCGGCATCAATGGTGTTTAACTGTATCTGGAAATCCAAAGCCCTGGGAATACCTGGTGTCTAATGACCAAGTGCTGGGCCGGGGGCACGTTGGCCCTGGCGTCACCAAGCCTTGTTGGCTCATTGATGTCATTGGCACCTTTCCGGCCCAGTTACAACAATATAAACAGCTCCATCAGCTTCTGTTTAATGGGTTACAAAGTTTTATTTGCTGATGGACAAGCAGGTCTGGCAATAGAAAATCTAATGGAAAAAGAAACTCTATTAATGATGAAAATGAGTTTATTCTTGATCCCAGCAGAACAGAGAAGCTTTAGAAAGGTCCGGAGAAAATACAATAATGGTACAAGTGTAAATAAGTATCACAGCAAGGGCTGCAGTTATGTTGGCAGCTAACGTGCAATTAGAAGGCCACAAAGTCCCTAAGTATCAATATCCAGACCCATAACAGGAGCACTGGAGACCATGGGAGACGCATATTGGTCTAGTCAGACCGAGCAGCATATCTGGGGTATTACGGCCTTGTTAGAGTTAAACTAAATAAGATTTCATTATGATTTGATTCACAGTTCGAGGCCGATTAAAATTATAAGATTCAGCTGACTTTGTGTCAAGGAGAGGTGCAAATGGATGCATAAATTAGTATCTCAAAACTGCAGATTGCAAATATCATACTTGTAATTAACTGGCCAGATCTATGACATGTGAAACTGTAATTTGGGAATTTATTTGCTTCCAGTTACCCAAGGATCATTAGAGAAGTCTACCCCTCCAGGATCAAAACCTAAACTGTACTCATTATGGGGACATAAAGAGGGGGATAACAGCCTCTGGGAAGGGACTGGGGCTGTGGGATAGCAGGTATAGTAGGGAGAGATGGTGCCTATAGTAGCAGTGGGGGGATAATAGCCTCTGGGAAGGGACTGGGGCTGTGGGATAGCAGGTATAGTAGGGAGAGATGGTGCCTATAGTAGCAGTGGGGGGATAATAGCCTCTGGGAAGGGACTGGGGCTGTGGGATAGCAGGTATAGTAGGGAGAGATGGTGCCTATAGTAGCAGTGGGGGGATAATAGCCTCTGGGAAGGGACTGGGGCTGTGGGATAGCAGGTATAGTAGGGAGAGATGGCGGCCTATAGTAGCAGTGGGGGGATAATAGCCTCTGGGAAGGGACTGGGGCTGTGGGATAGCAGGTATAGTAGGGAGAGATGGTGCCTATAGTAGCAGTGGGGGATAATAGCCTCTGGGAAGGGACTGGGGCTGTGGGATAGCAGGTATTGTAGGGAGAGATGGTGCCTATAGTAGCAGTGGGGGATAATAGCCTCTGGGAAGGGACTGGGGCTGTGGGATAGCAGGTATTGTAGGGAGAGATGGTGCCTATAGTAGCAGTGGGGGGATAATAGCCTCTGGGAAGGGACTGGGGCTGTGGGATAGCAGGTATAGTAGGGAGAGATGGTGCTATAGTAGCAGTGGGGGGATAATAGCCTCTGGGAAGGGACTGGGGCTGTGGGATAGCAGGTATAGTAGGGAGGGATGGTGCCTATAGTAGCAGTGGGGATAATTGCCTCTGGGAAGGGACTGGGGCTGTGGGATAGCAGGTATAGTAGGGAGAGATGGTGCCTATAGTAGCAGTGGGATAATAGCCTCTGGGAAGGACTGGGGCTGTGGGATAGCAGGTATAGTAGGGAGAGATGGTGCCTATAGTAGCAGTGGGGGGATAATAGCCTCTGGGAAGGGACTGGGGCTGTGGGATAGCAGGTATAGTAGGGAGAGATGGTGCCTATAGTAGCAGTGGGGGGATAATAGCCTCTGGGAAGGGACTGGGGCTGTGGGATAGCAGGTATAGTAGGGAGCGATGGTGCCTATAGTAGCAGTGGGGGGATAATTGCCTCTGGGAAGGGACTGGGGCTGTGGGATAGCAGGTATAGTAGGGAGAGATGGTGCCTATAGTAGCAGTGGGGGGATAATAGCCTCTGGGAAGGGACTGGGGCTGTGGGATAGCAGGTATAGTAGGGAGAGATGGTGCCTATAGTAGCAGTGGGGGGATAATAGCCTCTGGGAAGGGACTGGGGCTGTGGGATAGCAGGTATAGTAGGGAGAGATGGTGCCTATAGTAGCAGTGGGGGGATAATAGCCTCTGGGAAGGGACTGGGGCTGTGGGATAGCAGGTATAGTAGGGAGAGATGGTGCCTATAGTAGCAGTGGGATAATAGCCTCTGGGAAGGGACTGGGGCTGTGGGATAGCAGGTATAGTAGGGAGAGATGGTGCCTATAGTAGCAGTGGGATAATAGCCTCTGGGAAGGGACTGGGGCTGTGGGATAGCAGGTATAGTAGGGAGAAATGGTGCCTATAGTAGCATTGGGGGGATAATAGCCTCTGGGAAGGGACTGGGGCTGTGGGATAGCAGGTATAGTAGGGAGAGATGGTGCCTATAGTAGCAGTGGGGGGATAATAGCCTCTGGGAAGGGACTGGGGCTGTGGGATAGCAGGTATAGTAGGGAGAGATGGTGCCTATAGTAGCAGTGGGGGGGATACTTGTACTGCCATACTGTTCTGCCAATATCAACATTTGGGCCCATACTATTGAGTTAAGCACCAGGGCAGTGAGACCCAACCCAGTGGAGCTTTGGGCTAAATGACTCACTATCTCCTTCTTGGTCTCTAAGGCACTTCTAGTCCTTCACTGTCTATTATTATTGCTCATGGGACCTCTGACTAACTTAGACTCTTCTGGGACCCTACATTACACCAGGCTCCAACCCTTTCTCTTTTATTCTCCCTTGATCCTCCCTTGACCAGAAACTCTACCCCACTCCAAAGGACCTTCCATGACTCACAGAGGGTCAACCCTGAGATGTCTCACCAGAAAACTCTTATCTGGCGGGGCAAAAAGCAAGTTTCTTTCCCAAAACCAAGGTACATTTTAGGGATGTCTCTTTGACCACATCTCATTCTCCTACATTCGTTTCCATTCCATCAATTACTCACGTTTGATAGCCTGTGTATCTCTACGGTTAGCGGCTCATCAGGCTGCCGGTTCCCCAAGTCGCTGAAGCAGATTGGACCATTAATACTCCATCTTACTTGATGCTCAGTACATTCCGGTGTTCTCTAAATCCCAGGCTTTCTCAAATCCCCCCGCCGTGTCTGATCATATTACTTTATCTAATAAACAGATAGACATCCCTATAATTCCCATGTCATACCCTCCTTGGCAGGTTTCTAAGAAAGGTCATTAAGTTCAGATATTGATATTGTATTTTCCTCCCTTATCCCAGATAAATCTTGACAAGAATAAACTAAAATTCTTTGCCAGATGCTGCCCCCCCCCCTCTCTGGCTTATTAATATCTCATTCTTAAAGGGGACCTGTCCCCCTAAAAAATAATTCCAAATCGTTTTCTATCATGTTAGTAGAGCAAAATAAACTTTACTTACACCATATAAACTATTTAATTGTTTTTCCCTTCAGTTTTGAAATGGATAATTACAGCTAGCAGGCCGGCGCCATTTTGTAAACACTGTTATGCATTTGTCATCTAGGTGATATCTAGGAAGTGCTGAATGGAAAGTGAAAGTAATTGTAATTAAAAATCTGAGCTGTCAATCATATATTGCCTGCCCCGCCTCTATGCCTTCGGCATAGAGGCGGGGCAGGCAATATATGATTGACAGCTCAGATTTTTAAATACATTTATAACAAGTATAAATTATTTCATTTTAAAAAAGAATTTTGGTTTTGTGTTTCCGTTATAAAGGTCTTTTATTATACAGCTTTATGTGCGTGGGTGACGGGTCCCCTTTAAGCATAATGCACAAAATGCGTTGAAAAAATGTATGCTTTGTATATGGCAGGGCTGCTATGATAACTGTAATTTGCGAGGAAAAAAGTGGCATACAATTGTACGCAATTAAAAAAAAAAAGGGCGGGGGAAAAAGCCCATTTGTCATGTTTAAATAAATCTAATGCACTGGGGATAATGTAGTGTTTCTCCCAGGAAAGAGCATTATCTGAACGTACCAATGTACTCGCGGGGTGGTGGGGGAGACTCGGGGATAATGGAAGTTACTGTGAAAATGTTAAAAAATGGTAAAATAAAATAATTAGGGGTTTAATGGATTTTGGTTATTAATATAACCTGAATAACTTAATCACCTATGGAACGGTGGAAGTTTAATGGTGACTAAATGGTCTTCTTACCCTCATATTCCTATTAGGAACTGTGTTATGGGTTTTCCTACAATTATACAGTGTCTGTCAGTGGTCATTTACTCCTTAAAAAATAGGCTGGTTCTGCGGCTGGTGGGTTTGCCCCCAATAAGGGGTAATTATATCTTAGTTGGGATCAAGTACAGGTACTGTTTTATTATTACAGAGAAAAGGGAATCATTTAACCATTAAATAAACCCAATAGGGCTGTTCTGCCCCCAATAAGGGGTAATTATATCTTAGTTGGGATCAAGTACAGGTACTGTTTTATTATTACAGAGAAAAGGGAATCATTTAACCATTAAATAAACCCAATAGGGCTGTTCTGCCCCAATAAGGGGTAATTATATCTTAGTTGGGATCAAGTACAGGTACTGTTTTATTATTACAGAGAAAAGGGAATCATTTAACCATTAAATAAACCCAATAGGGCTGTTCTGCCCCCAATAAGGGGTAATTATATCTTAGTTGGGATCAAGTACAGGTACTGTTTTATTATTACAGAGAAAAGGGAATCATTTAACCATTAAATAAACCCAATAGGGCTGTTCTGCCCCAATAAGGGGTAATTATATCTTAGTTGGGATCAAGTACAGGTACTGTTTTATTATTACAGAGAAAAGGGAATCATTTAACCATGAAATAAACCCAATAGGGCTGTTCTGCCCCCAATAAGGGGTAATTATATCTTAGTTGGGATCAAGTACAGTGACTGTTTTAATACTACAGAGAAAAAGGAAATCATTATAAAAATGGAATTATTTGATTAAAATGGAGTGTATGGAAGATAACCTTTCCGTAATTCAGAACTTTCTGGATAATGGGTTTCCGGATAAGGGGTCCGATACCTGTACTTCATTTTTTTAGTTCTATTCAGTCCCTCTCTTATTCATATACCAATCTCTCATCCAAACCACTCCATAGTTGCTAAGGTAACTCAGACCCTAGCAACCAGATAGCTGCTGAACTGGAGAGCTCCTGAATTGAAATGAAATAACTAAAAAAAACTACAAATAATAAAAAATGAAGACCAATTGCAAGATGTCTCAGAATATTACTCTCTACATCATACTAAATGTTAACTCAGTTATCCCCTTTAATAACAACTCACTTTTAACAAAGGGATATTTATATCCTGGAACATTTATTAGATCATTAAACTACAGACGTAACAATAATATATTTAATATTCTATCCATATTATCTGTAGAAAAAATTTGCCGTATTTAATTCCTCTTGTTATGTTCAGTAAATTGAATTTGCGTAGGGAGTATTATTTATCTGTTTACAGGTTTATAGAGCATTGCCCTGTTGGGAAACGTCCCCCAAAGACTCCACTCAAACAGAGCCCCCTAGTGGTCTAATTGGCATTACAATGTGTAGAAATATTTGAATAGAATATTTGATTTTACATCCGATAAATGTTCGAACTCAACAAGGGTCAAATATGGGTGCAAGTGCGGCCATGTTGAAATGGGTATAATGGGTGCACCTTGAGTCCAGGCCCGAAGCCTCCTCTCAGGCAATGCCCAATTGCCCTTACTGGAGTTGAGGTCTGGACCAATGAGGAAGCTGCATTCCGAAGGTCGAACACTGTATTGAAGGGTTAAAGAAAGCTCAAGGTCGTATTCAAGCAAAAGATCAGGGCAGGTAGCAATCAAGGTGGAGAGAGTCAGGAACCAAGGAGAATAAGTCAAAAGTCCTATATTCGGCATTGAACCCCGGTCACTGGCATCTATTTTTTTAATTTTTGCACCAAAGCGACCAGACAGGATGTTGCAGCCATGGGTGCCGCCATGTTTATTCAGAAGCGGGACTCTAACCGGAGTGTTCCTGACAGTCTTTAAGTCCCAATTCAAAGTTATCCGCTTCCCCCCAGGACCCAGCCTACACAGTTCCCACTCACCCTTCCAACTGCTCATTTTAATCAGCCTTGGGGTTCAAGGTAAGCGCAACCCCACCAACTGGGACAACCTGCAGGGAGGGAGAGAATGATGCTCCCCCCTGCCCTGCCTGTTGGAAGGAACTGGTGAGACTAACTTCCGGGCACACCCTTAGGCTCCTAATCCATGGGGAGTTGGGACCTGCCCTCCTAGCACTCTCCTGCCATGCTGTCCACCATTGTTCTCCAAGCTTTGGGCTCCATTCTGCTCTTCCTCTGGGTCGCACAAGTGCGCCTATTGACGTTGGGGAACCTTACCTTTCTGTTCTGTGACCCAAAACATCCTCCCATGGGTCTATGTGAGTCCCCTGACCTCACTTTTAAAGGCTCCATTTATGGGTCACGTTCATTTCCTAAATCTTAGGGTACAGTGGGGTTAAGTGCCCTAACGTTTTCCTTCTCTGCAGCAGAAGTCATGTGAGAGCACCTACCCAACCTTCCAACCCCCAGTGATGGCCCAGTCTTACAGAAAGTGAGTCTGGAAAACCCGCTAGATACACAGTCCTGGTACAACTATAGTAATGGCATTACTGTTATTTAGAGGATTTCTTCAGCTGATCAGAAAACCCTGCATAGACTATTGAGCCCCAAGAAGGGCAAAACTAGTCTGTAGTTGGAATATGCTTTAAAGGAGAACTAAACCCCTCCCCGATGGGCCCTGCACCCCCCCCAGTCCAACCCTGTTTACATGGGTTTATCCTATAGGCTAAATCCCACCCACTGGGTGAGATTTAGCCTATAAACCACCCCAGGTACAAAAGCCCCTTAACTGCCCTACATATACCCCCTCACCTCGCCCTTCTCGAATAGCCTATAAATTTGAAAAGTGGCCCTACATCCCCCATGGAGCCCCCGCTGCACCCCCCCACACACCCCAGCAGGGCCCCCCACCACCTGCCGACCCCTTCCCCCGAGCACATGTAAGTTAAACAGACCCAAGGGAGAACCGACAACAATCGGGACTGGGCCAACGGGGCTCATTGGGACTTTTCACTGCCGGCCCAGTCCGACCCTGCATGTAAATGGGATTTCTTGGAGCTCTTTGGGATTAGTTCCCAGAATTCCTTTTGTTTAAGGAATATAAATTATCACTGAAGTGTTGTTTTAAAGTTTGGGAACGGGACTATGGGTTCAGTAAGTGGAACAATAAATCCGGGGTTCCCTTTGATCTCATGCGTTAGGGTTCCCCCCATTCTATGAATATACAGAAATGTAAGCATTCCTCTCACTATCCCCCTTGTAATATTGCTGGCAAAAAAGCTTTTATATTTCTCTTCTTGAGAAAAACATCTTTTTTAAAGCACAGAGCTATCTAGTCCCTCCACCCAATGCAATCGCTCTTGTCATCTTGACACTCGCTCTCCATGAAAAAATGAGAGAGAAAATGGCAGGGAGAGAAATCTCAGCACTGAAAAGAATCATTTAATACAGAGGTCGGGAAACAAACGGCAAGACAAGAGATTGTGGGTCGGGGGGGGGGCTGAGAGCTGAATATCCACCCCCCCGGGGTGCAATAAGAAATAAAATAATAATAAAATCAGTATTTAACCCCTAATTGGGGGCAGAACAGCCCTATTGGGTTTATTTCATGGTTAAATGATTCCCTTTTCTCTGTAATAATAAAACAGTACCTGTACTTGATCCCAACTAAGATATAATTACCCCTTATTGGGGCAGAACAGCCCTATTGGGTTTATTTCATGGTTAAATGATTCCCTTTTCTCTGTAATAATAAAACAGTACCTGTACTTGATCCCAACTAAGATATAATTACCCCTTATTGGGGCAGAACAGCCCTATTGGGTTTATTTCATGGTTAAATGACTCCCTTTTCTCTGTAATAATAAAACAGTACCTGTACTTGATCCCAACTAAGATATAATTACCCCTTATTGGGGGCAGAACAGCCCTATTGGGTTTATTTAATGGTTAAATGACTCCCTTTTCTCTGTAATAATAAAACAGTACCTGTACTTGATCCCAACTAAGATATAATTACCCCTTATTGGGGCAGAACAGCCCTATTGGGTTTATTTAATGGTTAAACGATTCCCTTTTCTCTGTAATAATAAAACAGTACCTGTACTTGATCCCAACTAAGATATAATTACCCCTTATTGGGGGCAGAACAGCCCTATTGGGTTTATTTCATGGTTAAATGATTCCCTTTTCTCTGTAATAATAAAACAGTACCTGTACTTGATCCCAACTAAGATATAATTACCCCTTATTGGGGCAGAACAGCCCTATTGGGTTTATTTAATGGTTAAATGATTCCCTTTTCTCTGTAATAATAAAACAGTACCTGTACTTGATCCCAACTAAGATATAATTACCCCTTATTGGGGGCAGAACAGCCCTATTGGGTTTATTTTATGGTTAAATGATTCCCTTTTCTCTGTAATAATAAAACAGTACCTGTACTTGATCCCAACTAAGCTATAATTACCCCTTATTGGGGGCAGAACAGCCCTATTGGGTTTATTTCATGGTTAAATGATTTCATTTGTTTTATTTCCTTTTCTATTAGGTGGGTCGGTGATGCTATGGGGGAAACAATGAAGGGTTAAACTGGATAGACATCTGTCAATCTAACTCAAATGACTAATGTAACTAATTTATTTAGTATTCAAGTAGAATTGTGTATTCTCTGCCCAAAATTGACATATTCACTGCATGGCAACTATTCCTCCAAAGGGGAGACTGCACTGCATTCTCACTCAGCCCCCAGTATGCCTGCGTGTTGCTTTTATGAATAAAACATATAGTAGAAAGAAGGAATAGCAGAGTATCTGGCTCGCCGTTATTGTAAGTGGAAGGTTTGGGTCGCTATTTATTAGGATCCGGGGTTCCGTTTTCCCAGCCGAAGGCCCGGCCAGTTCTCCATTTCCAACATTAAGGGCCCCTATGCAGCCCACATTGCTTTCTGGCACTGTAGTATTGCCCTATGGGGGGGGGGTAGACATGGTATTGCAACTCATAATCTTATGTTTTTGTAACTCTTGGGATCCCAGATTATATATACATGTGTGAGATCCGTTATCTGGAAACCCATTATCCATAAAAAATATTGTATTTTTCTCTGTAATAATGAAACAGTACTTTGTACTCAGTTCCAGGACAATAATTAATAATAATTAATCCATATAGGAGGGAAATGAATCCCACCGGCTCACCCACTGCCAGTTACCCCCCCCCCCAACTGTGGCAGATGGGGATTGGGTCTAGGCTGGCAGGGCCCACGGCTAGGGGCCCACTGAGTTTTTTCCTGGCGTCCTGCCAGGCCAGTCCGACCCTGGAATGAATTATTTGCTATGTCCACAGTGTAATTTAGTAATAAAAACGACACCAGTAGAGCCATACATGGTCCCATTTAGATAGTAATTACAGCAACCGGCCACTAGGTGGAGACTGCTGTGATATTAGCAGTGATAATTGTAATTATGTCCTTGGCCAACGGCAGCCTGAGAATGTTATGCGCTGCCCAAACAGCAAAACACTCAAGCAACAAAGGCAAATGAGGAGGAGTTGGCCTTGAGGTGAAGTAATCTGTCTTTCATGTAGGATCTCACACTAAATCCCCTCGATTCCTTGTAACCCTGGGCGTATCACTTTGTTCCCTAGTGTCCCAGCATGCTTAGTGCCCCTATAATGGCTGCCTGGCTTAGTGCGCCTATAATGGCCGCCCGGCTTATTGCGCCTATAATGGCCACCTGGCTTAGTGCGCCTATAATGGCCGCCCGGCTTAGTGCGCCTATAATGGCCGCCCGGCTTAGTGCCCCTATAACGGCTGCCCGGCTTAGTGTGCCTATAACGGCCGCCTGGCTTAGTGCGCCTATAACGGCCGCCTGGCTTAGTGCGCCTATAATGGCCGCCTGGCTTAGTGCGCCTATAACAGCTGCCTGGCTTAGTGCGCCTATAACAGCTGCCTGGCTTAGTGCGCCTATAACGGCCGCCTGGCTTAGTGCCCCTATAACAGCTGCCTGGCTTAGTGCGCCTATGATGGCCGCCTGGCTTAGTGCACCTATAACGGCTGCCTGGCTTAGTGCCCCTATGATGGCTGCCTGGCTTAGTGCGCCTATGACGGCTGCCTGGCTTAGTGCCCCTATGATGGCTGCCTGGCTTAGTGCCCCTATGATGGCTGCCTGGCTTAGTGCCCCTATGAGGGCTGCCTGGCTTAGTGCCCCTATGATGGCTGCCTGGCTTAGTGCCCCTATGAGGGCTGCCTGGCTTAGTGCCCCTATGATGGCTGCCTGGCTTAGTGCCCCTATGATGGCTGCCTGGCTTAGTGCCCCTATGATGGCTGCCTGGCTTAGTGCCCCTATGAGGGCTGCCTGGCTTAGTGCCCCTATGAGGGCTGCCTGGCTTAGTGCCCCTATGATGGCTGCCTGGCTTAGTGCGCCTATAATGGCCGCCTGGCTTAGTGCCCCTATGATGGCTGCCTGGCTTAGTGCCCCTATGATGGCTGCCTGGCTTAGTGCCCCTATGATGGCTGCCTGGCTTAGTGCGCTTATAATGGCCGCCTGGCTTAGTGCCCTTATGATGGCTGGAATCAGTCCTTCAGACTGATTCGGCAGCTTATCTGCCCTCATATGGGGACCCCGCCAACTGATATCTGGTCTAAAACTGGTTTTAGGTAAAAGTTTTAGGTAAAACTGCTGAACTTCATTCTGGAGCACAAAGACCTATAGGTGCTAAGCACCAACTTTGGACTGGCCACTGTGAGCCCCTCTGACCCATGCATGGTGTATGGTGGGTGGAGCCTGGCTCTCATTTTACGGCTGGGGGGGACCCAGGGTGGTATCCCAGTGCGATACTCCCGTTTTTGTTTTTTTTTGTACTTTGCAGCCCCTGCCCCACCAATCAGAAATAAAGGCCATTGCAAAATGCAAACAGATGTAATTCTTATTCTCATGCAAAACACTGCCTGGTTGCTAAGGTAAACAAGACCCTAGCAACCAGAAATGCCAAACTGGAGAGCTGCTGAACAAAAAGCTAAATAACGGAAAAACCATAAATAAGAAAATATCATTGAAAACCATTGCCTGCATCATACTTAAATTTAACTTAAAGATCAACAACCCTCCCTATAAAATGTATTATTATATTTAATATTAACGTTTATTTATAAAGCGCCAACATATTCCGCAGCGCTGTACAATAAGTGGGTAAAGCTCATTTTCCCGGCCAATGGTAAAATCCCTCCGGGGAAACAATGGAAACATTGCAGAGCGAGAAGGAAGCCGGCGACGGCCTTGAGAGCGGAACCCAGTTCTTTATCTGGTTCTTAGCTTTGTTCTACCCATGTTCCGTGGCGGCTCTGTGTCACTCGCAGCCGTTCCGCCACCCGCAAGCACTCGTCATAGGTGGAAAGAAAGTGCTGTTCATGTTTCACGGCGAAGTTGCTTTAATTGTTTGTTGCCATGACATTAGTTGATTAGCACCCTCTGACAATATTTACTGTAATCTCTTTCATTGCGTCCTACTCATGGAAGGCTTCTCGTTCCGCTGGCGAAGATGAAAGGAGCCCAAGGGAAGGCGCAACAGCACAGCCTAGTGGTGAGCCGGCAGAACAGGCAGAACTGAGAATATCATAAAATAACACAATAACCAACATTTTTACTGTAAATCTCTCTCAGTTTGTGTTGATAAGGAGACTGTGATATGTGCAGCTAAATCTGTTCAGCCGGCAGTACTCGATTTTCACACTTCTTAATATATGTATGTGCAGTGTATGTCGCATCTTGTGTAATGTGTAACATGGAAACATTTCCACGCAATTGTAACTGAGGCACTGTCTTTTATCATTATCAAACTGTATAAAATCTTGTGTAACCTTGTGGGATAAAATATTGTTTTTAAACCCATGATATTTTATTTTATTTCTAACTTCTAATATCCTTATCATTTACAGTAGGGGGTACATTATCCCTTATAATACATGAGTGATACTCAGAGTTCCCTGTATAACTCAGCCTGCAGCCTTGTGCCTTTATATGGGCACAGAACCCCTCAGTGACTTCTAATATCCTTATCATTTACAGTAGGGGGTACATTATCCCTTATAATACATGAGTGATACTCAGAGTTCCCTGTATAACTCAGCCTGCAGCCTTGTGCCTTTATATGGGCACAGAACCCCTCAGTGACTGCTAATATCCTTATCATTTACAGTAGGGGGTACATTATCCCTTATAATACATGAGTGATACTCAGAGTTCCCTGTATAACTCAGCCTGCAGCCTTGTGCCTTTATATGGGGGGCACAGAACCCCTCAGTGACTGCTAATATCCTTATCATTTACAGTAGGGGGTACATTATCCCTTATAATACATGAGTGATACTCAGAGTTCCCTGTATAACTCAGCCTGCAGCCTTGTGCCTTTATATGGGCACAGAACCCCTCAGTGACTGCTAATATCCTTATCATTTACAGTAGGGGGTACATTATCCCTTATAATACATGAGTGATACTCAGAGTTCCCTGTATAACTCAGCCTGCAGCCTTGTGCCTTTATATGGGCACAGAACCCCTCAGTGACTGCTAATATCCTTATCATTTACAGTAGGGGGTACATTACCCCATATAATACATGAGTGATACTCAGAGTTCCCTGTATAACTCAGCCTGCAGCCTTGTGCCTTTATATGGGCACAGAACCCCTCAGTGACTGCTAATATCCTTATCATTTACAGTAGGGGGTACATTATCCCTTATAATACATGAGTGATACTCAGAGTTCCCTGTATAACTCAGCCTGCAGCCTTGTGCCTTTATATGGGCACAGAACCCCTCAGTGACTGCTAATATCCTTATCATTTACAGTAGGGGGTACATTATCCCTTATAATACATGAGTGATACTCAGAGTTCCCTGTATAACTCAGCCTGCAGCCTTGTGCCTTTATATGGGCACAGAACCCCTCAGTGACTGCTAATATCCTTATCATTTACAGTAGGGGGTACATTATCCCTTATAATACATGAGTGATACTCAGAGTTCCCTGTATAACTCAGCCTGCAGCCTTGTGCCTTTATATGGGCACAGAACCCCTCAGTGACTCCTAATATCCTTATCATTTACAGTAGGGGGTACATTATCCCTTATAATACATGAGTGATACTCAGAGTTCCCTGTATAACTCAGCCTGCAGCCTTGTGCCTTTATATGGGCACAGAACCCCTCAGTGACTTCTCCTTATCATTTACAGTAGGGGGCACATTACTTACAAAAATGTCAACGTTTTGAGCACCAGCTGTGTTCTTCCTCAGGGACAAACCAACAGACCACCACCATACCAAACACTTAAATACCCAAACACCAAAAGGCTACTACAAAACCCCAATACATAGACAACACTGTGACCCAACAAGCAATGATGTAGAGAGTGATATTCTGAGACAAACTGCAATTGGTCTTCATTTTTTATTATTTGTAGTTTTTTTTAATTATTTCAGTTTTTGTTCAGCAGCTCTCCTGTTTGAAGTTCCAGCAGCTATTTGGTTGCTAGAATCCAAATTACCTTAGCAACCAGGGTGGGGTTTGGATGAAAGACTGGTATATGAATGTAGCTGCCCAGAGCAATAGTGTTTGGCTGCCGGGGTCAGTGACCCCCATTTGAAAACTGCAAAGAGTTTGGAAGAAGAAGGCAAATAGTTCAAAAACTATAAAAAATAAATAATGAAGACCAATTGAAAAGTTGCTAAGAATTGACCATTCTGGTTGGGTGGGAGGTAATGTATAATAAAAATCATACAAATTTGAAATAAAATGTATTTTAACTTCCATTGGCTGAGGGGGTAACGACTAAACTGCCGGATATTTAAATGTCAGCCCGGCAGCGAATGTATTTCTGTGAGATATTCACGAACACCCACTCCTCATGTTCCGTCAGACAAAGGCTCCATCAAAGACCTCTCCGCCATTAGGCTACAAGACGGAAAGATCAAACGCGCCCCGGCGCGGATAAAAATCCAATTATGACTCTATAAAGGGAGACTTTCCAGGGCTTCGCTCTTTGGAGGGGTTATGTAAAGATGATATCCGCGATCTCCTTAGCGATGAGACGAGACCCCACTCTGATCCCACCCCCAACCTCTTTTGTCTTAAGGAAAAATTAACGAGTGAAGGAGCAGAACTTTCGGCGATGGAAATTCAGAAATAGGATCTTTAGTCTTTTAAATGGAAACGTCAGGTGCGGGGGGCGGGGCCACGCCGTTACTATGAATATCTTATCAAGGTCGTTGGCAGCCGCTGATGGTATGTATTAATTAATGTCACTTTCCAGATAATATAGAATAAATGCCTTTCATGCCTGTTCAGGGATTTAACCAAGGCGGGAAAGTATATTTCTAAGGGGCACATTCATGAAAACGCAAGTTCGAATCCCGAATGGGACAAATTCGGATTATATTGTATTGACAAAAATACGATAATATAATATCGTATTGGCGATCCGAAAGTCACGAAATTTTCGTACCGAACGTTTGTAAACACCGGGAAAACTTTTCCAATTTTTTTCGCGGAAGTGTAAGAAAAAGTCGCGCAAGACATGAAAAATTCAGCAAAAATACGCTCGGAGCGTTTGAATGAGCGTTCTTGTCTTAATAAATCTGCCCCCGAGTCTCATTTTCTGCTTGATAAGATTAACTTCCCAGCAAGCTGCGCAGAGCCCACTGAGCACGTGCAGTGTCCCAGACTGTTCCAACAGAATCCAAAATGGGGAGCTCCTGTAACAACTGTGAAGACCTATATCATTACTACTATATAGATGCTGAAACTTTTGGCAAGTGCAGACAGTTTACTATATAAATTTAGGCATGTCTAGCCACATTCATTTTTTTGCTTCAGATTCGCTTCTACAATGCCAGAATCTTGGCTGAATCCCGAACCAAATCCTGGATTCGGTGTAATCTTAATGCCAATGCAATACATGGATATTAAGGTGCCCATACACTATAAGATCTGCTCGCTTGGCGAAGTCGCAAAGCGAGCGGATCTTCACCCGATATCCCCACCTACGGGTGGGCAATATCGGGTAGCAAGTAACTTAAAAAAAAAATAATCTGATCGGATTAGATTTGTGGTTATGGGGCAGTCGGTTCTGGGACCGTATCCACGAGCCGATGCGGTCCCCGTTCCGACTGGATTTTCTAACCTGGCCGATCGAGATCTGGCCAATTTCAGGTCAAATATCAGTCGGGCAGGCCCCTCGGTTCTGCCCCTACACGGGCCGATTAGCTGCTGAATTGGTCCAAGGGACCCATATCGGCAGCTATAGTCGGCCCGTGTATGGGGACCTTTAGCCAACTTTGTCTGAGAGAGAGAAGGAGATAAGAATCCCAACATGGTCACCTAACACTGAAGAAACACAGGGGGGCCCCACATTGGGCCCCTACAGCCCCTAAATCCACCCGTTCCAGAGCAATGGCGGCTATGATGAACTGTGAGAGATGAACGCTCCTGGTTCCCCAGAATCAGCCCATTTATAACCAGGATCCCCTGTGCATTTTAGAGTAGGAAGCGCAAGTGATGTATTCGGCCTTTCAGGCTAAAATCCATATTTATTTTTGTGGTTGTGAATAATTAATTGTGTTTGAAGGGAAATCTGCAATATCAAGCAAAATATATCACGGGGCTAATTTATCTTGCACGAGCGGAATCTGGGGATGAGCACTCAGGTGTCACATTAATAAATATTGTGCTAATGATAAGCGCCCGAATCTCTGCCGCGCCACACTGTTAGGGCCATGAATTATTCCCTGTTTGTGCCATACGCTGCCCATCCTCCTCTGTGGCCCCCAGCACTGCCTCCTGCTGTTGAGGGGGAGTTGTGGGCAAGGCTGATGGGGGGGCTTCACACAGGTACAATTGCTAATTACTTATACAGGTAAAGAATCCTTTATCTGGAAACCTTACCCAAAAAGCTCAAAATTACAAAAAGGCCATCACCCATAGACTCCATTTTAATGAAATAATTATTTTTTTAACAATGATTTTTTCTCTGTAATAATAAAACAGTACCTGTACTTGATCCCAACTAAGATATAATTACCCCTTATTGGGGCAGAACAGCCCTATTGGGTTTATTTCATGGTTAAATGATTCCCTTTTCTCTGTAATAATAAAACAGTACCTGTACTTGATCCCAACTAAGATATAATTACCCCTTATTGGGGGCAGAACAGTCCTATTGGGTTTATTTAATGGTTAAATGATTCCCTTTTCTCTGTAATAATAAAACAGTACCTGTACTTGATCCCAACTAAGATATAATTACCCCTTATTGGGGGCAGAACAGCCCTATTGGGTTTATTTAATGGTTAAATGATTCCCTTTTCTCTGTAATAATAAAACAGTACCTGTACTTGATCCCAACTAAGATATAATTACCCCTTATTGGGGCAGAACAGCCCTATTGGCTTTATTTAATGTTCTCCAGCTTTTTAGCAGACTAAAGGGGTTATGTAAAAAAAGGGACTAAGTTTGCCCAGGAGCAGTAACCCATAGCAACCAATCAGCAGGTAGCATTTACTGGTCACCTGTTTAAAAGCTTAACATCTTATTGGTTGCTATGAGTAGAGGTGACTTCCTAAAGCATCCCAGGAGTGTGGCAAAAGAATTAAGCCATAAACTATAGTTTATTGTTTTATATTCTGTGTTAATACTGTGTTTATCTTTACAAGGGGGAGTTCTGTCACAGTGGCACAGATCCTATCTGATCCCCCCATTGTAAGCAGCAGTCCTGCCCTGCTTTATGGCTGAGATTCTAGCTATCTGTATAACAGAGCATTCTGTCACAGTGGCACAGATCCAATCTGATCCCCCCATTGTAAGCAGCAGTCCTGCCCTGCTTTATGGCTGAGATTCTAGCTATCTGTATAACAGAGCATTCTGTCACAGTGGCACAGATCCTATCTGATCCCCCCATTGTAAGCAGCAGACCTGCCCTGCTTTATGGCTGAGATTCTAGCTATCTGTATAACAGAGCATTCTGTCACAGTGGCACAGATCCTATCTGATCCCCCCATTGTAAGCAGCAGTCCTGCCCTGCTTTATGGCTGAGATTCTAGCTATCTGTATAACAGAGCATTCTGTCACAGTGGCACAGATCCAATCTGATCCCCCCATTGTAAGCAGCAGTCCTGCCCTGCTTTATGGCTGAGATTCTAGCTATCTGTATAACAGAGCATTCTGTCACAGTGGCACAGATCCTATCTGATCCCCCCATTGTAAGCAGCAGTCCTGCCCTGCTTTATGGCTGAGATTCTAGCTATCTGTATAACAGAGCATTCTGTCACAGTGGCACAGATCCTATCTGATCCCCCCATTGTAAGCAGCAGTCCTGCCCTGCTTTATGGCTGAGATTCTAGCTATCTGTTTAACAGAGCATTCTGTCACAGTGGCACAGATCCTATCTGATCCCCCCATTGTAAGCAGCAGTCCTGCCCTGCTTTATGGCTGAGATTCTAGCTATCTGTATAACAGAGCATTCTGTCACAGTGGCACAGATCCTATCTGATCCCCCCCCCCCCCCCCCCCCCCCATTGTAAGCAGCAGTCCTGCCCTGCTTTATGGCTGAGATTCTAGCTATCTGTATAACAGAGCATTCTGTCACAGTGGCACAGATCCTATCTGATCCCCCCCATTGTAAGCAGCAGCCCTGCCCTGCTTTATGGCTGAGATTCTAGCTATCTGTATAACAGAGCATTCTGTCACAGTGGCACAGATCCTATCTGATCCCCCCCCCCCATTGTAAGCAGCAGTCCTGCCCTGCTTTATGGCTGAGATTCTAGCTATCTGTATAACAGAGCATTCTGTCACAGTGGCACAGATCCTATCTGATCCCCCCCCCCATTGTAAGCAGCAGTCCTGCCCTGCTTTATGGCTGAGATTCTAGCTATCTGTATAACAGAGCATTCTGTCACAGTGGCACAGATCCTATCTGATCCCCCCCCCCCCCCGCCCCATTGTAAACAGCAGTCCTGCCCTGCTTTATGGCTGAGATTCTAAATAGAAAGATTAGAAAAGGATGATGTTGGGTTGCTTGTTTGGGAAATCCTTGTAAAGCTTTGGATAAATTCAGTATTTTGTATGATAGTCACTGCCTTTGAATTCCTGCGCCAATACTGCCACCACATGGTGCATCTTACAACTAAATAAACACTTGCTATAAAGCCAAGTCGGAATATAATCGGTGCATGTGTCCCTGCACTTTGCTGCATGAGTTCAACATTTTTGCAAACGTATTTGTTTATGTGTTTTTGGTTTTTTTAGGCTAAATGTTAAACTGATGCCTGATCTGCACATTTTTGTATCTGCATCAAAATGTTCAGATATGTTGCATGCTGTAACACAGTGAATATTAATTACAATGAATAAATGTGACCTAATTTCCAGGTTAGCGCTAATATTATCCTTTATTTATAGCACCGACATATTCCACAGCCCTTTGCAGAGAATATATATCATTCACATCTTCCCTGCCTGAGTGGAGCTTACAAGCTAAGGTCCCTATCACATTCACACACACTAGGGGGTATATTTATTATAGTGTGTGAGCCATAGGGCCAAATGATTAAATTAGCCCCATATTGCCCGCCTGTAGGTAAGCATATTGGGAGAAGATCTGCTCGCTTGGCGACCTCGCCAAACAAGCGGATCTTACAGTGTAAGGCCACCTTTAGAAAACAAAAGCAAAGATGTGATTGGTTGCTATGGGCAGCATCACAATTGATGTTGGCTTATGGTACGCCCCTCCAAAGATTTTTTTTGCTAGGGGGCCCAGCACCATATGATCACTGGTCAATGTTCACAGGAGCCAATTAACCTGCCCGTGTGTATCTGGAGAGTTGGAGGAAACCAGAGTAATTGGAGGAAACTCCCTGCTGATATTGCCCTGGCTGAAATCGAACCTTGGACCTCATTGCTGCTAGGTGCATTGTGGCCATTGGTAAATATCACCTATATGAGTACAGGTATGGGATCCCTTATCTGGAAACCCATTATTCAGAAAGTTAAATTAAAAAGAAAAGTCCTTTTTCTCTGTAATAATAAAACAGTACCTGTACTTGATCCCAACTAAGATATAATTACCCCTTATTGGGGCAGAACAGCCCTATTGGGTTCATTTCATTGTTAAATGATTCCCTTTTCTCTGTAATAATAAAACAGTACCTGTACTTGATCCCAACTAAGATATAATTACCCCTTATTGGGGCAGAACAGCCCTATTGGGTTTATTTAATGGTTAAATGATTCCCTTTTCTCTGTAATAATAAAACAGTACCTGTACTTGATCCCAACTAAGATATAATTACCCCTTATTGGGGGCAGAACAGCCCTATTGGGTTTATTTCATGGTTAAATGATTCCCTTTTCTCTGTAATAATAAAACAGTACCTGTACTTGATCCCAACTAAGATATAATTACCCCTTATTGGGGGCAAAACAGTCCTATTGGGTTTATTTCATGTTTAAATGATTTTTAGTAGACTAAAGTTTTGGAGATCCAAATTACGGAAAGGTCCCATACTTGTAATGAATTAAGTGCCTTTCACCAAGAGAAACCTTCCTAAACTGGAAAAGTCAGCTGAAAAGCCCTGGGCTGGGGAAAGAGAGAGGGAAGAAATTGCTAATATACAGATACCAGATCAGCATTTTTGGTACAGAGCAAAGTGTCCCATAGAGAGTAACATTTCTCTTGAAAAATCTTTCTGAGAACACTGTAAGGAAGATTCACCGAGGGCCCTGATTAGCTTCCCCTTTATTCATTGATCCCCAGCCCCCATATAGCAGTGCAAATCATTTACAGAGCTCATTATTTATTTAGTATGTAGAGAGCACGGAGGCTTTAATATCAGGATAAATGAATTAACCCAGAATGTTAATCTTTCACTAGGAAGCAGCACCTACAGCACCCATACATTACATGCTATTCATAGAAACATTACAAAATACAAAAAAGAGAATTAAAGGGAGAATAAAAATGTAGAAAGCCCAATGCGATGTCACAATGATTATTATTGCTAATTCTGAGAAGTGGAGTGAAGTGGAGTGAAGTGGAGTGAAGTGGAGTGGAGTGAAGTGGAGGGAAGTGGAGTGAAGTGGAGTGAAGTGGAGGGAAGTGGAGTGAAGTGAAGTGGAGTGAAGTGGAGTGAAGTGGAGTGGAGTGAAGTGGAGGGAAGTGGAGTGAAGTGGAGTGGAGTGAAGTAGAGTGGAGTGAAGTGGAGTGAAGTGGAGTGAAGTGGAGTGAAGTGGAGTGAAGTGGAGTGGAGTGAAGTAGAGTGGAGTGGAGTGAAGTGGAGTGAAGTGGAATGAAGTGGAATGAAGTGGAGTGGAGTGAAGTAGAGTGGAGTGAAGTGGAGTGAAGTGGAGTGAAGTGGAGTGAAGTGGAGTGAAGTAGAGTGGAGTGGAGTGCAGTGGAGTGAAGTGGAGTGGAGTGAAGTGGAGTGAAGTGGAGTGAAGTGGAGTGGAGTGAAGTAGAGTGGAGTGGAGTGAAGTGGAGTGAAGTGGAATGAAGTGGAATGAAGTGGAGTGGAGTGAAGTAGAGTGGAGTGAAGTGGAGTGGAGTGGAGTGAAGTGGAGTGAAGTGGAGTGAAGTGGAGTGAAGTGGAGTGGAGTGAAGTAGAGTGGAGTGAAGTGGAGTGGAGTGGAGTGAAGTGGAGTGAAGTGGAGTGAAGTGGAGTGAAGTAGAGTGGAGTGAAGTGGAGTGGAGTGAAGTGGAGTGGAGTGAAGTAGAGTGGAGTGAAGTAGAGTGGAGTGCAGTGGAGTGAAGTGGAGTGGAGTGAAGTGGAGTGAAGTGGAGTGGAGTGAAGTAGAGTGGAGTGAAGTGGAGTGGAGTGAAGTGGAGTGGAGTGAAGTGGAGTGAAGTGGAGTGAAGTGGAGTGAAGTGGAGTGAAGTGAAGTGGAGTGAAGTGGAGTGAAGTGGAGTGAAGTGGAGTGGAGTGAAGTAGAGTGGAGTGAAGTGGAGTTCTCCACGTTTGTGTAGGTTTCTTTCTGGATTTTGCTTCAGATAAGACTGTGTGTAGCCTGGGAAATTACCTGGGAAGATCACTGGGGCTATGGGCACTGGTGTAACTATAGAGGAAGAAGACCCCCAGGTTGTGGGGGGACAGGGGGCCCTGACTGTTGAGCCTGCTTCCTCTATAGATGCAAATCTAGATTAGACTAGTAGACTAGACTAGTAGAGAGCGGGTTGGTGGCGTCACAGTGGGAGTGGGACAAATGTAGTGGGCGGGGCTTGTCACATCATGGGTGGGGTTATGACATCACTACATCCATCTAACAATGTCCTGTCCGGTTTTTCTTATTTGTTTTTCCTAATTTGGAAAACCCAGCAGCCAATTTTGACCTGGACTGCCCTTCTGAAAACCAGGCTTTCCGGGCCAAAACCGGGCAGGGGGCAACCCTACACTGGCTATAGGGCTCATTTACTCTGAGGGGTATATTTATCATGCTGTGTAAAAAGTGGAGTGAAGCATTACCGGTGATGTTACCTAGAGCAACCAATCAGCAATTAGATTTCAACAGTTAGAAAATCAAATCAAAGCATCTGATTGGCTGCTATAAACAACATCACCGGTGATGTTTTACTCCACTTTTTACACAGCATGATAAATATACCCCTGAGACACAAGGGAGACCTGGACTCAATGCCTGAATGACGTGAAAGCTAAAGGGTCACCAAGGTGCTGCCCCAAACCCAGTGTTACAGAATGCAGCACTATATTCATGGGAAAAGGAGGGATCAGAGGCGGGCTGGGGGGGTGGATCAGAGGCAGACTGTAGGCGGATCAGAGGCGGGCTGGGGGGGTGGATCAGAGGCAGACTGTAGGCGGATCAGAGGCGGGCTGGGGGGGTGGATCAGAGGCAGACTGTAGGCGGATCAGAGGCGGGCTAGGGGTGGATCAGAGGCGGGCTGGGGGGGTGGATCAGAGGCAGACTGTAGGCGGATCAGAGGCGGGCTAGGGGTGGATCAGAGGCGGGCTAGGGGTGGATCAGAGGCGGGCTAGGGTTGGATCAGAGGCGGGCCAGGGGTGGATCAGAGGCGGGCCGGGGGTGGATCAGAGGCGGGCTAGGGTTGGATCAGAAGCGGGCCAGGGGTGGATCAGAGGCGGGCCGGAGGTGGATCAGAGGCGGGCTAGGGGTGGATCAGAGGCGGGCCAGGGGTGGATCAGAGGCGGGCCGGGGGTGGATTAGTTGGATCAGAGGCGGGCCGGGGGCGGAGGACAAGGTATTACAAATTGACAACTGCATTACCAGTAAATTTGTAATACCAGCCCCGGCTCTGGCTGGTATTTTACTGACTAGGCTAGTGAAATAGCGGCCAGGTGGCCACCCTAGCAAACGTGGAACAAAAGATGGAAAACATGGATACGTGGCGGAAACACAGGATTCCCAGCCTGACATGCACTCATTAACAGCAGCCGTATGATGGGAACATTTAGGAGCCATCCATCTAAAATAGAACACGTCTATGGGAAGGAAAGTAATAACCTCTCTGGGTGCTAAATGCTGAGTGGGGGCAGAGCGGAACAGGGGGCTCTGAGGTGCCCACTCCTAAAGCTTCTTTGGGAAAGCAGCAAATAGTCTCTGAGTGCCGGCTATAAATAGGAGAATATGGGGTTGGGCAGCAGTGGGGCGTTAATGATAACATGAGAAAGTATCACAAAAAAAAGGAAAGTGAAAAAACATCCAAAATGAAAAAAGGGGAATGCTTTTAGGCAGGAGTGTAGGCAAGTGTGTTTGTGAGTGTGCATTTACTCATGTATCAATGGGCTGACGGTAACATTCCACAAATTGAATCCACATGGATTAAAGGGGACATATTTGTATTTTATTTGGCTCAAGAATTTCAAGTGAAAAGTGCATTTCTACATACAATTCCCTACTGTAAATGATAAGGATATTAGCAGTCACTGAGGGGTTCTGTGCCCATATAAAGGCACAAGGCTGCAGGCTGAGTTATACAGGGAACTCTGAGTATCACTCATGTATTATAAGGGATAATGTACCCCCTACTGTAAATGATAAGGATATTAGCAGTCACTGAGGGGTTCTGTGCCCATATAAAGGCACAAGGCTGCAGGCTGAGTTATACAGGGAACTCTGAGTATCACTCATGTATTATAAGGGATAATGTACCCCCTACTGTAAATGATAAGGACATTAGCAGTCACTGAGGGGTTCTGTGCCCATATAAAGGCACAAGGCTGCAGGCTGAGTTATACAGGGAACTCTGAGTATCACTCATGTATTATAAGGGATAATGTACCCCCTACTGTAAATGATAAGGACATTAGCAGTCACTGAGGGGTTCTGTGCCCATATAAAGGCACAAGGCTGCAGGCTGAGTTATACAGGGAACTCTGAGTATCACTCATGTATTATAAGGGATAATGTACCCCCCTACTGTAAATGATAAGGATATTAGCAGTCACTGAGGGGTTCTGTGCCCATATAAAGGCACAAGGCTGCAGGCTGAGTTATACAGGGAACTCTGAGTATCACTCATGTATTATAAGGGATAATGTACCCCCTACTGTAAATGATAAGGATATTAGCAGTCACTGAGGGGTTCTGTGCCCATATAAAGGCACAAGGCTGCAGGCTGAGTTATACAGGGAACTCTGAGTATCACTCATGTATTATAAGGGATAATGTACCCCCTACTGTAAATGATAAGGATATTAGCAGTCACTGAGGGGTTCTGTGCCCATATAAAGGCACAAGGCTGCAGGCTGAGTTATACAGGGAACTCTGAGTATCACTCATGTATTATAAGGGATAATGTACCCCCTACTGTAAATGATAAGGATATTAGAAGTCACTGAGGGGTCCTGTGCCCATATAAAGGCACAAGGCTGCAGGCTGAGTTATACAGGGAACTCTGAGTATCACTCATGTATTATAAGGGATAATGTACCCCCTACTGTAAATGATAAGGATATTAGCAGTCACTGAGGGGTTCTGTGCCCATATAAAGGCACAAGGCTGCAGGCTGAGTTATACAGGGAACTCTGAGTATCACTCATGTATTATAAGGGATAATGTACCCCCTACTGTAAATGATAAGGATATTAGCAGTCACTGAGGGGTTCTGTGCCCATATAAAGGCACAAGGCTGCAGGCTGAGTTATACAGGGAACTCTGAGTATCACTCATGTATTATACGGGATAATGTACCCCCTACTGTAAATGATAAGGATATTAGCAGTCACTGAGGGGTTCTGTGCCCATATAAAGGCACAAGGCTGCAGGCTGAGTTATACAGGGAACTCTGAGTATCACTCATGTATTATAAGGGATAATGTACCCCCTACTGTAAATGATAAGGATATTAGCAGTCACTGAGGGGTTCTGTGCCCCTATAAAGGCACAAGGCTGCAGGCTGAGTTATACAGATCTGGGTTACAGGTTAATCATAATATTTGTGATTTATATAAGGATGTCAGTAATCCCCTTTGAGCTCTATGTGTGTAACTCCACCTGTGGAATTGTTAGTTTATGACTTATCGTACTTGGATATTATATACACTTTGTCACACTGTTTTATTTTGTTTTCATTGTAACACACAGCCCATGCCTCTTGTCACTTATTATTTTTCACTGAACCCTGGGCCCATGTTCTAATGCAAACAAAAATGCCCTGAAACACCAGCCTGGTTTTGTTATATGGAAATATTTTTTGTCAATGTTTACTGCCGGCTTTGGCTGAGAGTCATTTACTGGTTTGCTGAGTTCAAAAACCCAGAGCGCAGTATCGGAGAGAGCCAAAACCTGCCAAACTGTGCCTTTAGTGGGGATATTCAGCTTCAGTGTCACCTGTCTTCACTTCGGAATCTTTATTATTAGAATAGGCACTGAATACCAGTCCCTTCCAATCTTAAATTTTGCGCCAGGCCAGGGTCCAAATCACCCTAGCAACCAAGCAGTGGCTTAAATGAGAAACTAGAATATGAATAGGAGTGGGTCTAAAGATAAATATTAGTCATAAAAAGTAACAATGACAATTAAATTGTTGCCTCAAAGAGTAAAAGTTATTTGACTGCTGGGGTCGCTGACCCCTGGTTGAAAGCTGGAAGGAGTCAGCCGAGGAAAGCAAATAATCCAAAGATAATAAAGAATAAAGAAATGAAGATCATTAGAAAATCTGCTAAGAACTGGCCACTCTATAACATACTTAAAGATAACTTTGGCAGCATAATATTAGAATATCTAAGAGCATTGGGCAATCAGGTCTTTAGTAAAAAATATAGAGAATTTTGAGTCTGAAATTGCCTCCCTGGTGAAACAGACAGAGGGGTTTAATTAAATGCTGTCACGCTGGATATAACACAGAAAATTGCAAGAAAGGGGCACAAGGGATTCGCTATGGCTTTAAAACAAGAAGCAACAGCAGAATAAGTTCATATACAGTAAATGGATAAAAGGGAAACTATACCCCCAGAATGAATACGTAACCAACAGACAGTTTATATTATGTTAAGTGACCTATTAAAGAATCTCCCCAAACTGGAATATATATATCAGTAAATATTGCCCTTTTACATCCTTTCCCTTTAGCCGCCATTTAGTGATGGGCTGTGTGCTCCCTCAGAGATCAGCTGACAGGAAGTGATGCATAGTTACATAGTTACATAGGGTTGAAAAAAGACCAGTGTCCATCAAGTTCAACCCATCCAAGTAAACCCAGCACACACAACCAATCTATACACTCACATACATAAACTATATATACAACCACTAATACTAACTGTAGATATTAGTATCACAATAGCCTTGGATATTCTGCTTGTTCAAGAACTCATCCAGGCCCCTCTTATAGGCATTAACAGAATCTGCCATTACCCCATCACTAGGAAGGGCATTCCCCAACCTCACTGCCCTCACCGTGAGGAACCCCCTACCCAACATCCCCCGGCAGGGCATTCCCCAACCCCCTCACTGCCCTCACCGTGAGGAACCCCCTACCCAACATCCCCCGGCAGGGCACTCCCCAACCCCCTCACTGCCCTCACAGTGAGGAACCCCCTACCCAACATCCCCCGGCAAGGCATTCCCCAACCTCACTGCCCTCACCGTGAGGAACCCCCTACCCAACATCCCCCGGCAGGGCATTCCCCAACCTCCTCACTGCCCTCACCGTGAGGAACCCCCTACCCAACATCCCCCGGCAGGGCATTCCCCAACCCCCTCACTGCCCTCACCGTGAGGAACCCCCTACGCTGCTTCAAATGGAAGCTCCGTTACTCTAATCTAAAGGGGGGGCCTCTGGTGCGTTGATTGTTTTTATGGGAAAAAAGAACATCCCCCAACTGCCTATAATCCCCTCTAATGTACTTGTACAGAGTAATCATGTCCCCTCGCAAGCGCCTCTTTTCCAGAGAAAACAACCCCAACCTCGACAGTCTAACCTCATAGTTTAACCCTTCCATCCCCTTTACCAGTTTAGTTGCAGTCTCTGCACTCTCTCCAGCTCATTAATATCCTTCTTAAGGACTGGAGCCCAAAACTGCCCCCCATACTCAAGGTGAGGCCTTACCAGGGACCTATAAAGGGGCAAAATTATGTTTCATCCCTTGAGTCAATGGCCTTTTTTTATACAAGACAGCACTTTATTTGCTTTAGTAGCCACAGAATGACACTGCCTGGCATTAGACAACTTGTTATCTACAAAAACCCCTAGATCCTTCTCCATTAAGGATCCCCCCAACACACTACCATTCAGTAGATTGTTAGCGTTTATATTATTTCTACCAAAGTGCATAACTTTGCACTTATCAACATTGAACCTCATTTCCCAGTTTGCTGCCCAGTTATCTAATTTTGTCAAATCGCTCTGCAAAGCGGCACATCCTGCATGGAACTTATAGTTTTGCACAATTTTGTGTCATCAGCAAAAATAGAAACAGTACTGTCTATGCCCCCCTCCAGGTCATTAATAAACAAGTTAAAAAGCAAAGGCCCAAGGACTGACCCCTGCGGTACTCCACTAACCAGACTGGTCCAATTAGAAAATGTTCCATTTACCCCACTCTTTGTACTCTATCCTTCAGCCAGTTCTCTATCCAATTACAAATATTATGTTCTAGGCCAATATTCCTTAATTTGATCATTAATGAGGTACTGTATCAAACGCTTTAGCAAAGTCCAAGTAGATGACATCAACTGCCATTCCAGCATCGAGGTTCCTACTCACCTCCTCATAAAAGGCGACTAAAATAGTCTGGCAAGATCTGTTACGCATAAAACCCTGCGGCACAAACCTATAGTATGCAGCTCTAACTGTAACAGGAAGTAGTGTGGAAGCAAAAGGCAGAACTCTGCCCATTCATTGGCTGATGGGGCCTAGCATGTATGTGTGCCTTGGCTTGTTTGTGTGCACTGTGACTCCTATGATCCCAGGGGGCGGCCCTTAGTACTTAAAATGGCAGTTTCCTATTTAGGATTACCCAATGGCACATACTGCTAAAAAAGTATATTTATATGAAAATGGTTTATTTAGATGAAGCAGGGTTTTACATATGAGCTGTATAAGCAATATAGAGACCTACATTATTTGGGGGTATAGTTTTCCTTCATTCACAATTTTGGGGTCTATCTGTATAGTAAACCTGTGTGTAAAGTGATTGTCAGCCTCCATATAAGAAACACTTCATCCACGTAAAGCTTTCCCAGACAAGAATTCTCTGTCTAAATACAAAAGCGGCCCCTTTAGGAGCCAGACAATCTCATTTCAAACCACACAGACTGAACTGTTTCTCGCGGATCCTTGTGAGACGGATGCGACTCCGTACAACGCGGCCTGATACTTTATTCACAATGTGCGCTCGCTGTTGAGAAGCAAAGCCATCTCCTCGGGGTCCCGTGCACTTAGAGACTGAGCGCCAGATTACATACATAGGTGGTACATTTTCCATTTTACAAGGCTTTTGGGGTCAGCTCCTTTTCACGCTGGGGTCTCCCTTCGGCTTTTAACACTCCCAGATTGATTTCCTGTAAGGAGCAATGATTGGAATCACAGCATTCACGCAGGGGAATGTATTTCTGGAAGGCGACTGCAATCTGATTTTATTTATTTATTTTTTTTATACTCCATAAATCTCTACTCTTACAAATAGCCTTCCCACGTCGCGGGCAAGATTTCTGAAGTGCGGTGAAATTACTTCGTTTGGATCCCGCCGGTTTCTACATCTCTCCGATAGAAATTCCCTGCCGGCACGGCACTTTTCCCTCCGCTGTTACTGAAATTTGTTCCACGAAAACGAGGAGATTTTAGCGCGGTTAGAATAATGCGGCGACGGAATGATCCTATTTGCGGTGAATTAAGTAATACAAATGGCTTCCAGCAGATAACCCGCGGAAGCCTCATGAATCATTCACTTATACAGAGATTATTTTACACGTCGGCCAAGCTGGGCCGAGTCGTTAAGAGATAATGATTCACGGGCGGTGACAGAGGCCTCCGCAATCTTGTACGGAGCATCTGGGATGTGTAATTGTTACGCTTTGCTTGTTGGTGTAACGCTCCGGCGGCTGTTGGACGAACAAAGAGGCCAATGCAATCTGTTCAACGAAACCATTACGGCAATCAATTCTACGTCTGTTGAAGAATACAAAGCTTTCTAACTGCCTTATTTTTATCCTGTATAGCACCAATACAAATATGCCTGCACCAGATGATCAAGCCCATAAATGCCACCCAAACACAACTTAAGTTTTTTGAAAAGTAAACATCATTTCAAGCAACTGTGCAATATACATCAATTCAAAAATATGCAGCCTTTCCATGATGTTTAATATAATAATATCTTTGGAACAGTTCCCTAAGCCCTGCCCCCTGTTCCCTAAGCCCCGCCCCCTGTTCCCCTGCTGATCTGGCTGACTACTTTGTGACTCAAATAAAATGGAACAGTAGTCGCCTGTCCTCAGCCTGCCTCCTCCCAATCCCACAATTCTCTGCTGCACACGTGATGTCAATAAAGAAAAGGAACATCCCAGTGCAATGCATTGTGGGTTATGTAGTTCCTGCATGCTGTCTGTAAGCTGTGGAGAAGTTGTTACAATTTGTAACATCAGTGTTTTAGTCCCTCCTCCCCTGCCAGGATTTCAAATGATGCAGAAAGAGAAGAACTATTTTGCAGCATATAAAATGGTATGTATTCATACTTTTTTGAAGGAACAGATTACAGTGATAGGTAAATTAGGGCTTTCTGTGTTGTGTGGGGCTCTTTAACAAGTTTTGGTTCCCCTTTAAATTCTATGGTATCAACAATCAAGTCAGCCAGACCCATAGACTTTACAATGAATGGCATAAGTGGTACAACATTAGACACTGCCCTTGTGCCCACAGCTACATTATTTTTCATGGCACCCAGATCCGGCCCAGTCCGACCCTGTCTTACTGATAAGGCCCTTTATTTAAGACTGTTATTAGTGTTGCAGCAACACATTTGAGATAATGCCAACTAACAGACGCTTGTAATTTTCCCATTGTCTCATTTTAAGCTGACTAAAGTCTCCTGAGAGTTACAGAGAGGTTATTATAAGCTCAAATAAGCAGGACCTTCTGCCACCCATATTGATCAATATAAATATGTAATATGCACGCTTGATATAATCACCTTTCTATTGCATAGTTCTACAGAATATGTTGGCACATCATAACAATGTGGAAATAATAATAATACAGGTATGGGATCTGTTGTCCAGAAACCCGTTATGCAGAAAGTTCCGAATTCCGGGAAGGTCATCTCCCATAGACTCAATTATAATCAAATAATTCCATATTTCCTTTTTTTTCCATATAGGTTCCATAGTAAGGTTCTTTGCTTTGTGTAAAGCAGTGATCCCCAACCAGTGGCTCAGGGGCAACATGTTGCTCTCCAACCCCTTGGATGTTGCTCCCAGTGGCCTCAAAGCAGGTGCTTATTTTTGAATTCCTAATAAGAAGGCAAGTTTTGGTTGCATAAAAACCCAGTATAATGCCAGACACAGCCTTCTGTAGGCTGCCAATTCACATAGGGGCTATTAAATAGCCAATTATAGCTCTTATTGGCACCATCAGGAACCATATTCATGCTTGTGTTGCTCACCAACACTTTTTCCATTTGAATGTCGCTCACGGGTATGAAAGGTTGGGGATTCCTGGTGTAAAGGAACCTTTTCCTGGTAGTTTGCACCCAGGTCTCTTCCAAGAGCCCTCACCCCCCAGATAGGCATCTAAGCATATGCTATATGGGCTGCACCACATATGCCTGTTCAGGGGCATCATTATTTAAAATAGTGACTTCTCTGAACTGACCAATTCCAACACAAGCTTGTGATTTCATATTCCCATGTACCAGACTTAAGTTGTTTGAATTAGAAAATGTCATTTAGAAAGGCCAACTGCCAACTCTAATAGGGATCGCTTCTAAATGCATACTCCAACTTCTTAGTCAACTTTAAAAACCATACATAAAAGGTGATTTATGCTAACAAAAAGCCATTATCTGACCACTTTTCTGAAGCAGATAAAGTAAGAGGGAAGTGGTATGACGCTGCCTTGTTATATATAGAAAGATAAATATAGAACATTTCATCTGTATATCGCTTCCTTTATTATCCTCTTTATGATAATCCCTTGGTTTCAGCCAGACTTGAGTCACTTGTAATCAGTGTGCTATTAAGCGAGTGTCCAAATTTCCTGCTTACTTACCGGTATGGCTTATTTTCTTCTCTTTATCCACACAGTTACTATGGTTTATTTGCAGCAAGAGCTGCCCACGTGTAAATAGTTATTGAACTCTAAGGGCAATGGCACAGGCAGAGTTTGGAGAGCGGCCATCTTCTCAGGAAAACCCAAAGTGATCCCACTAATGGAACCGTCAGTAACACATCACATTGCTGTCGTAAGACCTATCTCAAGATCTATAATCTGGAGCTGCTGTGACACTAAAACCTTTATCTCTGAAGTTGTGGCCTTGAGTTCATTATGGAAAAGCTAACAAAAAGTTCATCAATGTCATCAGTTGTCATTGGTACTTAATGGGATTCTGCCATGATTTTTATGGTATAGTTTTTATTACCATATTACATTGTTTACATTGCAAATAATGAATTCTACCATTTAAATGTTTATATTTATCAAAGTTCAAACGAAAAAAGCTCCAAGCACACCGGATTAAAAAGGGTAAAACCTCATCTTTATTAGTCCATTAGGATACAGGTACCTTTATAGGTACCTGTATCCTAATGGACTAATAAAGATGAGGTTTTACCCTTTTTAATCCGGTGTGCTTGGAGCTTTTTTCGTTTGAACTTTGGAATCACTACCTTGGCTACGGGTTCGGGGCCCTGAGCACCCGGACCACTTCGGGACCTGGGTGAGTGGAACTAATTATCATTGGACTTCACGAGCTTTGGCTCTAAATATTTGTGTTAGGTTCGGGGTGTTCACACCCGGACCTTATTACTTAATTTGGTACGAACTTTATCGGTTATATTGATTTTCTTTATATATTTTGGTTTTCGATAGATTTTGAGTAACAATTTGATTTATTATTTGATTTATAATTTACTTTCAGTTTTTGAGGGTTAACTTAGTTTATATTTATCACTCCAACTTGCAGCGCAGCAGTAAAGTGTGCCTGAGTCTGAGCTTTCAGAAGGAGCCAGCGCTACACATTAGAACTGCTTTCAGCTAACCTATTGTTTCTCCTACTCCCATGTAACTGGAGGAGTCCCAAGCCGGACTTGGATTTCTTACTATTGAGTGCTATTCTGAGACCTACTGGGAGCTGCTATCTTGCTCCCTTCCCATTGTTCTGCTGATCGGCTGCTGGAGGTGAGGGGGGGGGGTATCACTCCAACTTGCAGCGCAGCAGTAAAGTGTGACTGAAGTTTATCAGAGCACAAGTCACATGGTCCTGGGCACCTGAAAACTAAGAACAAGCCTAGCCCCACGTAAAATTTAAAAATGAAATATACAAAAACTCTGTTTACTCTTTTGAAAAAGAGATTTCAATGCAGGATTCTGTTGGAGGAGCTCAGTTAACTGAGGCATTTTTTAAAAAACATGTTTTCCCTTCATGTTTTCACTTGTGTCACATGGCTCATAAAACCTCGTGTTTTGTAAGAAATAAACTGTAAAATACTGTAAAACCCTAAATCTATAGCCTCTGTATAAGAACTTAACCTGATGCCTAGTGCCTTTTTATACTATTAAATCTATGGTTCTATGCCTATAGTTAGCTAAGGGGCATGCACAGAGAGATTTCCAGGTCTCTGAAGTGTTGCTATATTCAAAGCAAAAGTCAATGCTTTGCATCCATTACTGTATTGTATAGAGGTTTTGCTTTATTTTTTAGAATGCAGGAATGGCCCACCCCTTCGTGGGGTCCCATGCATGAACCCCTTTAGTAAAGTAAGGGTGAAGACACACAGAGCCACTAGTAGCAGCTACTTTTTCAAGGCTACTAAATGCCAGAAAATCCCCTGCCATAGACAATACTGAGAATTGCCTCTGCTAAAACACACGTAGAGACAATTATCAGTAAATGATCAGCATTGTCTATTTTAGAAGCCACGACAAGTAGCTGCTACTAGTAGCTTTGTGTGTCTTCACCCTAAATATTCTGCAACATGTCCAAAACCAGTTAAATAAGATGCATAATTCATTCAGAACCAAATCTTCTTGGTCTCGAAAAAACGTGGGTCCCTTATTAGAGACATTTCCAAAATGAGGGGCTTCCTATAGCAGGGTAACAGTTACACTGATATTTTAGAAGCCACGACAAGTAGTTGCTACTAGTAGCTCCGTGTGTCTTCACCCTAAATATTCTGCAACAGGTCCGAAACCAGTTAAATAAGATGCATAATTCATTCAGAACCAAATCTTCTTGGTCTTGAAAAAACGTGGCTCCCTTGTTAGAGACATTTCCAAAACGAGGGGCTTCCTATAGCAGGGTAACCGTTACACTGATATCTTATAACACGTCTTTTTATTAGCTAAGGCGGGGGTCTTAAAATCCTAGAATCAATAGGTGGCTTAAACCCAAGTCTGCAAATCACTGCTCCGCACTTGTGTTCCTGGAATAGATTTTCAGTTTCGGTTAAAGCCCTGATATAACTATTCCTTTAGCATCCCAGGGTAAAATCTTACAGTGCCCACCAGAGACGCTTGGTTTGAGTTTACTTTCTCAGACATACAGTAAAAACCACAAGTAGCATCCCAGACAGAACAGCGCCATTGACAAAATGCAAGGTCACATGGTTCATAAAATGCTCTATTGTTTCCAAATACTTCCCGTTCTTTCATAAAGACTAACTTCAAACAAGAACTCAGTTTGCAGTCATTAGATCTGTGTATTTCCACCCCTCCCCGAGTTCTCCTGCCCCCCACCGCTGCGGCTCGGGCATTCTTGTGAAAGGAAACAAACTTCCTGACTTTCATCTGAGTTCCTAAAATAAATGACATGGGTTAATTCCCTTCTCCCATGAAGAGTTATTTTTAAAGGTTAAACAGAAAGGCTATTTACAGCCCCAGTATGCGCTAGGCATGAGGTTGAGTACAACACTGTTATTTGCCTGCAAAGAAGGAGGAAGGATTGTTCAAGAGCTATACAATATAATATATAATATATATAATTATATATATATATATGAAAAAAAATTATTGCAATAAAATATATAATATTATATTACAGGTATGGGACATGTTATCCAGAGTGCTCGGGACCTGGGGTTTTCCGGATAAAGGATCTTTCCATAATTTGGATCTCCATACCTTGAGTTTACTAAAAAATCATTTAAACATGAAATAAACCCAATAGGGCTGTTCTGCCCCCAATAAGGGGTAATTATATCTTAGTTGGAATCAAGTACAGGTACTGTTTTATTATTACAGAGAAAAGGGAATCATTTAACCATGAAATAAACCCAATAGGGCTGTTCTGCCCCAATAAGGGGTAATTATATCTTAGTTGGGATAAAGTACAGGTACTGTTTTATTATTACAGAGAAAAGGGAATCATTTAACCATTAAATAAACCCAATAGGGCTGTTCTGCCCCCAATAAGGGATAATTATATCTTAGTTGGAATCAAGTACAGGTACTGTTTTATTATTACAGAGAAAAGGGAATCATTTAACCATTAAATAAACCCAATAGGGCTGTTCTGCCCCCAATAAGGGGTAATTATATCTTAGTTGGGATCAAGTACAGGTACTGTTTTATTATTACAGAGAAAAGGGAATCATTTAACCATTAAATAAACCCAATAGGGCTGTTCTGCCCCCAATAAGGGGTAATTATATCTTAGTTGGGATCAAGTACAAGTACTGTTTTATTATTACAAAGAAAAGGGAATCATTTAACCATTAAATAAACCCAATACGGCTGTTCTGCCCCAATAAGGGGTAATTATATCTTAGTTGGGATCAAGTACAGATACTGTTTTATTATTACAGAGAAAAGGGAATAATTTAACCATTAAATAAACCCAATAGGGCTGTTCTGCCCCCAATAAGGGGTAATTATATCTTAGTTGGGATAAAGTCCAGATACTGTTTTATTATTACAGAGAAAAGCGAATCATTTAACTATTAAATAAACCCAATAGGACTGTTCTGCCCCAATAAGGGGTAATTATATCTTAGTTGGGATCAAGTACAGGTACTGTTTTATTATTACAGAGAAAAGGGAATCATTTAACCATGAAATAAACCCAATAGGACTGTTCTGCCCCCAATAAGGGGTAATTATATCTTAGTTGGGATCAAGTACAGGTACTGTTTTATTATTACAGAGAAAAGGGAATCATTTAACCATTAAATAAACCCAATAGGGCTGTTCTGCCCCCAATAAGGGGTAATTATATGTTAGTTGGGATCAAGTCCAGATACTGTTTTATTATTACAGAGAAAAGGGAATCATTTAAACATGAAATAAACCCAATAGGACTGTTCTGCCCCAATAAGGGGTAATTATATCTTAGTTGGGATCAAGTACAGGTACTGTTTTTTTATTACAGAGAAAAGGGAATCATTTAAACATGAATTGAACCCAATCGGGCTGTTCTGCCCCAATAAGGGGTAATTATATCTTAGTTGGCATCAAGTACAGGTACTGTTTTATTATTACAGGGAAAAAGGGAATCATTTTTAAAAATGTGAATTATTTACTTATAATGGAGTCTATGGGAGATGGCCTTTCCGTAATTCAGAGCTTTCTGGATAACGGGTTTCCGGATAACAGGTCCTATACCAGTACAATATGTAGCTTGCGAGGGAGCCGCCCTCTTCTGTCTGTCTTTGGTCTGCCTAATCCCGGGGCGGGCTAATGCGCAGTAGGGTGAAAATGGCCTTTGGCCTTTCACCCAAACCCTACCTGGCTTCTCCCGTGCAATGATGTCACCCACCCTGCAATGATGTCACAAAAAGGCGCAACTAAAAATTCAGAAGCCAGAGGACTCAAAGCCGACAGTATAAGGTCACAGTATTAGGGTGGGGCGAGCAGGCGGAAGAGCTCAACCCGAATCTGCCCATGACCCGCAAATGATGTGAGGTAATGATGTAAAATGGACTCCAAAAAAATTACCCTCAACTGATTATTATCTTGTATGTATATAGGGCCAACATATTTCGCAGTAATTTACAACTATTATTAATTCACATCAGTCCTTTCCCCTGTTCGGCTTATGGTCCTTATTACACTGTGGCCAATTTTATAAGGAACCTGTATGGTTTTTGACGTGTGGGAAACTGGAGCAACCCATGCAAGCACAGGGGGAACCTACAAACAAGTGCTCTGCCTGGAATTAAGCCTTGGTGCCCATGGCTGCAGGGTAACAATACAAACGACTGAGCTGCCGTGCTTTGGTACCCTCTGGGGGGGGGCAGTTCCAGTATGAGAGTATATTTGAATAGTTGTGGTGTTGCTTCTGTCTAAATCCTGGGATACAGGGTACCACAGCCTATTCAGCTTCCCTTTCACTTCCTCTGATTAACCACAAATTTCTGTTACAGTTACACTTCTCTTTAACCCTTTATTTGGCACCACATCCCTAATAAGATTCAAAACTGGGCAAAATGAGTATATTATTAAACTATTGCACGCACTATTCCGGTAGCGCCTTGCTGCGGCACGATACTGTATTTATTTAATCGGTTCAAACAGCTGATGTACTGTTCATCGACTATGGGTTCCTAGTCAGTATATATTTTGCAGTTGATAACGTCTTTGATAGCGACTCAGTTTGCTACACACTATTGGGGTAGACGAAAGAGTAGACGATAGGCAACTGGGCCCACTGGAAGTTTTCCTGGTATCCTGGTGGGCCAGTCTGTCACTGGCGGGGTGTGACATCACGGGGGAAGGCCGCACAACCACAGGGGAGGGGCTATTACGCTGTGATTGTCCAAAACGCTGTATCTTTGAGACTCCTGCCCAGATTTCCAAATTGGGAAAACAATTGTCCCACACAGCCCTACCAAAAACCGGGCTGTCCGGTCAAAACCTGACAGGCTTCAAACCTATTTGTGTCCCTAAATTGAATTTGCTGTGGGGCCCAGTAACTTCTAGTTACACCACTGCCCCAGTTCAGGGTTTTCTCTTATCTAGCACCACGTTGCCATCTTGCCTCCATTTTCCATGGCTCCCCTGAGGCTTATTTAGATTCCAAGACTAAAGGGCCCCATACACGAGCAGATCCGCTCGATGGCGATGTCGCCAAGTGAGCGGATCTTCCCCCGAAATCCCCGCCTACGGGTGGGCGATATAGGGGAACGTTTAGGTAAAAAATAATAATTCAATCGTTTGGCCCTGGGGCCAAACCATCGGATTATGTGGGCGGCAATGTGGCAGTCGGTTCTAACCTGGCCGATCGATATCTGCCCAATTTCAGGCCAAATATCGGTCGGCCAGGCCGCTCGTTCCTGCCCCTACATGGGCCGATAAGCTGCCGAATCTGTCCAAGGGAGCCATATCAGCAGCTAGAATCGGCCCGTGTATGGGGGCCTTAACACAGATTTTCTTAGGAAATGGGAAAAGATAATAGCGCAGCTCTAGCGCCTCAGACACTGAGGAAAAGGGAGACTTCCCAAACAGCAGCTCCCATACAGATATAAAGTGTAATGTTTAATGCACCCATGTTGTACTTTGATGCTTTAAAATGAATGAAACCATTCAGACTGATCAGTGGTGGGAATAGTAAAAACAAGATTCAATGTAAAGATACAGATGCAGCAGAGTAATTTATAAGGGGACGTTTCTATGGGATGATAATATCCCAGTGAGGCACAGTGAGGCACAGTGAGGCACAGTGAGGTACAGTGAGGCACAGTGAGGTACAGTGAGGTACAGTGAGGCACAGTGAGGTACAGTGAGGCACAGTGAGGTACAGTGAGGTACAGTGAGGAACAGTGAGACCCTGGGAGAGAAGTTACACACAGCTCTCAGCCCCTCACACCCCTTTCCCACAGAGCCCAAGGGCGGGCAACGTCACATGACCTGTCATTCCTTTCCCTCCCCCCGGGGGGCGGGGCTAGGAGCGGAGGAAGTCACGTGTCAGAATTCGCTTCACCTTGGAGACGGCGGTGCGATGGAGGTGACCGGAGAGTCACGTGTGTCCGCGCCGTGACGTAGGGCCTTCCCATTGGCTGGCGGACGGACAGACTGAGCCCTGGGAGCGGTGGGAGGGAGTCGGACGGAGGCGCCTATGGAATCATGGGGGGGTGCTCCCCGGAGATGGAACCCTGTAACCTCGCACCCTGCATACTACCGGGGCAACTGTGCGTGTCCCGCCGGGCCCAGCACCGACCGAGAGAAACGGGTGAGAACCGGGGCGAGTGAGAGCCGGGGGGGGGAGGGGGGGTGCAATCACAACATAGTGAGAGAGTCCGGGAACCCACACACGGGCAGAGTTAGCGGCACTGGGGGGTACGGGCAGAGTTGGTATGGCCCGGGGGGTACGGGCAGAGTTGGTATGGCCCGGGGGGTACGGGCAGAGTTGGTATGGCCCGGGGGGTACGGGCAGAGTTGGTATGGCCCGGGGGGTACGGGCAGAGTTGGTATGGCCCGGGGGGTACGGGCAGAGTTGGTATGGCCCGGGGGGTACGGGCAGAGTTGGTATGGCCCGGGGGGTACGGGCAGAGTTGGTATGGCCCGGGGGGTACGGGCACAGTTGGTATGGCCCGGGGGGTATGGGCACAGTTGGTATGGCCCGGGGCAGTCTCAGAAGCGGGAGTGCTGCGAAGCGATGAAGAGAGGTCAGCTTGGTGGGGAGAGAGTCCGGGACTGAGGGGAAATGGCACGAAACCAAGCGAGACGGTGGGAAAGTCACAGTATTGTGAGGAGGGAGGGGGGAGATTCAGGGGGCTCAGAGTGGGGAGGGGGGAGATTCAGGGGGCTCAGAGGGGGGAGATTCAGGGGGCTCAGAGTGGGGAGGGGGGAGATTCAGGGGGCTCAGAGTGGGGAGGGGGCAGATTCAGGGGGCTCAGAGTGGGGAGGGGGCAGATTCAGGGGGCTCAGTGTGGGGAGGGGGGAGATTCAGGGGGCTCAGAGGGGGGAGATTCAGGGGGCTCAGAGTGGGGAGGGGGGAGATTCAGGGGGCTCAGAGTGGGGAGGGGGGAGATTCAGGGGGCTCAGAGTGGGGAGGGGGCAGATTCAGGGGGCTCAGAGTGGGGAGGGGGCAGATTCAGGGGGCTCAGAGTGGGGAGGGGGGAGATTCAGGGGGCTCAGTGTGGGGAGGGGAGAGATTCAGGGGGCTCAGAGTGGGGAGGGGGGAGATTCAGGGGGCTCAGAGTGGGGAGGGGGCAGATTCAGGGGGCTCAGAGTGGGGAGGGGGCAGATTCAGGGGGCTCAGTGTGGGGAGGGGGGAGATTCAGGGGGCTCAGAGGGGGGAGATTCAGGGGGCTCAGAGTGGGGAGGGGGGAGATTCAGGGGGCTCAGAGTGGGGAGGGGGGAGATTCAGGGGGCTCAGAGTGGGGAGGGGGCAGATTCAGGGGGCTCAGAGTGGGGAGGGGGCAGATTCAGGGGGCTCAGAGTGGGGAGGGGGGAGATTCAGGGGGCTCAGTGTGGGGAGGGGAGAGATTCAGGGGGCTCAGAGTGGGGAGGGGGGAGATTCAGGGGGCTCAGTGTGGGGAGGGGAGAGATTCAGGGGGCTCAGTGTGGGGAGGGGGGAGATTCAGGGGGCTCAGTGTGGGGAGGGGGCAGATTCAGGGGGCTCAGTGTGGGGAGGGGGGAGATTCAGGGAACAGAGGACAGGATAGATATTCAGAGTACATTGAGAAGGGCATGAGAGGAGTCATCAAGGAAAGAGGGGGTGGGACAGTGCCACAGAGGCAGGTTTAATTGTGGGGGGGTTAGTTGGTGAGGCCATATCCTTTGCCAGTGTACTGATACCTGTAGGGCTGGGAGAGCCACTCTAACCCCTCATAGACACTTGCACCAAATGATTCCATTTGACTGTAAAGCCGCACAGGCCCAACCAGTGTTATGGGCAGACTGCCTGGGTTACACTTGTGCAGAGCAGTGGCTTTATTTAACATTAGTTCTGGGGTTTCTTCTTCAGTCTGTCAGTTTGCTGCATCCGTCCTGCTTGGGTTTGGGGACAGATTCTAAAATGTATTTGGCGCTTCCAAAAAAAAGAGGAATCTGATATTCTGTGGGGAAAATAAACCACAAGCCATGAAAAGGCAACGGGTCCGGTCAGGGGCAGACTGCGCTGAAATATTTAATTAAAAGTCAATCGTTAAAGCCTGTAACGAGCAGCGTGTACAAATAGAGAGGAAAGGTGAAAGTCGGGGCATCCCGGGTCACTACTGGGTTGAGAAATCTGAGAGCGGCAAGTTCTGGGAAACAATACGGAGCCCGGCACTGAGCAGAACGTGACTAACGAGGCCAAAGGGAAGTCGCTGCACAAGGTTATTGGTGTGTTTAAGGGTGAAGACACACAGAGCTACTAGTAGCAGCTACTTGTCATGGCTACTAAGATAGACAATGCTGATCATTTACTGATAATTGTCTGTGTGTTTTAGCAGAGGAAATTCTCAGTTTTGTCTATGGCAGGGGATTTTCTGGAGTTTCGTAGCCTTGAAAAAGTAGCTGCTACTAGTACCTCCGTGTGTCTTCACCCTTAAGGAAACCTAGGAAGGAATTTTTTCATCCTATTATAGAGCATATTTGAAATGTGTGCTGTTTTTAGCTGCCCATGTAGGGAGAGCCATGTCTTGCAGTGGTAATAAATGCTGTATTGTTTCCCAGCAGCCTTCCAAGGGGCAGTAGGACCCTTAGGTTTATTGTATGCCAGCCGGCTGCTGTGCGGCATTGTAGGCACCTGGCGTCTGAAACGCAAATAGAACGAGTTTTCCTTTGCCGCTTTTCTTTCTCAAACACCCACATCTGTCTTTTTTTTTATATCCATTTATTCATATTAAATGCTGGCATATAAAACTTCCATGGGGTTTCTGACCACGTTATTGCACCAAAGTGTCCAGAAATATGGCAGATTTAGGGCAGTAGGGCACCTGCATTCAGTGGCACTTTCAGTAATGGCGGCGGGCTTTAGGAAGCTACTTGGCGTGGTCGTCGGGTGCTTTTATGAGTAATCAAATCCATTATTTTTCAATTCAAGCCTTTTTTTTATTATTTTGTATTTAGAAAGTGCTAGTGTATTTGTCAATGCTGTACTGTAGAAGGACGGGTGCTTAAAGGGGAACCTGTAACCCTTGAAAATAATTCCAAATCATTTTCTGTCAAGTTTAGCAAGATAAACTTTACTTACTACATATAAACTATTTATTTTTTTTTCCCTTGGAATTTAAAACCACAGCCAGCAGCCATTTTGTGAACACTTTTATTAAGGCAAAGCTTTGTGTCACCCCAAACTCTTATGCATTTGCCATATAGGTGATTTCTAGGAAGTGCTGAATGAATTGTACTTAAAAAATCTGAGCTGTCAATCATATATTGCCTGCCCCGCCTCTATGCCGAAGGCATAGAGGCGGGGCAAGCAATATATGATTGACAGCTCAGATTTTTAAGTACATTTATAACAGGTATGGATGATTAAATTAAAAAAAGAATCTGTGTTTCATGTTTAATTTGTAAAGGACTTTTATTATACAGGTATAGGACCGGGACCAAGGGTATTCCATATAAGAGGCGTTTCCGTAATTTGGATCTCCATACCTTAAGTCTACTAAAAAATCCATAAAACATTAATTAAACCCAATAGGACTGTTCTGCCCCCAATAAGGGGTAATTATATCTTAGTTGGGATCAAGTACAGGTACTGTTTTATTATTACAGAGAAAAGGGAATCATTTAACCATGAAATAAACCCAATAGGGCTGTTCTGCCCCCAATAAGGGGTAATTATATCTTAGTTGGGATCAAGTACAGGTACTGTTTTATTATTACAGAGAAAAGGGAATCATTTAACCATGAAATAAACCCAATAGGACTGTTCTGCCCCAATAAGGGGTAATTATATCTTAGTTGGGATCAAGTACAGGTACTGTTTTATTATTACAGAGAAAAGGGAATCATTTAACCATGAAATAAACCCAATAGGGCTGTTCTGCCCCAATAAGGGGTAATTATATCTTAGTTGGGATCAAGTACAGGTACTGTTTTATTATTACAGAGAAAAGGGAATCATTTAACCATGAAATAAACCCAATAGGGCTGTTCTGCCCCCAATAAGGGGTAATTATATCTTAGTTGGGATCAAGTACAGGTACTGTTTTATTATTACAGAGAAAAGGGAATCATTTAACCATGAAATAAACCCAATAGGGCTGTTCTGCCCCCAATAAGGGGTAATTATATCTTAGTTGGGATCAAGTACAGGTACTGTTTTATTATTACAGAGAAAAGGGAATCATTTAACCATGAAATAAACCCAATAGGGCTGTTCTGCCCCCATAAGGGGTAATTATATCTTAGTTGGGATCAAGTACAGGTACTGTTTTATTATTACAGAGAAAAGGGAATCATTTAACCATGAAATAAACCCAATAGGGCTGTTCTGCCCCAATAACGGGTAATTATATCTTAGTTGGGATCAAGTACAGGCACTGTTGTATTATTACAGAGAAAAGGAAATCAGTTTTAAGAGTCTATGGGAGATGGCCTTTCCGTAATTCAGAGCTTTCTGGTTAACGGGTTTCTGGATAAGGGATCCAATACCTAAACAGCTTTTTATGTAAAAGGCACCCCCATTTCTTTTCACGCAAGCACTGTTTAGATGGTACGGACATGGATTACATTCTTTGCATTTCCATATTATTATATAAGATAATAGTTCAGTGCCAGGTCGGGGGACGCAATTCTCCTTGCACTCCTAATGTTTCTTGTTATTAGTGGATTAGAGAAGGGTGCTGCCATCTGTATGGGGCCAGATGTTCAGCTGTGTTCTAGGGGCAGATTCCTGGATTATCGTGTCCTTAGCAGGGAATAAGCAATAGCAGAGTATATTTGCTTACCCCTGATTGCTGGAAAGAAGGGCTCTCAGGATAAAGGGGCCTGACACACACACACAGCATTCATGAAGCTCTAACACACAGGTATCACTGTTCTTTAGCTCTCACCTGTGACCGGCCATTGAGGAACAGAAGCTTTTGCCCGGAGGTTGTGCAGCTCTTTTTGTGTTATCAGATCCAGCCCAATATCATGTTCTGTTCATATTCTGTGAGATTATGGTTATTTTTCAAACATTCGTTTGGCTGGAATTGTCTCTGTGATTTATATGAACACGTAGGTCAGATAAAATGGGAAAAATATATCCCTGTATTGTTTCTATTGTACAGTACAGTATGGGGGTACAGCTTATTGTGTGCCCAGAACATTCCTTCTCTGTATATTTGTATTTATACATATGGGTAGGAGGTGCCATAGTGTTTCCCTTAGACAGTACAGTATGAGGGTATAGCTTATTGTGTGCCCAGAACATTCCTTGTCTGTATATTTGTATTTATACATATGGGTAGGAGGCGCCATAGTGTTTCCCTTAGACAGTACAGTATGGGGGTACAGCTTATTGTGTGCCCAGAACATTCCTTCTCTGTATATTTGTATTTATACATATGGGTAGGAGGTGCCATAGTGTTTCCCTTAGACAGTACAGTATGGGGGTACAGCTTATTGTGTGCCCAGAACATTCCTTCTCTGTATATTTGTATTTAACTTGCCCGAATGAGATCTGGGCGGTTTCAGGCCAGATGTCGGTCAGGCGTGCCCATACACCAGCAGATTAACTGCCAAATCGATCTAAAGGACCAATATCGGCAGATAGAATTGGCACCTTTACGTAGAAATTTGTTTCAGCTCACATGCGTTTCACATATTCGCCTGGCACTAAGCGTTAATTGGGCCTTCCAAGCAAACAGCGACAGAGCGGAGCACTTTAACACCACACTTTCTAAGCCTGCTTTCCAGGAAATCTCTGGCTGTTTAAAAGCATACATTCCCCAAATAACTGGCTTGACAGCAGAGATATTAAAATCTGCTCTGCACACAGTCTTTCAGGGCCGAGGAATTTATTAGCGAGATTATAGGCTTTCGTTTCTTTTATAGCTTTACATTTGCAATATAACTCAATTCGTTGGAAGGTTTTGTTCCGAACATGAGGAAGTCAGTTTATAACCTTCCGCCCATTGGAATCTGAAGGCCTTTTTAGACAGTTTGGCCCTTTACACTGATTAGTTGGATAACCCGAATGTCATCCTGCGTGTGGCTGCCTTGCCTGATCCGCTCCATGGCCAGACAGTTTGGCCCTGGAACTGATAAGCTGGATAACCCAAGTGTTATTCTCTGTACTGCTGCCTTAAATAGTATTGCTTCTATTCTTTTAGGGCACAAAGCTACACCTGTGCAACCCAAACTAAAAATATTGGCTGCCGATTCGACTCCTTCAAACCGATTCAGCAGTCCCTGTGTATGGAGACCCCTGACGGTCCTACCCGACCAATATCGGGGGGGGGGGGGGGAAATTGTCCAAGTGTCGACCGGGCAGGATTGATTTTCCTGTTGGATCAGGGACTCTGACAGCTCCATATATAATGCTATGCCTAAGCTTAGGGCAATTTTTTTTTACATAGCTTTAAACAGCAGAGCCAAAGTGGCACAGTCCACAAATCGGAGGATGTTCTGAACATGAAATAGTTGGCAGCACCAATCGTATGAAAGTGACTCCCATTGTAGGTCCCCCAAGGATATCGTCAGATACACAATTCATGCACAAATTTTATTGTTATCCGACCCAAATTTTTGGACCTGGTACAAAAATGATTGGGACGATAATTCTGAGCCCACGCACAGTCCGAAAATCTTTATTGGTACATGTATGGCTAGCTTTAGGGTGAAGACACATGGAGCTACTTAGTAGCAGCTACTTTTTCACGACTAATAGACTCTAGAAAATCCTCTGCCGTAGACAATTATCCGTAAATGATCAGCATTGTCTATTTCTGTAGGTGCTACTAGTAGCTCCGTGTGTCTTCACCCTTAGGGATCCATTGCCTGGCAAGTGTTTGCAGGTGATTTCCATGCTACTGTGCTTAATCTGAGATAACTGACTTCCTTAGGTAATTAGCGTTTTATAACTTCCAAGGGAATCAACCAATTGCAGTAGTTCACACTCCCATCTGTTGTTTAAATAGCCTTATCTCTCCTTATCTCTGGAATTCCATCCCTGCATTCCTCCCTTCCACTCTTCCATGCTGCCAGTATAGAAACCTAAACAAATGATCAGTTTCTGGCAGCGGCAGTGATCACTTTTCTCCATGTAAGACTATGGGTGGGGAACCTGCACAACTCCTAAAGAGATAGGGAGAACTGGTGGGGGGCAATGCTGCAGAGAATTACAGTACCTGCAAAGAGTAGATCATAAGGATATTATTTGAAGGGAAAAGCATAGAAAAGTCTACAGAAGGTAGGAAAACAGAACTTATAGGTAAGAGAAGGGAAATGGGGAAAGAAAAGTGAGAAAGATCATCGGTGGAAATGTAGGCAGCAGCGGGGAATATGAGTCAAGAGAGACAACTGAGGGGAGTGGGAAACGAAAGGGAGAAAAAATGGGGTAACGGGAAAAGGGGGGAAGGTAGTTGTGTATATAAGTTTAGAGCAGAAGTGAAAGGGGGAAAAGCAGAATGTTAAGGTGATCATACACTAGCCGATTTTTTACTTTAAAACGATCCAATAATATTGTTAGCTTATTGTATAGTTTTTACTTCCAGAACAATGCAATATTGTTAGCTTATTGTATAGTTGATGGTGTACGAACGATCGTCGGTCCACTAATTGGCCCAACATTATCGGCCAAAAAAATTGATCAGATTTAGAGATAAAATGTACCAATTGGTGTAAGGTGAGTGCCAGACATTTGTCGTTGAACAATTGTTCCCTGCGCATATCATGATTGACAGCGGAAGTCAACGAACAATATCGGATTGTATGTAGATGTAAGATATTTCAGTATTTTATGTCGATGGCGTCTTTTCAAATAGTCGTTGTCCGTGGATGGCATATCGTATGGCAAACCGATCGTCAAACGATCATGTACCGATTAGATCGTTCCTCTCAGAACGAGTGAAATCGGCTCGTGTATGGCCACATTTACATGTGGGAAGAGGAAGGGAACATTGGATGAGTTGGGGGAAGAAAGAAGGCAGTAAATGGGGGGGGGGGGGGAGAGCAGAAATGCTATAGGGAGAAGAAATTGGAGTTATGGGTAGAAGGCAAGTGAGATGGGAATAAGGGAATAAATTCCCTTATTGGATTATGGATCACCAAGCGGGTAAAGATGGCCTTACAGGGCCGTTAAAAGCTTCCGATGGACAGAGGTGGCAGTTTATTGGCCTGTGTATGGGGCTCTCAGATGGGCCTTCCCAACCAACATTTGGCCGAAAATTGATTTGAAAATCCCATTGGGATTAGAAACATATCAGCTTGTTGATGCAGTCTTCGCCCACCAGTGATCTGATTGTTTTGCCCGAGGGCTAAATGATCTGGCCAATCTGATATCATCCACCTTAAGGTGGCCATACATGTAGCAATTCCGATCTTTCGTGTGACCATTGGTCGCACGAAAGATTGTTCCCTCCACTGACGTTCAGGGCTGAATCGGCGGATATGGAGGTAGAAACAATAGAAATTCTACCTCCTTCTGCCGATTCAGCGCTGAACTGCTCGGGCACCTTCAGTGATGCCCGATCAAAATCTTTTAACCTGGCCAACTGACGAGTCAACGCCATCTTATCTGCAGCCTTCTGCGATATCGCTTGGCTCTTTGAGCCGCCATACACGCACCGAATATCTTACAAAACAAGCTTTTTGCACGATAATATCGGTGCATGTATGGCGGCCTTTAAGGTGGGAATATTGGGGAAAATCTGCTGGTTTGGCCAAAAGAAACAGATCTTTCATTTTAAAACTCAATAAGGAGCCATCTCTATGCTTCCCCAATCCTAGCAGATGGACAGCGTCCAGCTATGGGGGGTGGTGGCTTATATATCAAGACAGGGGAACATAACCAATCAGCTGACTGCTCTCTTTAATTGACATTGCCGGAGAGTGCATGTCGCTCTATATCTCTACATATCATTTAGCTGATTGGATCAATGTAAAACAAATATTTTAGGTTTCTCTTTTCTGTGACTTTGACCTTGGGTCCGGCTGAGGTCGCCTGTGCTTGTTCCCTCCCCCAGGAGTCTACGAATGCCGGTGTGCAGGGAAGGAATGCTTTTTGCGTGACACTGTACTCTATACAGGATTGTTAGGGGAATGTAAATGCAAGATCAGCACTTCTAAGAAATATGACCATTGTTATTATTGTGACTGTCGGAGGCTTAAACAAAGCGGCTATAGGGCCTCTATTAATCAAAATGCTGCTCACGTTGCATGTTTCACTCGCGCAGGCTGAGTTGTCCATTGGTAAAAGCACATTATATTCAAAATTAATTGTTATTATTATTGTTATTTTTTTATAACTACAATCATGGCATGCCGACGGTGTGAGCAAGGAAAACGTTGGTCCTTGTGGATCCAAGTCCGGGTTGGGACTCCTCCTTTTACATGGGAGTAGGAGAAACAATAGGTTAGCTGAAAGCAGTTCTAATGTGTAGTGCTGGCTCCTTTTGAAAGCTCAGACTCAGGCACACTTTACTGCTGCGCTGCAAGTTGGAGTGATATCCCCCCCTCCCCCCCAGCAGCCGATCAGTAGAACAATGGGAAGGGAGCAAGATAGCAGCTCCCAGTAGGTATCAGAATAGCACTCAATAGTAAGAAATCCAAGTCCGGCTTGGGACTCCTCCAGTTATATGGGAGTAGGAGAAACAATAGGTTAGCTGAAAGCAGTTCTAATGTGTAGCGCTGGCTGAAAGCTCAGACTCAGGCACACTTTACTGCTGCGCTGCAAGTTGGAGTGATATCCCCCCTTCTCACCCCCAGCAGCCGATCAGCAGAACAATGGGAAGGGAGCAAGATAGCAGCTCCCAGTAGGTATCAGAATAGCACTCAATAGTAAGAAATCCAAGTCCGGCTTGGGACTCCTCCAGTTACATGGAGCTCCTAACTAATTTACAAGAACAAAAGCCTCAGACAGTTGTATTGGCTCACTAAGAACATTTTGCCATAGGGCTGGGCGATATACCGTTTAATACCGAATACCGGTGTTTTTTTAAAAACTATATTCATTTTTCAGATACCGCAATACCGGGGTGTCAGGGTACTCATCCGTGCGGCCCGGTCTCGCGCGCGTCCCGTTGTCCGCGGGACGTTTCGCACACACGTCCAGGTGCGCGTGCGTCAAAGCGCAAGTACATGTCAAAGCGTGCACGTCTGCTACACGCTGACGGCGCCGGTTCTGCGCATGCGTGGGGGGGTATTTAAAGCTATCAAACGCCTCCTCCTGTGCTATGTTGTCTGCGGCCTTGCCTGGGAAACTAAGCCTGCCTGATTTACCTTACGACTTTCTGTTGCCGATCCTTCGCTTGCCTGACTCTGATTTTCAATACTGCAGTAATTATTCTCTAATTTATTAGGAAATGGGGTTAACACCTAATCATGCATGGAAAAAAAAATACCGTCAAATACCGTGACACCGATATAATTTTGAAAAATACCGTGATATAAATTTTTGGTCATACCGCCCAGCTCTATTTTGCCAAGTCCCATTTCTGTGGGATTCTATAAAAAGCTCATGTTTTTGTATCAGATGTTTGTGGTTTGACACCATTGTTGTGCCCTTCAGCCCAGTCATGCTTTAGTTACTTTACACGGTCACCTCCCTCTGTACCGCACTGCTGCTCTGTAGTCGGAACTACATATGTGCAATGTTTAGAACCCAGCGCTACGGTTATAGTATTGTCTCACTGTATCCCCAGATCCAAATGGCATTTGCATGGTATGTGGCTTTATCCAGCCAGTCATTTTTAATTAACTGCATTTTAAATTGAGGAGGCGGGGTGGGGGCTTAACCCATGCTGCTGAGTAGTTATATACCAGGGTAGCACCCTGTGTGTGCCAGAGTGCATATAAGGATGCAAGTTCTCAAGGCTGGCTAAGGAAAGAGTTAACGGGAGGTAACTGATTAACTGATCAGAGCAACACAAAGCAGCTTGTCATGTAATGCAATGAAAGGAAATGATTGTTGTCCCCCCCCCCCCCCCCACTGCACCTCAGGTCTGTGAGGCAAACCACATTCCCTGCACCAAACTGAGCAAGAACTATCTGCTACATATCAACTGCACATACACAAGCCCTTCATATGTAAGTCTGTAATCTGAAATTATATTTGTAATATTATATTTAGACTGCCTTGGTACTTGGGAAAACTGTTCCCAAGTATTCAGCTGTTCCTGCTGAATTGTGCTTAGTACAGGGGAATCCCTATGCTGCCATAGTTTTATGGTATCTCTCTGTACAGGCTATGAGCAAACTTAGGGGTCTGTTCCTGCTGAATTGTGCTTAGTACAGGGGAATCCCTATGTGCCATAGTTTTATGGTATCTCTCTGTACAGGCTATGAGCAAACTTAGGGGGCTGTTCCTGCTGAATTGTGCTTAGTACAGGGGAATCCCTATGCTGCCATAGTTTTATGGTATCTCTCTGTACAGGCTATGAGCAAACTTAGGGGGCTGTTCCTGCTGAATTGTGCTTAGTACAGGGGAATCCCTATGCTGCCATAGTTTTATGGTATCTCTCTGTACAGGCTATGAGCAAAAGTAGGGGGCTGTTCCTGCTGAATTGTGCTTAGTACAGTTTCAACCTGCCCAGTGTTGGCCATAACAGTTAGTGGGCCCCATACACAGGTCAGTGAATTGCCAACTCCTTTTGGATGGACCAAGCTGGCCTGTCTATATCCAATTTATGGATAGATTAAGATCTTTCTGTAGAGGCTGTGAGATAATCTAGGGAGTGGATGCTAGGGGCAAACAAACATACATTAACATGAAGAACTTGGTAATTACATGACAGATGTAGTAGCTCCAGTTTGTACCTAAATATTAAAGTAAGTAAATACAGGAATGTCCTATGTGAATTATAAGCAATAGTTTCATACTCGGCTATCCAATCCAATAGTCGGCAAAATGGAAGCTCCTACCTTCATGGCCTTTTCCGAATACTGGATCCTATACCTGCACTGTCTAATGGAAACAATATTCCAGCTCCCTTCCCTCCAGGTTGTGAGTACAAAATAAGCTGTAATGCCATAGTTTTGCTGCCTTGCACCTCTTGGGTTTGTATGTTTTCCCCCGAAATTGTGTGTGTGTGTGAATGTGATAGATTGTTAGCTCCTCTGGGGCAGGGGGCTGACGGGAATGATGTGTAATCTGTCGAATGTGTGATTACTGTATAAATAATAAACTGCTTGCTTTAATTTCAATATTCTTCAGTACAGGGCAGATTTATTATTGATCGAACTGCTGTAAATCCTTATCGATTCTTCAGTTTGATCTCCTTTGTAATCTATCAAACTTGCCTAGCGGAAAATTGATATTTAATCTATTAAATCTCATACCTGGGGGCAATTTGTCAGAATGTGTTTGAGTGCTCTGTGCAATCAAATGTCTTTATATGGGGGAGCGTTAAAGCTCAGCGCTGCCCAGCACAGCACCCAGCACTATCACCTATCCAAATCTGACCGGGGAGAAAAGATTCAGATAATAAAGCAAATTGCCGAATACAAAAGTCTCTGTAATGTTTTTCTGACGGCCCATAATAAAAGTCTGTGCTGCTGTCGTGTTTCTTCTTGCACCAGGGTTTGTTTGGGAGGGATTAAACCTCTGTTTATAGGCAAATAAACCATGCGTGTCGGCACAACAAAGGCAGTCACGCGGTTGCCATTTTATGAAATGTCAGGATTGCAAATAATTGTAACCCAACTGGGACATTCTAGGTTTTTAAGCTCCAAAAATGATGATTTTCTGTACGACCTTTGGCATCTGGTATAGCGCGCCGTGTCTGTCCCAGCCTGCCTTGTTCCTTGCTGCTCGCGAGACGCTTTATCTGATAACTTTTAAATAACCTTTTCAAATTGTACAGATAAGGACCTGGGAAAATGCCTCGAACTGGCCTTCTCTGGACATGGCAATAATGTTACAAGAATTTACTTTTTTTTTTATGTAGTGTTTGCAATTAACCTCCAAAAAGTGCAATGTTTCTACATCCGTGTTTGTAGAAAGGTCACGGATGAATCAGTAAATACATAACGTTGAGTAGTTTGGATTCCCAGAGTTTCATTATAAGCGCCATTAAGCTGGACGTGTTTGGCCAAGTCGACAAATGAGCAGATGTTTAATCAATAGGGAGATCAGTTTGACCCTGTTGGTTGACCCTCGGTGAGTTATTGGGTCACGGGGGCAGCTTGTGCTGACCTGTGCATGGTGCACTCTGCTTGATGTGGTCTTTCTGCCCAATTAGCGTGATACTAATTGGGAATTGCTTGATTTTTGGCCCATACCTCGTTGAGGTAAAACCCTAGGTTCAATTTGGCCTTATTACTTGAAAAAGGCAGTGTAGAAATTCCAGAACTCCGGCTGCTTATTTTGGTTTCCAGAGCGTTCTAGGTTGGCCCACATTGCTTGGGATGTAAAGCCAGAAGGACTGTTTTTTTTTCACTGTTTTTTTTTTTCATTGATGGAACCCTCTCCTGATGCCCTCAGGTCCACATTCCTCATATTCTTCCGCTTGGTCCAGAAAGTCATGAAAGCCAAGAAAAAGTAATGGGCAGCTCAATACCTTGCTGACTCAATCAAGAGTGGCCATTGTAGTTCCCTTTGCTGTCCATGATTCCCAGCAGTCCAAGTGGAATGTGGTAGGGAGGACATCACTGGAAGGATCCATTAATGAAATTACATCTCATGCAGTATGGTGCAAGACCAACCCAGACCTGCCTTGGAATTCACAATAAGAGGATGGAGCTCTGAAATTTCTGTTGCACATTATTTTTTTAATGAGGCCTAACTAAACCTAGGCTTTACTTTCCTTGCAAAGCTCTTCTTATGTCGTAACCCCCTTGTACAAAGCCAGTGGTGGCTCAGCCTTTGATGAGGGACTCGATTTCCTGTGGCAACTCCTTGTGACCCTGGACAAGACACTTAGGGCAGCGGCAGACGGGGAGATAAGTTGCCGGACAATTTCCGGAAGTCGCCCGAAGTTGCCTTGCGACTTCCGCAAATCATAGTGACGCGTATGCCATCCCACCAGTGATTTACATTCTTGCTGGTGGGATGGCATTGTGGGGAGATTAGTCACCCGCGGCAACGAAGATTTGTCGCGGGGCGACTAATCTCGCAGTCTGTCACTGCCCTTAAAGGGGACCTGTCACCCTAAGAAATAATTCCAAATTCTTTTCTATTGTGTTTGTCAAACAGAATACACTTCACTTACTCTATATAACTAATATAATCCTTATTTCCTTCAGTCTTGAAATTACACAATCACTGCCAGCAGGCAGGCGCCATTTTGTGGACACTGTTAGCTTTGTATTACCCCAAAATCTTGTTTATGTGCCAGAATGGGGGGCCAGATGCCCATACCCATGCACTGGCTACACAGTTAGTTGGTGAGGAGGGACGGGAATGTGAGTTCTGAATATAAAGTGAAAGCAATTGTCTGCCTTGCCTCTATGCCTAAGGCATGGAGGCGGGGCTGGCAGTATATGATTGACAGCAGGGATTTTTAAATGCCTTTATAATGGGTTTGGATGTGTTAATAAAACAAAATGAATTTGGGTTTCATGTTTAATTTGAGAAGGACTTTTGTTATACAGCTTGGTATGTCTGGGTGACAGGTCCCCATACCTAGTGCACCTTAAGGGCTATGGCATACGGGGAGACTAGTCACTGCGCGACAAATCTCCCCGTTATGCCATCCCACCAGTCGCGGGCGACTAATCTCCCCGTGTGCCAGAGCCCTAAGGGCTCTGGCACACGGGGAGATTAGTCGCCCGCGACAAAACTCCCTGTTCGCGGGCGACTAATCTCCCCGAGTTGCCTTCCCCTGCCATCCCATCGGCGACAATGTAAGTCGCCGGTGGGATGGCAGACGCGGCGGGGCGATTTCGGGAAATCGCCGAAAAAGACTCGCCATCCTGCCAGCGACTTACATGTTCGCCGGTGGAATGGCAGGGGAAGGCAACTCGGGGGGATTAGTCGCCCGCGAACAGGGAATTTTGCCGCGGGCGACTAATCTCCCCGTGTGCCAGAGCCCTAATGCTGTAGGCCTTCCCTCCAGCTTGCCCAACCTACAGTATATCTGTCAAAAAGTTAGGCAGTATAGATAATCCCATTATAAAAATGCAGCTTTTCCTTTGTTTACAAACACTTTTTGTACCAACTGTGTTTATTTTCTCTGTTGTGTAAAGAGAATATAGTGTGTATACGGTATCTGATGGCGAGAGAGGCCGTTCCTGTGCTGGCAACTTGCTGGAGAATTAGGCAGGCTGCTAAATAATGGAATGTGGCAGTACTAGGTCATCTTACCTCCCGATCTCTCCTTGACACAGATATGATCTAATGTTTCTCTTGCATTGCAGAGTCGAGCTCCTCCGAGAAGAAAATTCCGCTCCGACATGGCTGGATCCCCATCACCCGGTTAGAAGGTAAGAGTTCAGAGTTACCCATTTGCATTTGTCTTTGTCAAGACCTTCCAAATGCACATACTTGGACTTATATAAACACTGGGCAGATTTACACCTCTGGGCAGTATCCCATAGCAACCAATCAGTGATTTCCTTTGTTCAGCCAGCTGCAGGTAGAGCACTGAAAGCAAACATCTGGTTGGTTGCCATGGGATATTGCACAGGTGCAGTTTATAAATAACCCTTATTCTCTCTATTGCTTTAGGGAAACTTCCCCCCCAAAATTTTTGCAGAATATTTTTAAAGAGAAACATAATCTCATATATAGTATATGTAGTCAGAACCAGCAGTGCTGAGGATAGCAAAGGACAGGCAGATACTATTTTCAGTAGCAGTTACATATATAAATAGCTGTTAATTCTAAACAACTTTTTAAATATATACGGGTATGGGACCTGTTATCCAGAATGTTCGGGACCTGGGATTTTCCGGATAAGGGATCTTTCTGTAATTTGGATCTCCATAACTTAAATCTGCTAAACCTCATTTAACCATGAAATAAACCCAATAGGGCTGTTCTGCCCCAATAAGGGGTAATTATATCTTAGTTGGGATCAAGTACAGGTACTGTTTTATTATTACAGAGAAAAGGGAATCATTTAACCATGAAATAAACCCAATAGGGCTGTTCTGCCCCAATAAGGGGTAATTATATCTTAGTTGGGATCAAGTACAGGTACTGTTTTATTATTACAGAGAAAAGGGAATCATTTAACCATTAAATAAACCCAATAGGGCTGTTCTGCCCCCAATAAGGGGTAATTATATCTTAGTTGGGATCAAGTACAGGTACTGTTTTATTATTACAGAGAAAAGGGAATCATTTAACCATGAAATAAACCCAATAGGGCTGTTCTGCCCCCAATAAGGGGTAATTATATCTTAGTTGGGATCAAATACAGGTACTGTTTTATTATTACAGAGAAAAGGGAATCATTTAACCATGAAATAAACCCAATAGGGCTGTTCTGCCCCCAATAAGGGGTAATTATATCTTAGTTGGGATCAAGTACAGGTACTGTTTTATTATTACAGAGAAAAGGGAATCATTTAACCATGAAATAAACCCAATAGGGCTGTTCTGCCCCCAATAAGGGGTAATTATATCTTAGTTGGGATCAAGTACAGGTACTGTTTTATTATTACAGAGAAATAAGGAAGGAAAGGAAATTAATTTAAAAATTAGAATTATTTGCTTATAATGGAGTCTATGGGAGATGGCCTTTCCATAATTCAGAACTTTCTGGATAACGGGTTTCTGGATAAGGGATCCCATACCTGTATTATAAATTTTCACATATTTAAGTGTGGCTTTATCACGCAAAATTCTGTTTGGACTTGCATCAATTTTAAAGGACATGTCAATCCCAAAAAAACATGTTTAGCCTAATAAAATAAAACACATAATTCTAAGCAAAAATGTATACTCTGGGTTGACTTGTCCTTTAAAGGGGGAATGACAGGTGGGTGTAGGTGACTTGTTTCACATAACGAAGCAGACAGGCTCCCTGCAGTTCTGCTCTTCAGCGTCTCTCTCTCTCTCTCTCTCTGCGTTTTTAATATTTCAGCGTTCCCAGCAGGGCGCTGACCGGCAGAATGAGAGTGACAGGTTAGACAGGCCCATCAATCATTCATGCTGAGCCAATCATCTTCCTGCTGAAGCGGCGTCTCTGGAAATAAATCAAATTCAAAACTTTGGCGCAAACTTTTTTTTGTATTTAGCTGAGGGATTAAACACCTCTTCCATTTTGAGGCATGGAACTCTGTGGTACCTACTGGCACCTTGATGGGGTCCTGGTATGCTTCCCTGGAAAATTACACTGGGATTCTATGAATGAAGGAATATTCATTGTGGGTTGAACACTTATCAATAAATAAGGCCTGTGGTCTCTCTTACAAATGCCTTTGTATTACTGTACTGTAAATAAGGTGACCCTGTATAAACCAAATGGGATGAGCAAACTTAGGGGGCTGTTCCTGCTGAATTGTGATTAGTACAGGGGAATCCCTATGCTGCCATAGTTTTATGGTATCTCTCTGTACAGGCTATGAGCAAACTTAGGGGGCTGTTCCTGCTGAATTGTGCTTAGTACAGGGGAATCCCTATGTGCCATAGTTTTATGGTATCTCTCTGTACAGGCTATGAGCAAACTTAGGGGGCTGTTCCTGCTGAATTGTGCTTAGTACAGGGGAATCCCTATGCTGCCATAGTTTTATGGTATCTCTCTGTACAGGCTATGAGCAAACTTAGGGGGCTGTTCCTGCTGAATTGTGCTTAGTACAGGGGAATCCCTATGTGCCATAGCTTTATGGTATCTCTCTGTACAGGCTATGAGCAAACTTAGGGGCCTGTTTCTCCTAATACTGGAGCAGTGAGGGAGACAGAATCTGAATAGGGCTGCTATAGCCTTAAATTGGATATAAATTCCCTTTAGTAGTGACCATTTAAGTTGTCCTTTAAAGCAAAGAAGCATTCAGACCATACACAGGAGTGTAGATTGGTACATTGGACACTTTGCAGTTGTCAGTTTTTATTCCTATTTCTGTTCAGTTTATTTTGCTGTTGGCCTCGCTGCTGCTGTAACTCAGTATGACTTATGCGTTTCCCTTCCCTTTTAACATTGTTTCAATTCTGTTTCAGGTCCCTTCCCCGGATTTTTTTGCCTCCGGCACTTCCTGAAACCACAACCGGTTTTGTAGTTTGTCGCTGTAAACATCCCCGACTGGAAGCTGTGAGGCTGCATTTGAGCTTTCAGTCTGGTGTTTGCTGCTACCGGCTACAGACGCTTCTCCCCCTCGCAGTGCGCCGGCCTGTTCTGTAAACCAATGCTCTCCCTAAATTACTTATTAACTTATAAACTTAATTATCAGTGATTTATTAACCCATTGCATGGCAGAACATGACATTCAAACCACTAATCACACTGGTTTCATTTCAGCTTTGTAGTTTTGCCTGGCATGTAAAGGGTCAAAGGTTGCTCCCCCCTCCACAGAGAACTCCCCTACATGGGAAGCATGGCACCTATGGCAAATGCTGTGGATTGGTTGGGGATTACAAGCAAGAGATCCCTGATTTGCCATAGGTGGATCAGATAGGCGCTGTCTCTATACTCTGAGAGACCAATGAAGCAGTCAGACTGTCCCATACACCATTAGGGCGAAGACACATGGAGCTACTTAGTAGCAGTTACTTGTCACGGCTACTAAACGCCAGAAAATCCCCTGCCATAGACAATACTGAGAATTGCCTTTAACACACACGTAGAGACAGTTATCAGTAAATGATCAGCATTGTCTTTTTTGTAGCTGTGATAAATAGTTGCCACTAGTAGCTCTGTGTGTCTTCACAGATTAGTCGCCCACAATAAACTTAAGTACAACAGGTGACTAATCTCCCCAAAACGCCTTTCCACTGCAGCAATTTGAATCGCAGGTGTAAAGGCATAACATGATGCTTCGTTTTTCCGAAGTCGCACAATTTCACACAACTTCGTGAAAACAAAGTGACACGTATGCCTTTCCATCGGCTGTTTATGTGGGCAACTTATCTGTCTATGGGGCATTAGCCCTAAAGGTGGCCATACATAACAATTTGCAGGATAGAGGTTCAGGGCTGAATGTCAGATATTGAGGTATAAACAATAGGACTTCTGCCCATATCTAACAATTTAGCCCTAAATGTAGCTTTTTTGTGTGCACTTTCAACAGCGCCCAATCAAAATCTTTTGTCTTGCCCATTCGTTGAGACGACTGATATCCAAGGCTTTTTCGATATCTGTCATATCGACATGCACCAATTATCGTACGAAACCTTGTTTTGTACGATAATATCGGTGCATGTATGGCCGGCTTTAGGCAGGGCTGTCCAACAGGAGGTCCATGGGCTGGATTTGGCCCTCCAAAGGATTTTTAAGGCCCCCCCCCCAGTCTGCTCAGAGGCTCCATAGACTTCACTATATAAATTAGAGAGCACTGGCCATAGGGATCCCCAGCGTTCTTGAGTGAATAAACCAAATATACGACACACAAAGCACCATTGAAACATGTTACACATGTAGGATGTTTAGGATTACATGGCAGGCTGCCCGCATTACCTACTCACACCCTTACAGAAGGCCACGCCCATACTGCCCCTGGCTGATATCATTAGGCCATGCGTCTATTCATACACGGCTCCTGTATGGAGCTCCAGTATCACTGTAGTAGTTGCAGCATTTTCCAGTGAGTGCATTCCATCATTGGGACCCCCCTCGACTATATTTAATGCAGCTCCCCCCTTAATTAAAAACACAGTCATTTAAACATCTGAAATTCTACCGTTATTCTTTATTAGAAAAACATTAAACCGTCAGTACAGGTGATTCCCCCCCGGGGGGGACCTGTTTCCCAGTCTTGGGTCCCCAGATGTTGCTGGACTGTAACTCCTACACCACTTGCTGGGGGCTGTCTAAAAACATCTGGGACCCCCGGGGCAGAGAAACAAGGCTCTAAGGAAGGAGGCCGAGTTCCTATTGTGCATTATCCACATTCCCAAAGCTTTCAGGAAGATCATTCCGGCATACAGAAACTTCAAAATCATTTTTCTAGCAGTATGTCCTCCCCAATTGCTTTGATAAACAGAAGTCACATTTAGATCAGCAGTTATTTAATACTGGGAGTTGTAGTCCAGCAGCAGCAGCAGTTTACCTTTCCCTTGGTGTAATTAAAATGTCATTAGTAATTATAATAATTGTGGCTTCTGCAGGGAAAGCTTCTCTGTTATTATTATACTTGTCAGGTCATTATTTGCACATGTCCGTAGGGCAGGATTCTAGAAATAACACATTTCGGGAAAAATCTAAATGAATGGAGATTGCCAAAAAATAATAGGCGGGTTGACATCAGTGGGAAAAATGGTTTCACAAAAGTTGGGTATTAATAGCCTATAGCAGGGGTCCCCAACCTTTCTTACTCGTGAGCCCCTGTCAAATGTAAAATGAGTTGGGGAGCAACACAAGCATCATAGGGGTGCCAAATAAGGGCTGTAATTGGCTGTTAGTCTGCAGAGAGGTAACCAAACAGCCTATAGCAGGTTATGTTTGCTAGTTTATTTTGTTTTTATCTAACTAAACTTGCCAGCGAGCCAAGAATGCAGAAATGAACACATGCTACGAGGCCACTGGGAGCAACATTCAAGGGTTGGTGAGCAGCATGTTGCCCCTGAGTCACTGGTTGGGGATCCCTGGCTAATAATATTAAACTAATTCCCCCTTCCCAACAACATCAACCAAATTGTAAAAAAGAAGTGATAAGTTTGACCATAGCTGGTAGCCAAATGCAGAGATGTGCAGCAGGATTGGTGGCCGCTATGTTTGGCTGTATGACATTTGGTGCCAAGGTGGAGATGGCTGATACAGGGCCAGGTTGGCTTTAAACCACTAATGTGAAGCCTCAGACAGTTGATACAGCCAAACATGGCATCAATCCCTAGGTCAGTGATCCCCAACCAGTGGCTCGGGGCAACATGTTGCTCCCCAACCCCTTGGATGTTGCTCCCAGTGCCCCCAAACCAGGGAGTTATTTTTGAATTCCTGACTTAGGGGCAAGTTTTGGTTGAATACAAACAAGATTTTCTACCAAATAAAGCCCCTGTAAGCTGATAGGGTGCATAGAGGCTGCCTAATAGCCAATCACAGCCCTTATTTGGCTCCTCCATGAACTTTTATGGTGCTTGTGTTGCTCCCCAAGTCTGTTTACATTTGACTGTGGTGTGATGTGTAGTAGTTTGAGTAGGGGGAGTATTTGTTATCCAGGGCACAGATATTAAGGTGGCCACACACGTGGGGATTTGCGATCTTTCGTGCGACCATCGGTCTCACGAAAGATCATACAATCAGCCACAAACCGTTCAGGGCTGAAACGGCAGATAAGGAGGTAGAAACAATAGGATTTCTACCTCCTTTTGCCGATTCAGCGCTTAAAGCAGATTTTGGTCAGACGCCTTCTATGGCGCCCGATCAAAATCTTTTAACTGGCCCGATCGGCGAGTCAACCGATATCAGCAGCTTCCTGCGATATCGGTCGACTCGCCGACTTGCCATACACGCACCGAATATCATACGAAACGAGGTTTTGTACAATATTATCGGTGCGTGTATGGCCAGCTTTAGAATCATCTCTAATTGAACCCAGAGGTTCCACCTGTTTGGTGAGGTCCCCAAATGAGCAGATCCTTTCCCCATAAACCCACTTAGAGATGGGCAATCGCTGTTTGATCCGAGTGATTGACCCTTATGCTGAAAGATCATATAACATTTATGGGATGCAGGCCAACGGGGCAAGGACTAATGTGCTCCTCACCTCAACACAGACAGGCCCATCTACCCCGGCTCAGACTGTTGGCAGCTTTCATTGGCCCATGTATGGCCTCCATTGGGGTTTGGCCACAGAAGCACAATGTTAGAGGCGAAAGAAATAAGACACATGAATAACTTTGTTAGAAGGGGACTGCAGTAGTCAAATGGGAAGCCCTAAGGACATGGATAAGACTCTTACCCCATTTGTAATACAAAGCACACAGTTTGCCCAGGAGCAGTAACCCATAGCAACCAATAAGATGCTAGCTTTTAAACAAGTTATCAGAAAATGCTACCTGCTGATTGGTTGCTATGGGTGATAAGAAGTGTAGCTAACTTTGCTCCTGCTATTACATTACCCCATTAAATTGGCAAGTCTTATAAAGGTAAATGTGAAGGATAGGGGCAAATACCCACGTACTAATGCTTTGTGCTGTTCCCGCTTCTCTCCTTCAGGGTTTTTTCAGCATTTGCTTTCCCTTTGCAGAATGTACCCCACCCTGGCGTCTCCTTGCTGCCAGAATCCTGCGTGATAGCTTGCTCAAACCCATACGTGTACGAACTGGCCTGCCGGGCCCTCGCCGCCTCTCGTGCCCGTATTAGTCTATGTAAACATCCTACACTCAGCTCGTATGTATAACCTGACTGGGTGGGGGGTGTTTGCCTCGACTGATCTGGAAACTCCTCCAATGGAATGTGGAAATCGATAGCGTTGGTAGAAACAGTGGGGCTTGTTTACTAACACCGGGCAAACTTGCACCTGGGTAGTAACCTATGGCAACCAGTTGAATCTGTTTCTATTGTTTTACGTGCAGCTGGCTATGGGTTGCTACCCAGGGGCACATTTGCCCAGTGTTAGTAAAAGGAGGCCTGCTGTTTCGGAATTCATTTCTCATGTAATTTTGAATTACTTTATTCCTTATGCAAATAAACTAAAATACAAGTATATTTGTTTGGTGTATTTTATTACATGCACACAATACTGTATAGAACTATGGCGAATAACTTAAAACGTATACTATAAATATCATGACAGTATGCCTTTATTTCTAAATGACACTTTGGTGTGTAGGTACCATCTTAGTGCATTGTGCCTCAGAGTCTGAGCTTTCAGCCAGCGCTACACATTAGAACTGCTTTCAGCTAACCTATTGTTTCTCCTACTCCCATGTAACTGGAGGAGTCCCAAGCCGGACTTGGATTTCTTACTATTGAGTGCTATTCTGATACCTACTGGGAGCTGCTATCTTGCTCCCTTCCCATTGTTCTGCTGATCGGCTGCTGGGGGTGAGGGGGGGGGGGGGGGATATCACTCCAACTTGCAGCGCAGCAGTAAAGTGTGCCTGAGTCTGAGCTTTCAGCCAGTGCTACACATTAGAACTGCTTTCAGCTAACCTATTGTTTCTCCTGCTCAGTGTAACTGGAGGAGTCATGAGTTAGACTTGGGTGCTGTTCTGATATCTACCATTAGGTGGGGGGCATGGAAGCATTTTCAGCAGTGCAGGTGTCAGGGAATTTTATTGAGACAAAAGGCATTACAGAAATAACATCAGAATAAAATGAAACTTTACATCATTCCCAGAGACAGTAAGAAAGTAACACATTACCCTTCAGAATAAAGACAAACATTTCTTCATAACACATGATTTTTCTTTTCTTCTCACCCCCATTAAGACCCCTTCTGTAACACAATAAGACATTTTCTTAAGACCAGAACTAATATAATTAAGACCATGTTTAAGTCTCCTGCAAAAGTGACTGGCATAAATGTATAAAGGAACTTAGCAAATGTCTGTTTGGACTGGGGGACCATAGACCTTAATGAGCCATTTAACTGGATATCCAGAACCTCACTGCATATCAGCACTCTCCATTACTACTTCTAGATTAGTCATGGTGGTGTTTCTGCTAGAACTGGGCCAGGGCCTTGGAACCTGGCCAACAGAGGCCCTTTTCCTCATTGAGAGGTAACTAACAAATTCACAGGGAAAAAAAACAAACCAGCTTTAGGTGGGACATAGTTCACAAACGGCAAAAGCTGAGGAACAGACCTTCCCTGACCCTGACAGGCCTGGGAAAAGCACAGCAGTAAAGTGTGCCTGAGTCTGAGCTTTCAGAAGGAGCCAGCGCTACACATGAACTGCTTTCAGCTAACCTATTGTTTCTCCTACTCCCATGTAACTGGAGGAGTCCCAAGCCGGACTTGGATTTCTTACTATTGAGTGCTATTCTGATACCTACTGGGAGCTGCTATCTTGCTCCCTTCCCATTGTTCTGCTGATCGGCTGCTGGGATGGGGGGGATATCACTCCAACTTGCAGCGCAGCAGTAAAGTGTGCCTGAGTCTGAGCTTTCAGCCAGCGCTACACATTAGAACTGCTTTCAGCTAACCTATTGTTTCTCCTACTCCCATGTAACTGGAGGAGTCCCAAGCCAGACTTGGATTTCTTACTATTGAGTGCTATTCTGATACCTACTGGGAGCTGCTATCTTGCTCCCTTCCCATTGTTCTGCTGATTGGCTGCTGGGGGGGAGGGGGGGGGATATCACTCCAACTTGCAGCGCAGCAGTAAAGTGTGCCTGAGTCTGAGCTTTCAGCCAGCGCTACACATTAGAACTGCTTTCAGCTAACCTATTGTTTCTCCTACTCCCATGTAACTGGAGGAGTCCCAAGCCAGACTTGGATTTCTTACTATTGAGTGCTATTCTGATACCTACTGGGAGCTGCTATCTTGCTCCCTTCCCATTGTTCTGCTGATTGGCTGCTGGGGGGGAGGGGGGGTGGAATATCACTCCAACTTCCAAAGGTCCCATACCTGTATATGGATTTCCTGAGGTAGTCGGCTGATTTTATTGAAAACTTGAATGAAACAAGGGATAGGACTTTAATTATGTGAGATAATGAATCCTGATCATGTGATTTTGATCACGCCCCTTGGGTATGAGTGCCAGTAGTAGCAGTAAAAAATTCCCTAGTAACGTCCATCCCTTTGTTAATCAGCCAGAAGACCTATATAGAATGGCCATTTCTTAGCAAATTTTCAATTGGTCTTCGTTTTCTTTGCACAATTTCATTTTTATTGTTCATTTTTATTAGATTACTATTTACACCCCTTCCTCTTCATATTCCCGTTTGTCATTGAAACCACTGTCTGGTTGCTAAGGTAATTTGGACCCGAGCAACCATATACTCTCCAAACTGGAGAGTTGCAAAATCATAAAAGAGAAAAATAAAGACCAATTGCATTTTTTCCCCGGAATAGCACTCTCGACAACATAATAAAAGTGAATTTAACTCTAATTAAACCTCTTTAAAGCTGGTTGGTTACCAGCCGTATCCAAGGTGATTTCTGTATTTGGGGCCTTGGCAACCGAAGCTTCAATAAATGTAATTTCGTTTAATTAAACCACATGACTTTATTCCATTTATATTGGTGTTTGTGACGGGCAGAATGTAGCAAATGCTTCTTTGTGGGGATTGATGTTAAGGTTAGTTATCGAGGCGCTCGGGGAGGGACTCTGACAAGTGAAGCTGCTTTATCTCCAGTCAATAACCTCCCACGCACTTGTCCTTTACTGGGAGAATCAATGAATTATACTTAACATCTTCCTACTGGCTTTCTGCTGCCTCTCCGTTCCATAATAATCCAAAATTATATTGTGTGCCATTGGGTAAATAGGAAACTGCCATTTTAAGTACTAAGGGCCGCCCCCTGGGATCATAGGATTCACAGTGCACACAAACAAGCCAAGGCACACATACATGCTAGGCCCCATCAGCCAATGAATGGGCAGAGTTCTGCCTTTTGTTTCCACACTACTTCCTGTTACAGTTACTTCCTGTCAGCTGATCTCTGAGGGAGCACACAGCCCATCCCTAAATGGCGGCACAAGGGAAAGGATGTGTAGGGGATCAGAGAACTCTGTCCCCTGTTTCTCAGTCTGTGACATCATCCAGCCTAGCTACAGACTGGGGAGGAACCCGATTGGCTGGATGCAGCAGTGCACCTCTGGGAGGAGGTGTGGTTAAGATTTGGAGCCAAAAATCAAGGGGCGGGCCCAGCAGTGTATAAAGGGAGCCCCTGTTGTTTTTGCCAGTTGTTGGAGGAGAGATACAGAGTGAGCAGCCAGTACCACTGTTGTGAGTTCAGACTGAAAGGAAAAGAGTCTGCTGGGCTGCTGGTGACTACAAAGTCCTCTGTGGAATCTCCATGTGTGTCCCCTGGTGAGAACAGGTATTGCTTGTTTGCCTGCTACGTGGGAGCAGCCACCTTTCCATAGGGGAAGGTACTCTGGGGCAGGTAGCGCTACCTGGGGGGGCGTAAAAGCTCTGGGGAAGGGACTAACCTGATTTAAGGGTTGGGGGTCTATCCGGATCCAAGTTGGGACTGGGCACCTACAGAGACTGTGCCAGGAGTGCATAGACTGCCCGGGTTCCTCAGGGCAGGAAATTCAGTTATCCCTAAAGCTCTGTTACATTCTATTTCAACAGTTATATAAAGTTCTATATTGCTGCAAACTGGGTGTGATTATTCCTAGTGGAAATCCCCTAGAGGTGTGTTCCTCAGTGTCCACTAGGTGGCAGCACTGCGCTGTTCCCAGTTCCCAGTATCTTATAATTCAAGAGAACAACAAATCTCCTGTTTCTAAGTATATGTACAGCCCAAATTAAGTGAGAGAAGCCAAGAAAGGGTTACAGATGTAAAAGGGCAATATTTACTGATATATATATTCCAGTTTGGCGAGATTCTTTAATAGGTTTAGATTGCCTGGAATAGGGGAATGGCAGGAGCACCCTGCTATAATATATAATGGGCACCCTGCCTCGTGCTCCAAGTAACTGGCAGTTTTGCCCAACTTTTTTCTCAAGCGCAGCCCCAGCATCAAGTTTCAATTACTCCATTCACTGTGTCAGACAATGGGCACATTGTGGCGCGCGGAGCGAACAAATGATCTTGAATGGCCATTTAGCTCCATGGTGTAGGTCTGCTTTATAGGCTCCAGCCAGTCTCCATCTGTCATCAGTACCGGATATGTCTCCCCAAATATTGTTCATAGTCCCAGTCTGATGTTCCACCCTTCCTTGTAAGTGCAGCGCAGCCTGAGTCACTGACCCTCTCCTGACATTCCCTAGCAACCGTCTCACACCAAATGTGTCAGTAGTTATTAATACAACATCATGCAGGGCAGCAGCAGAAACCAACCCCCAGAGCAGGCAGTAACCCTTCCAACACTTTCCCCTGTCTCTGCCCCTATATATTAGGTACCTACCTAGTGCTACCGACCCCTATTTCTGTAGGGAAATGAGAGCAGGGCAGGCAGTAACCCAACACTTTCCCCTGTCTCTGCCCTATAATGTAGGTACTACCTAGTGCTACCGACCCCTATTTCTGTAGGGAAATGAGAGCAGGCAGGCAGTAACCCCTTCAACACTTTCCCGCTGTCTCGCCCCTATATAATTAGGTACCTACTACTGCTACCCAACCCCTATTTCTGTAGGGTAAATGAGAGCAGTGGCAGGCAGTAACCCAACACTTGTCCCCTGTCTACTGCCCCTATATATTAGGCTACCCTACCTAGTGCTACCGACCCCTATTTCTGTAGGGAAATGAGAGCAGGGCAGGCAGTAACCCAACACTTTCCCCTGTCTCTGCCCCTATATATTAGGTACCTACCTAGTGCTACCAACCCCTATTTCTGTAGGGAAATGAGAGCAGGGCAGGCAGTAACCCTTCCAACACTTTCCCCTGTCTCTGCCCCTATATATTAGGTACCTACCTAGTGCTACCGACCCCTATTTCTGTAGGGAAATGAGAGCAGGGCAGGCAGTAACCCAACACTTTCCCCTGTCTCTGCCCCTATATATTAGGTACCTACCTAGTGCTACCGACCCCTATTTCTGTAGGGAAATGAGAGCAGGGCAGGCAGTAACCCAACACTTTCCCCTGTCTCTGCCCCTATATATTAGGTACCTACCTAGTGCTACCAACCCCTATTTCTGTAGGGAAATGAGAGCAGGGCAGGCAGTAACCCAACACTTTCCCCTGTCTCTGCCCCTATATATTAGGTACCTACCTAGTGCTACCGACCCCTATTTCTGTAGGGAAATGAGAGCAGGGCAGACAGTAACCCTTCCAACACTTTCCCCTGTCTCTGCCCCTATATATTAGGTACCTACCTAGTGCTACCAACCCCTATTTCTGTAGGGAAATGAGAGCAGGGCAGGCAGTAACCCTTCCAACACTTTCCCCTGTCTCTGCCCCTATATATTAGGTACCTACCTAGTGCTACCAACCCCTATTTCTGTAGGGAAATGAGAGCAGGGCAGGCAGTAACCCTTCCAGCACTTTCCCCTGTCTCTGCCCCTATATATTAGGTACCTACCTAGTGCTACCAACCCCTATTTCTGTAGGGAAATGAGAGCAGAGCAGGCAGTAATCCTTCCAACACTTTCCCCTGTCTCTGCCCCTATATATTAGGTACCTACCTAGTGCTACCAACCCCTATTTCTGTAGGGAAATGAGAGCAGGGCAGGCAGTAGCCCTTCCAACACTTTCCCCTGTCTCTGCCCCTATATATTAGGTACCTACCTAGTGCTACCAACCCCTATTTCTGTAGGGAAATGAGAGCAGGGCAGGCAGTAGCCCTTCCAACACTTTCCCCTGTCTCTGCCCCTATATATTAGGTACCTACCTAGTGCTACCAACCCCTATTTCTGTAGGGAAATGAGAGCAGAGCAGGCAGTAACCCTTCCAACACTTTCCCCTGTCTCTGCCCCTATATATTAGGTACCTACCTAGTGCTACCAACCCCTATTTCTGTAGGGAAATGAGAGCAGAGCAGACAGTAACCCTTCCAACACTTTCCCCTGTCTCTGCCCCTATATATTAGGTACCTACCTAGTGCTACCAACCCCTATTTCTGTAGGGAAATGAGAGCAGAGCAGACAGTAACCCTTCCAACACTTTCCCCTGTCTCTGCCCCTATATATTAGGTACCTACCTAGTGCTACCAACCCCTATTTCTGTAGGGAAATGAGAGCAGAGCAGACAGTAACCCTTCCAACACTTTCCCCTGTCTCTGCCCCTATATATTAGGTACCTACCTAGTGCTACCAACCCCTATTTCTGTAGGGAAATGAGAGCAGAGCAGACAGTAACCCTTCCAACACTTTCCCCTGTCTCTGCCCCTATATATTAGGTACCTACCTAGTGCTACCAACCCCTATTTCTGTAGGGAAATGAGAGCAGAGCAGGCAGTAATCCTTCCAACACTTTCCCCCAAAATCCAAAAACTCTGAATTCCCAAATGGCTCATCTTGTGTCTGTAGAGCAGGATCAGTGAGGTCAGATTGTAGCAGTTGGCATTTATCAGCATTGCAGTGGCTTTCCCTCGACACAAGAGGGAGCTCTGACAACGCCTATCCGCCGGCATCAATATACACAAATCAGATCCTTATTCTGTGCCTGTAATGATACAGTAAACTGTGAAATTGCTGTTATTTTATGGTGACAGTGCAGTCTATTATTTCAGACAGTTTCATGGTAATTTTATATTGTCTGAGTTTTATAGATTGGAAAAGGCAGGGATTGAACTGCTGCTTGCCGACAGCGATATATTTATTTGGATTGTTGGGGCTAGATAAGGGGAACTCGGGGAGAGTATATGGTATATTCAGTGCCTGCAAAAAATTATTGCTAACGCCCTCGCGTTACTAACCACAAACAAGGTGCACAGCGCAAATTGTTTCAGATATAGATTAGCACCCAGTTTTGCTGCCAGCACCCTGCCTGCATACAGCAAATGAGACCCATTGTCTTTTATTTAGTGCAGACTTATTAGCTGTGCCGTAATGCAGGGAGGAATGACAATAATGCACATAAAGGTGTTTTTGCAGATGCTTTTAATGGTTTTTCTTCCATAAGACGGTGACAAGAGATCATCCAATCAGATTGGAGGAAAGATGGTTTCACAATCAGCATAGGAAGGGTTTCCTTATTGTAAGGGCAGGCCAGAGGAGGTGATGGTGGGTGGTATGTAAGATTGCACAGGGCTGTTATACCCGGGATACATACTCTGAGCCAGTGGCATAACTACGGGGGGGGGGAAGAGACAACATGGGCACTGGACCCTGTGTCCAATCCCTGAGATCCCCTGAAGTTACTGGGGGGCAGCAAAAAGCCACTTTTGGGTAACTTGGAAATTGGAATTTCAGCTTTTTTAGTGTTGAGAGCTCTATTGCGATGCAGCACCCCCCCTCGGCCCCTTCTGATGCAAAAAGACGAGGGGGGCAGCATCCCCTAGGTGGCACTAGAGGCCAAAATGCCCCTGCCCACATCCCATGATCCCCTTTCCCATTGCCCCCATATATATCATCAGTGCTGGTGAATGGGAGCAGTAGAGCCCAAGGGTGTGAGTGTGGGGGGGGGGGGGTATCCTGGGCCCTAAATGATGCCCCTGCCCCCAGCCCTAACATGGTGGCAGAGCATAATTTTGTGGCTTTAATACCCCTTTAGAATGCTTACGAAGCACAGCTCGATCTGTTATTGGGGACCAGTGATTGTACCTGTCTTAATTATTCCCTTTGTATTACCGGTTGGAGCTGACAGAGGGGTTACTCCTGTTTGATCAAACTGCCCAACCACTGGTCTGATCAGCAGTTGCCCTTGATGCGAAAATGTAAATTCAACTGCAATTAAACTTACAAATTACATTAAAAGGGTGGCAGGGCCGTATTTACCATATAGGCACTTGGGGGCATATGCCTAGGGTGGCAGCCTCGGGGGGGGGGGGGCCTTGGGTGCCTATATGGTAAATACAGTTTTTTTTGTGTGAAAAAAATCCAAAATCCAATGGCAGAGGTGGGGGCTACCTGACTGGTGCCGTGGGTGGATGTCACACATCACACGCTGACATCACACATTGCGCAATGATGTCACTTCTGCCAAGGGGTGCAGTAGCGGGCCGTTGCCTAGGGCAGCAGTAGACCGAAAAACAGCCCTGAAGGGTGGGTCACCTTTATGTTATAGAATGTCCTATTCCTAGCAACTTTGCAATTGGTCCTTTTGAATTATTTCCCTTCCTCTTCTACATTTTTCCAGCATTTAAATCCCCCCGGCAGCCAAAAACGATTGCTCTGTGAGCTTACAATTTTATCATTATTGTTACTTTCTATCCCTTATCTTCCTATTCAGCCCCTTCTCCTATTCCCCTAGTCCTATTCAAACCACTGCCTAGTTGCTAAGGTAAACAATGCCATAGCAACTAGATAGCTGCTGAAAATCCACAATTGCAGAGCTGCTAAAGTTCCCCTTTAATTTTGATGCTTAGAACTTGCAGATAGAGTAAGAAGAGACTAAAGTGTGGGCAGCGGTGTTGCCAAGTGGCTTAATGACACGGAATATGAAGGCTTGTTGGTCTCTCTGAGGGAGAGGGGCTGATTCGGAGAGATTCTATAGACAGAACAGCGGGGAACCTGCTATTAATAGTCAGCGCCACCGCTGAGCTTCTTTCTTGCTGACGGAACGAAAACACCGAGCGGCTTTAGAGGGAGAAACGGTATAAATAGAAGAAATAATAGAGGTATCAAAGCCACTTGTGCCGGGGGAGACACGGGGGAGAAGCCACCATGATTGATGGGAGCAGAAATGGCCGCCCCCGATTATCTGTAGAAGTATGGTCCCACATTGTGGCCCTTCAGCTCCTGAATTATTATTCTTCAACATCAGCTGAAGGGCCACAGGTTGGGCAGCAGCCACATCAATTGGTATTGTAGCCGTCTCCTGTGCCCCGGTGTGATGAGCAGGTACATGGGTGTAGCAGAACTACAAAAACCCACATGGAGATCTTAGGGTAGAACTCAGCTTTATTCATGGCGTCTCTCTCCACCCAGTGCTTACCTCCCCTTCACTTCCTGTTTCACAACCTTTCTCATTACTCCTCCCAGTGTGTCCCTCCCCTTCACTTCCTGTTTCACAACCTTTCTCATTACTCCTCCCAGTGTGTCCCTCCCCTTCACTTCCTGTTTCACAACCTTTCTCATTACTCCGCCCAGTGTGTCCCTCCCCTTCACTTCCTGTTTCACAATCTTTCTCATTACTCCACCCAGTGTGTCCCTTCACTTCCACTTCCTGTTTCACAACCTTTCTCATTACTCCGCCCAGTGTGTCCCTCCCCTTCACTTCCTGTTTCACAATCTTTCTCATTACTCCACCCAGTGTGTCCCTTCACTTCCACTTCCTGTTTCACAATCTTTCTCATTACTCCACCCAGTGTGTCCCTCCCCTTCACTTCCTTTTTCACAATCTTTCTCATTACTCCACCCAGTGTGTCCCTCCCCTTCACTTCCTGTTTCACAACCTTTCTCATTACTCCTCCCAGTGTGTCCCTCCCCTTCACTTCCTGTTTCACAACCTTTCTCATTAGTCCGCCCAGTGTGTCCCTCCCCTTCACTTCCTGTTTCACAACCTTTCTCATTACTCCGCCTAGTGTGTCCCTCCCCTTCACTTCCTGTTTCACAATCTTTCTCATTACTCCACCCAGTGTGTCCCTTCACTTCCACTTCCTGTTTCACAACCTTTCTCATTACTCCGCCCAGTGTGTCCCTCCCCTTCACTTCCTGTTTCACAATCTTTCTCATTACTCCACCCAGTGTGTCCCTTCACTTCCACTTGCTATTTCACAATCTTTCTCATTACTCCACCCAGTGTGTCCCTCCCCTTCACTTCCTTTTTCACAATCTTTCTCATTACTCCACCCAGTGTGTCCCTCCCCTTCACTTCCTGTTTCACAACCTTTCTCATTACTCCTCCCAGTGTGTCCCTCCCCTTCACTTCCTGTTTCACAACCTTTCTCATTACTCCGCCCAGTGTGTCCCTCCCTTTCACTTCCTGTTTCACAATCTTTCTCATTACTCCACCCAGTGTGTCCCTTCACTTCCACTTCCTGTTTCACAACCTTTCTCATTACTCCACCCAGTGCTAAGCTGCTAATGTGTATCAAAATAAACAGTTAACATTTATGCAGGGATGGAGGGAACAACATTACACTCTGCCTTCACCCAGCCCTACTGTCTACTAGGGTTGTCTCCCAGCTGGTATCTGGCCAACCTACCCAGCAAATCCCCTGCCAAGGCTGGTATTACAGATTTACCTGCAATATATCAGCTACCCTATAAACCCTTCCTATATCCAGATCACTCCCTGATATATATGTACTTTATATATATGGTTGCACCCTAAGGGCCGCCCCCTGGGATCATAGGATTCACAGTGTACACAAACAAGCCAAGGCACTCATACATGCTAGGCCCCATCAGCCAATGAATGGGCAGAGTTCTGCCTTTTGCTCCCACACTACTTCCTGTTACAGTTAGAGCTGCATCACTTCCTATCAGCTGATCTCTGAGGGAGCACACAGCCCATCACTAAATGGCGGCTCAAGGGAAAGGCTGTAAAAGGGCAATATTTACTGATAAACAGTATATATTCCAGTCGTTCACCTTTGAGTTAATGTTTAGCATCAGGTAGAGAGTAACATCCATTCCATCCTGCCCAGTGTAGGTCTCTACCCTCCCGTAGGTATGTGCTGTATAGAGTAGAACTGTCTCTTTACCCCTCCATTCTGGGCAGATCCAGGCTAATCACAGTACCTTTCCCCAGTTCCACACGGTAACCGCTGGGCACCATGTCATTCCAGCTCAGAGCCATGAAGGTCACTGCTTAGCAGAAGAGACAGGAGTCGGTGACAGTCACATCCATCACTCCGTCTGGCAGATCTCTGACCTGAGCAACATCTTCTTATATCTCCCCCCCTCTCCCCCCTTCTAAATGTAGTGAATCACGTCAGCCGTGCGGTCTGGGTGGCAACCAATGTTACCGGGCAAAGAACCCTGCTGTAGGACCAGTAGCCAAACCAGAACAGACAAACCCAGTTTAGATTTGGTTCGGTTCCTGTGGAATTCCCTCAAAGCAGTGAGGTTTTAGGGATATCCCTGACCATGCTGGGTGTCTGTGGGTACCCCACTCAAGTGCAGGCAATAATCCGGAACGTTCCCTCTCTAGGAACACAATTTTATTTCCTAAAATGGCTGATCTGCACTGCTGAGGGCTAACACTTCTGGTTTATGTGGGCCCTGGGTTGGGAAACACTTCTGGTCTATATGGGTCAGGACAGCGGGAAAAAACCCTGTGGCCCCGGCCCTGCCAAGCCAGACCTGATCCCCTCCCTCCCCCGCTGACTTTCCTCCCCCAATCGTGCCTAGTTAAGTATGAGGTATGGGTGCTTGGGGGGGGGGGCAGAGGTGTGGACCTCAGTCCAACCCCGCTCACTATGTTTGTTTGATGTGGCCGGTGATGTCCCCTCATGACCCCTCTCCCATTTGAGTCATGACCAGTCCCAACATCATTGACCCGCCCTCTCACAGACACGCCCCTGCCCAGACTGGAATTAAAGGAGAAGGAAAGTCATTTTGCCATTTTACTACCAATAGATTTGCCACATTAATGCCGCCTAGAACCCTATATTTATTCTGCAGAAACCATTACCATACCTGAGTAAACAGCTTTAGAAGCTTTCTCCGTTTGCTTAAGATAGCAGCTGCCATTTTAGGTAGCTTCCTTCCTGCAGTCTAGCCGTTATAGCTGAGATCACACATTCCTAAGGGAGGGGGGAGGGAGAGAGGAGAGAACTGCGCAGACTCTGGCCCAGGGAATTAAGGCTGTTTCTGAGAGAGGAAGTCAGACAGTGGAACAACATGTTTACAAAAAAGAGACAAGAAATCCTGTGTTTCTTTTGATAGAGGACTCAGTGCAGCGTTTCTGTGAGTGCTTATGGCTGTATTTTAGACCTTTCTGATAAAGCTTACTGAGTTTTTACCTTTCCTTCTCCTTTCAATGAGACAAAATGTGGCAACCCTGTATTCATGGGGGGTAGCTACAGGTCCCTGGAATCTGAAACAAATACGGCAGTGCGCAAAGTGTACAAAAAGGGGGGGCGTATCCCTACACAGCCCCTCCCACACTATATTTATATTTTCTCTCTATATATAATCTTTTTTTTTTCTATGATTGTAGCATGAAACATTTAAAGGCAGCAGTTAGCAATCATATTCCCTCAGATGAGGCTTTTGGTAGCCGATCTATAAACGCGAGCGCAGTAAAGTCGCCAACAGGGACGCCGAATCCCCGGCACATTGCATTTTCTTGGTAATTGACATCCATTTGAAGCCCAGCTTTCTCGTGGCGCTGTATTGATATCTCGCCACTCTCAAACCTCGTTAGCCGGAGGAACGTATGATGGAATTCCACTTCACTTTGCAGTCAATTTAATTCAAATGAAAAATCTCCCCGGCGCGGCGGAACGCACAGTAATTTATACTGCATTACGGTGTCCTGCGCTTTCACGCTACAAAGGAATTTATTTGCTAATGGATTGAGAAAATCGTAAGCATAAATCTGCTGGAGACGGAGCCGGGTTCCATTCCTAGGACAGGCCGTGGTGCTGAATGGCAATGCATGCTGGGAGGGTTACGCGGGTCTGCGGCACATTATGGGCTCCTGTTCTTTATGCGCATTCTGATAGGGAATAAAAGCGGCACTTTCCCAGCAGGCGTCTGTATCTGAAATAATACTGAAAAAGAGGGCCGTGCTGAATGTTTATTATTAAGGAGGGTTTTATGTTCCTCAATAATAATGTGCTGTACAGGCTCTCTGTACAGGCTATGAGCAAACTTAGGGGGCTGTTCCTGCTGAATTGTGCTTAGTACAGGGGAATCCCTATGTGCCATAGTTTTATGGTATCTCTCTGTACAGGCTATGAGCAAACTTAGGGGGCTGTTCCTGCTGAATTGTGCTTAGTACAGGGGAATCCCTATGTGCCATAGTTTTATGGTATCTCTCTGTACAGGCTATGAGCAAACTTAGGGGGCTGTTCCTGCTGAATTGTGCTTAGTACAGGGGAATCCCTATGTGCCATAGTTTTATGGTATCTCTCTGTACAGGCTATGAGCAAACTTAGGGGGCTGTTCCTGCTGAATTGTGCTTAGTACAGGGGAATCCCTATGTGCCATAGTTTTATGGTATCTCTCTGTACAGACTATGAGCAAACTTAGGGGGCTGTTCCTGCTGAATTGTGTTTAGTACAGGGGAATCCCTATGTGCCATAGTTTTATGGTATCTCTCTGTACAGGCTATGAGCAAACTTAGGGGGCTGTTCCTGCTGAATTGTGCTTAGTACAGGGGAATCCCTATGTGCCATAGTTTTATGGTATCTCTCTGTACAGGCTATGAGCAAACTTAGGGGGCTGTTCCTGCTGAATTGTGCTTAGTACAGGGGAATCCCTATGTGCCATAGTTTTATGGTATCTCTCTGTACAGGCTATGAGCAAACTTAGGGGGCTGTTGCTGCTGAATTGTGCTTAGTACAAGGGAATCCCTATGCTGCCATAGTTTTATGGTATCTCTCTGTACAGGCTATGGGCAAACTTAGGGAGCTGTTCCTGCTGAATTGTGCTTAGTACAGGGGAATCCCTATGCTGACATAGTTTTATGGTATCTCTCTGTACAGGCTATGAGCAAACTTAGGGGGCTGTTCCTGCTGAATTGTGCTTAGTACAGGGGAATCCCTATGCTGCCATAGTTTTATGGTATCTCTCTGTACAGGTTATGAGCAAACTTAGGGGGCTGTTCCTGCTGAATTGTGCTTAGTACAGGGGAATCCCTATGCTGCCATAGTTTTATGGTATCTCTCTGTACAGGCTATGAGCAAACTTAGGGGGCTGTTCCTGCTGAATTGTGCTTAGTACAGGGGAATCCCTATGCTGCCATAGTTTTATGGTATCTCTGTACAGGCTATGGGCAAACTTAGGGGGTTGTTCCTGCTGAATTGTGCTTAGTACAGGGGAATCCCTATGTGCCATAGTTTTATGGTATCTCTCTGTACAGGCTATGAGCAAACTTAGGGGGCTGTTCCTGCTGAATTGTGCTTAGTACAGGGGAATCCCTATGCTGCCATAGTTTATGGTATCTCTCTGTACAGGCTATGAGCAAACTTAGGGGGCTGTTCCTGCTGAATTGTGCTTAGTACAGGGGAATCCCTATGCTGCCATAGTTTATGGTATCTCTCTGTACAGGCTATGAGCAAACTTAGGGGGCTGTTCCTGCTGAATTGTGCTTAGTACAGGGGAATCCCTATGCTGCCATAGTTTATGGTATCTCTCTGTACAGGCTATGAGCAAACTTAGGGGGCTGTTCCTGCTGAATTGTGCTTAGTACAGGGGAATCCCTGTACAGAGTATCAGCCTGCAGATAAGGGTGCGGATACGGGTGCAGGCACAACTAGAAGAATTTTTAAGTGCTAATTTGCCTTGTGTGACCTTACCCTAATTAGTCAAATGATAACGATGTGGCTAATTTCTGTAATGGAGATGGATCGTTTCTCTCAACAATTCTCCTTCATTGATTTATGGCCGTCTGTGCAATGCTAGCCAGCTATTTGTAATTAGTTGGGAATGATAATTAGTCAGTTCATGGAATCCTGGGGTGACTTCTTATCCTTAAAGGGTTAATATCTTAATGGGCTGGGAGGGATCATAACAAATGGTTTCCCCATAATTCCTCTGGGACATTTCTGTGCAGTGGTCACAGACTGGAGGATATGGTGTGTACAGAACACTGATTATTTTGTTTTTATTTACTTGCCCTTTATGCCCCCCAGCTGGTTACTAATCAGATTTTGAAATGGAAAAGCCAACTGCCAATAGATTTGCCACATTAGTGCTGCCTAGAATGCTATATTTATTCTGCAGAAAGCTTAACCATACCTGAGAAAACAGCCCTAGAAGCTCCCTCTGTTCGTTTAAGATAGCAGCTGCCATTTTAGTTTGGTCTCAGTAGCTCTGTGCTGCAGCTCTGGCTGCTGGTAGCTCAGATTACACAGAAATGGGAAGGGGAGCAAATTGTGATGGGAGGAGGAATGAATTCTGATGGGATAGGGAGCACGAGAAGGGAGGGAGCAAACTGAGCAGACTCATGCCATGCCCTGAAGTATTTTTCTGAGAGAAGGAAATCTGACACAGAAGAAAGTGTACACAAAAGAAGAAGATAAATCCTGTGTTTCTTTTGATAGAGGACTCAGTGCACGAGAAGGTAGGGGAAGGGGGGGGGAGAGGGATAGAGGAGCAAACTGAGCATACTTGTGCCGTGCCCTGAAGGATTTTTCTGAGAGCAGGAAGTCTGACACTGAAGAACATGTGTACACAAAAGAAGAAGATAAATCCTGTGTTTCTTTTGATAGAGGACTCAGTGCACGAGAAGGTAGGGGGATAGGGATAGAGGAGCAAACTGAGCAGACTCATGCCCATGCCCTAAAGGATTTTTCTGAGAACAGGAAGTCTGACACTGAAGAACACGTGTACACAAAATAAGTAAATAAATCCTGTATTTCTTTTTATAGAGGTCTCAGTGCACGAGAAGAGAGGGATATAGGAGCAAACTGAGCAGACTTGTGCCGTGCCCTAAAGGAAATCTGACACAGAAGAATGTGTACTCAAAAGAAGAAAATAAATCCTGTGTTTCTTTTGATAGAGGAATCAGTGCACGAGAAGGGGGGAGAGGGATAGAGGAGCAAACTGAGCAGACTTGTGCCGTGGCCTGAAGGATTTTTCTGAGAGAAGGAAGGCTGACACAGAAGAAAGTGTACACAAAAGAAGAAGAGAAATCCTGTGTTTCTTTTGATAGAGGACTTAGTGCACGAGAAGGTAGGGGGAGAAGGATAGAGGAGCAAACTGAGCAGACTCATGCCCATGCCCTAAAGGATTTTTCTGAGAGCAGGACCTCTGACACTGAAGAACATGTGTACACAAAAGAAGAAAATAAATCCTGAGTTTATTTTGATAGAGGACTGCAGTGTTTCTGTGAGTGCTTATGGCTGTATTTACATAGACCTTTCTGATAAAACTTACTGAATTTTTACCTTTCCTTCTCCTTTAAAGGGGCTCTTTTATTGGGGGTGTTGTAGCCATACCCCATTACATTTCTGGCCCGAACATACTCCAACCATTACCTACCGCTGCCTGTATTCATGGTCAGACTGGGGTGTGAGAGACCCACTGGGCCTGCCACCCCAGGGGCCTCCAACTGCCCATTTACCCACCACTAGCCCCTCCCCCCTCATGTGTAGCATTCACTGCTGAGGGCCCCAAAGTATACCTCCCAACTGTCCTGATTTTTCGGGGAACAATCACGATTTTAACAGCTCAGCCCACAGTCACAGGATTTTTATTGAAAAGTCCCTCATTTCCATTTGATCTCCTGCACTGAACACTAAAAAAGATACAACGTTTCTCAAACCTAATTAAATAAGTAGCTTTTGGCAGAGCCCAGAATACTCACCCCCTGCCCTGAGATACAACTGTAACTAATAAGCTAAACAGGTCTCTTGGGGGAACTGAGCCTCGCAGCTTAAAGGGCAACTTCACCTTCATTAGCAAAACTGTAATAACTCATAATACAGAGCCCCCAGAAATGTGTCCAAACTTTACATAACCTGCCAAATTTTGTAAAATGGGAGTGGTATTTAGGGGGTGTGGTCCCAAATGTGGGTGTGGTCAAAATATTTTGCCATACAATTTATTTTTTTTGACTCTCTTTAAAATTTTCAAATGTTGGAAGGGAAGCCCCAAATCCATGGGCCCAGTAAGCGCCACCCCCACCCCATTCCAGCTCCACAATCCCCACACCCATCCCTGTGCAGCCCCCAATCAATAACTCTATTCCCCTACAGCATGAACTCCACTCTGGCAATTCACAAAACTGCTTTGAATTTGATTTTAGAGTAGAAACCAATAGCAGCCAATCAGAATTGTGCTTTCGTTAGTCCTGCAGCAGTAGTAGTAACTGACCTAATCTCACTGCTGATTGGTTGTTACGGGTCACAGGTCCACAGTACATTCTCCCTTCTTGCTGCCCGCTACCATCTCTACAATTGCCAGGCTGTACCACGTGTTCTGCACAATCACCTGATGCGCCGGAGTCACATGACCCGCTATGGTCCATGTGAGCGCTCCCGCTCCGCTCACTTCCGGGTTCCTTAGCGCTGGGGAGTTTAGAGCCGGGAGTGAGCGGGACGTGTGTCCGGTACAGGCTGCGGGGAGGGGGCGCTGTCAGCGCTTCTGCAGTACCCGCAGCCGCCTACCATGTTATGTGCCCCCCTGCTGGATGGTAGGTTCCTAGGGCTGCCTCTGGTTTACGTCTCAGCCTGGAACATCACATTCGGAATAAGGGGGTGTTCTGGATAAGTGGATATGTGTAACCTACTCCCCCGGTTAGGTGTCTGCGTGTGGGATTTGATACTGTATAATATCAGTAAATGATACTGATATTATAAACAATAATGTATTTATAGAGGAGTTTATTGTAGAAAATAGCGTTTGAAGCCCCTTTGGAGAATGCTGGAATCTGTACTTGGGGGGGTACAACTGTCTAAATGGTGATGGTGGGTGGGGGTAATGTGATTAAAATCCCAAGGTTTTTACTAGGGCTAGTAATAGTGATCACACATACTGCAGCAATTAGTCTGAAGTGTGGTTGCTATGGGTTACTAGACCAGTTAGGAACTGTGTGACATTTATAGAGGAAGTGCTATTCTAGCACTGGCTTTGGTGCATTGCCATGGTTGCTTCAGCATTGACATTGGGCAAACTGCTGTATGCAGTGTTTCCATGGTAATAGCCATGGCTGGAGATATGTTGGGGGGGGGACGGGACTTGGGTAATTAACGGATGAGGGTGTAGTTAGGGCAGTGCAGGTTGGTGACCCGTTGGGTGAGGTACAGCAACACTGACCGTAGCTCTCTAATCACTGTCCCAGGCCTGCGTCCCCCTAATGATGAATCCATCCCTATAGAAATGTCATTGATCTTTGTGTTTGTGTGTAGGAAGCAGCTCGATCTTCATGTGCAAACTCTGCAACCTCTTTTCCCCCAATCATTCCGAGCTGGTGCTGCACGTGTCCGACAATCACACGGAGGAGGGCCTGACCGCCGGCGACATCATCATCCCGCTGAGACCCCTCGCGGCTTCCAACAGGAGCGGTGACGGTGAGTGCCATGGGTGTCTAGGGGCAGGGTCTCTATCTATAGCACCGGTGGTGTATTTATAATTGGAGGAAAATAGAATTTACCCCCCCTCCAAACTGCAGCAGGACAGCAAGTTACAATGCAAATGAGTTACTATGGCCATCAGCCTTAGCAACCACTTTGTTCTGGATGGAGTGTGAGAGTGATGCTGTGCTCTTACTGATTCACCAGGGGGATAATAGAGTTCAGCAGAAGGAAATGTCACCGCTCCCTGTTCACTTGTATAGAGTTTCAGGGGCACCGATATAACTGATTCAGTATAGAGCAAACCCTATACAAGTGAATAGGGAACTGTCGCTTCTGCTGAACTCTATTTTCCCCCTATTGAATCTGTCAGACATGGGATGGGTGTGGGGGGGGATCACTCACACCGCGGGAGTCCTCTGCTGCTGCAGAGTGGTTCTAAGCTTTTGTCCCAGTGAGGAGCCTGGGATTCTTGTTGGGCTTGGGTTCATGCTCAGTACTCACCGACTTGCTATACCTATGAGTAAACTTAGGGGGCTGTTCCTGCTGAATTGTGCTTAGTACAGGGGAAGCCCTATGTGCCATAGTTTTATGGTATCTCTCTGTACAGGCTATGAGCAAACTTAGGAGGCTGTTCCTGCTGAATTGTGCTTAGTACAGGGGAATCCCTATGTGCCATAGTTTTATGGTATCTCTCTGTACAGGCTATGAGCAAACTTAGGGGGCTGTCCCTGCTGAATTGTGCTTAGTACAGGAAATCCCTATGCTGCCATAGTTTTATGGTATCTCTCTGTACAGGCTATGAGCATACTTAGGGGGCTGTTCCTGCTGAATTGTGCTTAGTACAGGGAATCCCTATGCTGCCATAGTTTTATGGTATCTCTCTGTACAGGCTATGAGCAAACTTAGGAGGCTGTTTCTGCTGAATTGTGCTTAGTACAGGGGAATCCCTATGCTGACATAGTTTTATGGTATCTCTCTGTACAGGCTATGAGCAAACTTAGGGGGCTGTTCCTGCTGAATTGTGCTTAGTACAGGGGAATCCCTATGTGCCATAGTTTTATGGTATCTCTCTGTACAGGCTATGAGCAAACTTAGGGGGCTGTTCCTGCTGAATTGTGCTTAGTACAGTGGAATCCCTATGTGCCATAGTTTTATGGTATCTCTCTGTACAGGCTATGAGCAAACTTTGGGGAGTGCCAGTATAATTCCATTTATAAGTGACCATGACCCCCCTCCTTAGACATGTCTCCTGCTGGCTTCTTGTAAGATGGTTACAACACTAGGGAAGGATAAAGTACACGATTAAAATAGCTTTTTGCCAGGCACTTAGTTAAAGGGCAAGTTCATTATTAATGAGACAGAATTACCAGCATTGGTACACTAAATAGGCTTTGTGCTGAATGTATCTCTGCCTGTGTTTCCTATGTTTTTAATGAAAAGTTATGGTTTCTGTTATTTACTGATCTAAACAGGGCAAGCAGTGAAACTGAAGCTACTCCATGTTGGTCCTTGTGAGGTAGATAATTAGACTACCAGAGTTTAGACAATCCCCTGCATAATGCACTTCTCCTTATCTCTAAGCCAACACAGTCACGACACTGGTGAAAGGGAGGGGGTTGCTTATACAGAGCTCAGTATCTCTTGCTAAACTAAAGGTGACCATACAGGGGACAGTTCAAGCTGCTGATATGGGTCCCTTAGACCGATTTGGCAGCTTATCGGTCGTGTATGGGCACTAATGACGGGCCTGCCCGACCTGAAATCGGGCAGCTCTCAATCGGACGGGTTTGATTTTTCGTCGGAGGAGGGACCGCTTTGTCTCGTTGATCTGGTCCCTGAACCGACGGGCGCCTATACCCGCCCCAGGTGGGGATATCAGGAGAAGATCCACTCACTTGGCCACCTTAACTCAGCTAATTACTACTAAGATAGTAAGTGTGAAAGCAATTTTTGGGTACAGTTCCCCTTTAAACGGATGAAGTGGTGAGACCAAGAGCTGGCACGCAGTGGATTGACGCCGTTGATGCTCAGCGCAGAGTATTTTGCATGCTGTGCGGTGTAGCGGATTGCGACTTCCGTTAATGCTTGAGGAGAGCCCATCTCCCGACAGAGTGCTCTCGCTGGCAGCTTGTGTCACAGAAGTCAAAGGGATCAGATAATGAATGGAGGCATCAGGGTGATGAGACAGACTTAGTTACAGAGAGCAATCTCTACCTGTAACCCAGCTGTCACTCTCCAGTTCCCCGATGGTCTCATAAATGGGAAATAAGCTGCAGCCTCATTGTATGTTCCGTCCCTGGGCCCCGCTCTTTCTGCCTTTTGCCTGGGGCCACACATTGCTCACTACTAAATGACATTAGAGCTTCAGAGGAAAGCGGGTAATAAGTTGCAGCTTTGGAGATGTACTACTTGGCCAGAAGTATTGGGACACCTGCCTGTCCAACATCTCATTCCCAAACCAAGGGGGTTAATATGAAATTGCCCCTCCCTTTGCTGCTATAACTGCCCCTGCTCTTCTGGGAATCTTCCCACTAAATGTTGGAACATTGTTGCAGGGAGTTGCTCCCATTCAGCCACAAGAGCATTAGTGAGGTTGGGCAGTGATGTTGGGGATCAAGCTCACAGTTGGGGTTCCATCCCACAGGGGTTAATATGAAGTTGCCCTCCATTTGCTGCTATAACTGCCCCTGCTCTTCTGGGAATCTTCCCACTAAATGTTGGAACATTGTTGCAGGGAGTTGCTCCCATTCAGCCACAAGAGCATTAGTGAGGTGAGCAGTGATGTTGGGGTTCCATCCCACAGGGGGTCAGTTGGGTTGCCCCTCCCTTTGCTGCTATAACTGCCCCTGCCCTTCTGGGAAGGTTCCCACTAGATGTTGGAACAGTGTTGCAGGGAGTTGCTCCCATTCAGCCCCCACAACATTAGTGAGGTTGGGCAGTGATGTTAGGGATCAGGCTCACAGTCGGGGTTCCATCCCACAGGGGGTCAGTTGGGTTTCCCTTCCCTTTGCTGCTATAACTGCCCCTGCCATTCTGGGAAGGTTCCCACTAGATGTTGGGACAGTGTTGCTGGGAGTTGCTCCCATTCAGCCACAAGAGCATTAATGAGGTTGGGCAGTGATGTTGGGGATCAGGCTCACAGTCGGGGGTTCTATCCCACAGGGGTTCAGTTGGGTTGCCCCTCCCCTTGCTGCTATAACTGCCCCTACCCTTCTGGGAAGGTTCCCACTAGATGTTGGAATAGTGTTGCTGGGAGTTGCTCCCATTCAGCCCCCAGAGCATTAGTGAGGTTGGGCAGTGATGTTGGGGATCAGACTCACAGTCGGGGTTCCAGTTTATCCCACAGGGGTTCAGTTGGGTTGATGTCAAGGCTCATTCTGTATGGACCTCCCTTTGTGCTTGGCGGAATTATTGTGCTGAAAACAGAAAGAGCTTTTCCCAATTTGTTACCAAAGAGTAGGAAGCACCGGGTGATTCTTTAGGTGCAAACAGGGGTCCCCAGACAATTATTGCGCCTCCACCAAACATTACAGTTGGCATGGAAACTGCCCCAGACCATTATTACTTCTCCACCAGAAATTACAGTTGGTATGGAGACTGCCCTAGACCATTATTCCTTCTCCACCAAACAATGGTGATGGCATAAGCATTCAGATAGGATATTGCTTCCAGAGACAGTTTAGAACCCAGCAGTGAGCATTCCCAAGGGAACACAGTGTTCTAGAGCAGTGCTGTCCAACTTCTGCGGTGCCGAGGGCCGGAATTTCTCGCGCATACATGGTGGAGGGCCGCTAATGGAAGCCACACCCACTTCAAACCACATCCATTTTATCACAATGGTGGTAGTGCAGCAAAAACCCAAATGCTTGGTCCTCACTGCAGGGATATCAACCATCATTCATATGTGAAAGTATTATATTATGTCATATTAAGACACACCCTAAAATCCATATGACTCTTCTCCTGTGGATAGCACAGCAACCCCCAGTACATAATTACACACCTTAGGGACCATTTACTGGCTATTTCCAACTGCTAATAAACTCCCAGAACAAATCCCTGCCAGGTTCACCTCCCACAGGCAGCATAGGGTAGCACTCTGCCTGCCCTACTCTACCTGTGTGTGCTATACTCTGCCTGCCCCATGATGCCTGTGTCTGCCATATGCTGCCTGTGTGTGCCATACTCTGCCTGCCCTCCCCTGCCTGTGTGTGCCATACTCTTCCTGCCATATGCTGCCTGTGTGTTCCATACTCTGCCCTACCTTGCCTGTGTGCCATACTCTACCTGCCATATGCTGCCTGTGTGTGCCATACTCTGCCCTACCCTGCCTGTGTGCCATACTCTGCCCTACCCTGCCTGTGTGTGCCAAACTCTGCCCTACCCTGCCTGTGTGTTCAATACCCTCCCTGCCCCATGCTGCCTATGTGCCATACTCTGCCTACCCTATGCTGCCTACACACAGGTCTGAGGTGTGAACAGTTGAACAATGTGGATGATTACAGCCTGAGCCTGAGGTGTGAACACTGCAGGGGTTGAACAATGCAGGTATTAAAAGGTGTGAAAAACACAGGGGATTACATTTTTAAACAATACAGAGTGATTACAGCCTGAATCTGAGGTGAGAGCCATGCAGGGGGGGGGGCAGTTAATCTCAGTACTGATACCATTTAAATCCTATACAATGGTAAGACATCAAAGCAGCCAGACAGGTGGGGGGCCACACAGAGGGGGGTCGCGGGCCGCATGCGGCCCGCGGGCCGCCAGTTGGACAGCACTGTTCTAGAGGTTTGGCTAACCATGTTTGGCCATATAGTGTATTTATGATTAGGCTGTTGTTCTCAATGCCTTTATCTACTTACCATATAGTGACTCCCCTTGTCTCTTTCTCTGCAGATTTATCAGCGGTAAAAAGGAAAAGAGGGAGGCCCAAAGGTTCCACCAAGAAGTCCATCGCAGAAGAGGAAAGCACAGAACAGAGCAGCAATGCATCCGGCGACCTCCTCCCGGAAACGGACGAGAAACCGGACCCTGTACCGGAGAACCTGGAATGTCGCAAGTGCAGCAGAACCTTCTCCAATGTCCGGCAGCTGAAAAAACACATTTGCATTATTGTGTTGAACGATGATGAAGATGTCACCTCAGGTGAGGCTGCCGATGGAACAGCCCATGGATGGCAGTTTGATCTAGATCAGAGTCAGGTGTTGTTGGTGGTTTGGTACAAAATAAAGGGAATAACAGAATGTTTTATATTTGCTCAATAAACTAAGCCTCACATAGAGTTGACTATTTCAAGGGCAACCTAACCCATCAAATGATTAGGCTATATGTAAATGTCCCTGGGGGTCATTTATCAACACTGGGCAAAATTGCCTGTGGGCAGTAACCCATGGCAACCAATCAAATTGTTGCATTGTTCTACCTGCAACTGGCTGAAAATAGCAGATTGGTTGCTATGGGTTATTGCCCACAGGTACATTTGCCCACTGTTGATATTATGTTTAAGGCAGATTGTGCTGTCACAGGGTTAAGCTGCTGTTTGGCAGTGAAGTTTGGAGCCTCCACCATCTCCATCTTTCTAAAATCACATGACTCCATTTCCCTCATGTCTGTGGCACCGCTCATGCTCAGTGAGTTCTGGGTTGCTGTTACTTTTTGCTGGGCATTTTTGGCTGCTTATAAAGACATTTGTCAGCAGTAGTAGCCGGATAAAGAATGTGGTGCTTTGGCTGACAGACTTAGGGCTTTGCAGCAGCCATAAGCAGACATTCCACCATTTGTAGCCCAGTCATTCGTGGATCTTTATCTTCCCCATTCAGCTTGAAGTTGAAAAGCTATTTTGTGTTTATATTTTCGTTTGGGTTTTAAATGATACTTAAAACCTCCAAATCAACACGCGGCTAACAGTCTAGTCACTCTTTGTTAGGCAACGATTTTGAAGGGAAATTCATCCAGCCGGAGTCAGACAAAGAAAGGGAAAGACAACCAAAGAGGTCCCGCGTTCAGAAAACGGACAAATCCGCCCAGCCCAAGGATTCGGATAAAGCACAAGGCGTTCACCCGATCGTCCGGGTCCTTCTAACTGCTCACGAGGCTATCCCAGGTATGTGGTGCTTTGGCTCAGTCTCTTCTTTCTGGGGTCAAGAGGGGATATTCTTGAATAGGGTTTATTTGCGGCCCCACAATATCACTTTAGCCCAGGGGTCCCCAACCTTACAGTGAGCAACACAAGCACCATAAAAGTTCATGGAGGAGCCAAATAAGGGCTGTGATTGGCTATTAGGGGCCTCTATGCACCCTATCAGCTTACAGGGGCTTTATTTGGTAGGAAATCTTGTTTTTATTCAACCAGAACTTGCCCCCAAGTCAGGAATTCAAAAATAACTCCCTGGTTTGGGGGCACTGAGAGCAACATCCAAGGGGTTGGGGAGCAACATGTTGCCCCTGAGCCACTGGTTGGGGATCACTGCTTTAGCCTAACATTTGTGGCCCTTTAGGGTTGTGACAGAAGTAGAGATTAGTTGCCACGCGACAAATCTCCCCGAAATGCCATCCCACCGGCTAGAACGTAAATTGCCGGTGGCATGGCATACGCGGCGCCGCTGAAGTCGCAGAAGTTTCATCTCAACGCAACTTCCACAACTTTGGCAAATCGCGGCGCCGTGTATGCCATCCCACCGGCAATTTACATTCTAGCCGGTGGGATGGCATTTCGGGGAGATTAGTCGCCCGCAACAAGGGCGTGGCGACTAATCTCCCCAACTGTCACAGCCCTAAAGAGCCACAAATGTTAGGCTAAAGCAGTGATCCCCAACCAGTGGCTCTTGGACTACAAGGGCTCACAGCGACTAATCTCCCCGTCTGTCACAGCCCTTAGGGTGAAGACACACAGAGCTACTAGTAGCAGCTACTTGTCGTAGATACTAAAATAGACAATGCTGACCATTTACTGATAACTGTCTCTACGTGTGTTTTAGCAGAGGCAATTCTCAGTATTGTCTATGGCAGGGGATTTTCTGGAGTTTAGTAGGTGTGAAAAGGTAGCTGCTATTAGTAGCTCTGTGTGTCTTCACCCTTAGGGCTCTGGCAGATGGGGAGACTAGTCGCCTGGGACAAAACTCCCTTGTCGCGGGCGACTAATCACCCTTAAGGTAAAGACACACGGAGCTACTAGTAGCAACTACTTGTCGTGGCTACTAAAATAGACAATGCTGATCATTTATTGATAACTGTCTACGTGTGTTTTAGCAGAGGCAATTCTCAGTATTGTCTATGGCAGAGGATTTTCTGGCGCTCGGTAGCCGTGAAAAAGTAGCTGCTACTAGTAGTCCAGTGTGTCTTCACACCAGTCACCATCTTGTAATTCTATTTTCTATCTCCTACCTACAACTGCTGCTCCCTTTGTGTATAGCCCCATCACTCCTGTCGGCCCCCTCCTACAGACAGCTCTATCCATAGATAAAACCCCGTCTCCATGCTATCAGGCAGAGCACAAAGCTCGCTAATTCCCAGCGGCACGCTCTGCGCAGAGCCTGAAATGAGCAGCTATTCCTGTGTTAGTAGCAATATCACATCCATCTGCAGGAGACTGGCACAGGCTCAAGGCTGCACTTATTAAATCTTGATCTTTGAAGCTGCGGGTTCCTGGGGTGTCGGGGACCTGCCGGCCGCCACCGCTCGCTCAGCTGTTGATGAATGACACCTCCCAGAGATAGGGGCACGCGGATCCCCCGCCGCTCAGAATGTGTGAGAATTCACAGAATAGCAGGGTTTCTGCCGGTTATTGAGGGAAAATAGAAGCCTTATAAATAAATAGCTATTAAACTGGTAAGGTGTCGAGTCATTTAGAGGGTGTCGGGGGGTGCGTTTCATTCGAGGAATAAGTAATAGGCAGTGTGTGGCGCTTCTGAATAAGACAATGAAATGCACAGTGTTCCTTCTGTCTCTGTGTGGGTGCACATATGCAGCAAATACACCCAAACTTTAAAGGGAAACTATACCCCCAGAATGAATACGTAACCAACAGACAGTTTATATTATGTTAAGTGACCTATTAAAGAATCTCCCCAAACTGGAATATATATATATAAGTAAATATTGCCCTTTTACACCCTTTCCCTTGAGCCGCCATTTAGTGATAGGCTGTGTGCTCCCTCAGAGATCAGCTGACAGGAAGTGATACAGCTCTAACTGTAACAGGAAGTAGTGTGGGAGCAAAAGGCAGAACTCTGCCCATTCATTGGCTGATGGGGCCTAGCATGTATGTGTGCCTTGGCTTGTTTGTGTGCACTGTGACTCCTATGATCCCAGGGGGCGGCCCTTAGTACTTAAAATGGCAGTTTCCTATTTAGGATTACCCAATGGCACATACTGCTAAAAAAGTATATTTATATGAAAATGGTTTATTTAGATGAAGCAGGGTTTTACAAATGAGCTGTTTATGCAATATATTAATATATTTTTTATAGAGACCTACATTGTTTGGGGTGTAGTTTTCCTTTAACCAAAAAGCCGACTATTTCACTCCACACATGTGTAAAAAGGATTGGTCCCTGGCCAGCTAACAGAAGCACCATCCCTGGGTTTAAGGTATTAGGATAACAATCGCAGGGGGATGCCCAACATTTGGCACCACCCTCCCCAATAATTACCCATTTACTTCTCCTTTAATTACAATTATTTTACAATTATTGCATAACGCTTCGGCCTATTCCACACGACTGTGCAATGGAAGGGTGCGTATGTTGAACCTACAGATTACATAGAGCTTACAGTCTAATACTTCTATCTCTATAATATATACCAAAAGACATTGCAGGGGTAGTGCCCCCCATCATGCTCACTAGAGGATCTTCTCTCGCTTACAGTCTTAGCTACTAGAAACTATAACAGTCGTATTTGTTTAACACAGGAGCAACAAAAATCATCCCTATAGAAGCAGAAACTCCCGAAGCCGAACCAGAAATAAATCCTCAGACTTCCGAGCAAGAGCAGGTGCAGCGCAAGGGTTACCAGGAATACGCCATTCAGCAGATACCCACCGAGCTGGCAACCAAAGCCAACAGGTAACCATAAGATCATTCCGACTGGCGGCCAGCCCAGGGTGAAGGTCAGTTAGAGCAAGATTGTTGGGGGTTCAGTTATTTAGCATTTTTTCTAGCAGCTATCTGGCTTAGCATTTCAGCAGCTATCTGGTTGCCAGGGTGCAATTTATCCTAGCAACCAGGCAATGATTGGACCAAGACTTGGGAATATGAAAACATAAGTAATAAAAAGTAAAAATAACACGATATCTGAGATCTACACCTCAGCAAATGTGCAAAACCATCAGACTGACTTTACTATACCGCCACGATACTGTATTTTTGAAATGTTAGCCATTTACCTGTGCCAACCATGTGGATAGATGGACCGCTTGTTAATGTAAAAAACAATAAAAATTTTTGAATTTAAAAAAAAAAGTAAAAATAACAATACAATTTTAGCCTATAGTTTTATTACTTATGTTTCTATGTAGGCACTCTTCTTTTCATACTCCCAGCTCTTGCTCAAATCACTGCCTGGTTGCTAGGATACTGGGGGTCAGTGACCCCCATTTAAGAGCTGGAGAGAGTTAAAAAGGTGAAAAATTCAAACACTATATGAAATTATAATGAAAATCAGTTGCAAAGTTGCTAGCAATGGGGCATTTTATAACATACTAAATGCTTGCCTAAAAAGTCCCATGGGCTAGTGGTTGCGTTCTGATCAAATCCGTGTTATCTTCAGACTTTGGTCAGTTTAAAGTGCTTCCTAGCAACAGTCCTATGATTGGCTGAGAAGTCTGTTCTTTCTAAATGAAGAGTTTGCTCGCCAGTAAATATTGTGCCGTTATCCAAGCTGAGAGATGGTCAGCATGGGATCCGTTTCTGATTCATGATTAGAATGTGGTAAATAATCGATAAGTACATGAAAGGAACAGCCCAGTGCATGGATATTACTGCTCCAAAAATATCATTGGGCCCAAAAATCACAAATAGATAGGTTCAATTTGAACTGGACTGAAGGACTGGACTGAACCCATCTATTTGTCTATGTGCTATACCTATACTGGATGCTTTGTAATGTGGCCTAGCCTCACTGTGAATCCTATGATCCCAGGGGGCGGCCCTTAGTACTTAAAATGTTTCCTATTTAGGATTACCCAATGGCACATACTACTAAAAAAGTATATTTATATGAAAATGGTTTATTTAGATGAAGCAGGGTTTTACATATGAGCTGTTTATACAATATATTTATATAGAGATCTTCATTGTTTGGGGGTATAGTTTCCCTTTAATACTGATCTGGCGACCCACTGGGATTGAGGTAGAGGAGAGATCCTACAAGGGCAAAAGTCACTACAAGTGGATCTTATTATCTTCCTTGTAGTTCTACTACTTTATATCAGATGTTGGACTCCTGTGGATAATGGACGTTTGTTTGTTGAAGATCACGTTTGTTTAGCTGGTATTCGAGAAACGTTTCTAGTTTGGATAAACTGCCCCCCCCCCGTTTCTATATCATCCTATGTCTGACAAGGACACTAATCAGCCGGACAATGGGGTCCCCAGATAAAGCTGCTGTTTAATATCGCCTGGTTCTAGCCCGAGGGCCGCGGCCAGCTTTAGCCTCAGGTCCATTTAGTAGCACTGTTTTATAGAGATGGCAGCTGGGTGTATATATTGCACATTCCGCTAAAGGTCCCTAAAATGGAACTGTATTGTTGACCGATTAAAAGACCAAGTCCCTCTGAGCAGCAGTTAAACAGAGCAGGGAAAAACCTAAATAACAGAGCGAAAGCTGAAAAATCATTTGCAGCAATACTTTCTGGCCTTCAACTTGTCTTACGCTTGGCATCCTTCCCACGGAGCGCTAGTACCGACCCGATACACATCTCCTGCTGCCAGCTCCGTTCCACAGAAGGATTCACACTATCACCCTGTCAGTCACTATGAGGGGCACCGGGCAGCACCAACATGAACAGAGAGATGATTATGGCCAGGCAGCCAGATAATACTCCGCCATAAATTGTGTTTGATGCGCTGCAATGTTTTCATTTTTCTCTTGTTTGATCTGAGGGAAAGGAACAGTATCTAAGCTCCAGTGAGCTATTATAAGGAGAAAGACCTGCCAATTAACCGGATGCCCATTATTATTATCATATGTATGTATAAATATAAACACAGTCTCTCTCTCTCTGTTTGTATTTTTTGATTAGGATAGGATAGGTAAAGGGGTTCACCTTTGAGTTAACTTTTAGTATGATGTAAAGCGTAATATTCTGAGACAATTTGCAATTGGTCTTTATTTTTTATTATCTGTAGTTTTTTAGCTGTTTCATTTTCAGTTTAGGAGCTCTCCAGTCTGGAGTTTCAGCAGTTATTGGGTTGCTAGGGTCCAAGTTACCTTAGCAACCAGGGAATGGTTTGGATAAGATACCGTTATATGAATAGGAGAGGGACTGAATAGAAAAGAAAGCTACAAAAAGTAACAATAACAATAAGACTGGAGTCTCACAGAGCAATAGGTTTTTGGCTGCCGGGGTCTGTGACCCCCCCCCCCCAATTGAAAGCTGGAAAGAGTTGAAAGAAGGCAAATAATTAAAAAATTATAACACGTTAATACTGAAGACCAGTTGAAAGGTTGCTTAAAATAGGCCATTCTATAATCTAATACTAGAACTTATCTTAAAGGTGAACCAGCCCTTTAATGGTTGGCCACCAATTAGCAAATCTGGCACTTTGTTTATTATATGTTTTGTAGGGTTCTACAGGGTTTTGTGGTGCAAGGAACATTAAGTCAAACTGACAAAGTTATTTTAAAGAAAGAAATACACTTTCTTGCCAGTCTAATAATAACGTTAAATCAAAGGGTCTCGTATTTCAGAATCAAAGACAAGTAAATCAAATTACTACGCCAGTCCTCTATAGGTGGCCATACACGTTAAGATCCGCTCGCTTGGTGAGGTCGCCAAGCCAAGAGGATCTTCTCCCGATATCCCCACCTACGGGTGGGCAATATCGGGTGAATTTAGGCTAATTCAGTCGTTCAGCCCTGGGGCCAAATGATCGAATTATAACGGGAGCAATGGGCGCAGTCGGTTCGGGGACCGCATCAACGAGCCAATGTGGTCCCTGATCCGACTAAATTTTTTAACCTGCCCGATCGATATCTGCCCGATTTCAGGCCAGATATTGGTCGGGTAGGGCCGTTGTTTTTGCCCCTACACGGCTCCATAAGCAGTCGAATCAGTCTAAGGGGCAGATATCAACAGCTACAATCGGCCCGTGTATGGCCACCTTAAGTCCTATGTTATCTTGCCCCAGTTATCTCCCTGTTCTGTAATCTTTCTGGGTGTTTTAAGTTTATCAGAAGAACAGACTGCCATGTCTCCATCTTGGACACCCCAGACTAGGTGACCACACACGGACAGCATTAAGCTGGCGATTTGGGTCTATCAGGCAGATTCGGCTGCTTATCATCTGTCTGTGTTTGGTAACCCCCAACACACCTACCAGACCAATATCTGTCTGAAAATTGTTTGGATTACTCAGATATCACCCACCTTATGTGGGCACAGCAGAGGAAAGAGCGGATCTTATAGTGTATAGTGTCTCCGTATGCAGCAGCCTAGAACCCTCCCAGTGGCACACTAGGTCACACTCTGGTTCTAGGCGTAGTGCATGTCTACGACGGCTGTTGTTCGGTGGTAGCCAAAGCAGCAGTGACATCAATTTGCTGTAAAAGAACAGGCAGTTAGAAAATAACATTCTATTGGGGTACACAAATGAGCTTATATCTTCAGGCAAATGGGGTGGGTATTTCCTATAGGTTAGAATCAAGACAGGCATGCCATTTTTTATTTTTTTTGCCTGAAAGGAGGTGGGTATAGGATATAGTCTTTAGTACCAGGAAATACAATATATTTGCAAGCCCTCTGATTTCTCTTGTGGTTTCTCCCCCAGGGTAGGACCGACCCAGCTCAAGATTTTCACTTGCGAGTACTGCAATAAAGTCTTCAAGTTCAAGCACTCCTTGCAAGCTCACTTGAGGATCCACACTAAGGAGAAACCATACAAATGCTCGCTGTGCAGCTACGCCAGTGCGATCAAAGCCAACCTGAGCGTCCATATGAGGAAACACACGGGGGAGAAGTTCAGCTGCGATCACTGCACCTTCAGCTGCCTGAGCAAGGGCCACCTCAAAGTCCACGTAGAGCGAGTCCACAAGAAGATAAAGCAGCACTGCCGCTTCTGCAAGAAAAAGTACTCCGACGTGAAGAATCTAATCAAGCACATCAAGGAAACGCATGACCTGCTGGATAAAAAGGTCCAGGAGACCTTCGACGAGCTGAGGTTGCTCACCAGGGAAGGGAAGCGCCAGCTTCTGTACGACTGTCACATCTGTGAGCGCAAGTTCAAAAATGAGCTGGAAAGGGACAGACACATGCTGGTTCATGGCGACGAGAGACCGTTCGCTTGCGAGCTGTGCGGTCACGGAGCCACCAAATACCAGTCCCTCGAGCTGCACATCCGCAAGCACCCGTTTGTGTACGTCTGCTCCTTCTGTTGTAAGAAATTTGTCAGCACGGTGAGACTAAAAGCCCACATCAAAGAGCGCCACTCGGACGCACAGGAGGCCTTGGTATATAATGACTCCATCAATCAAAGCTTTTGTCTTCTGGAACCAGGCAGTGATATCCAGCCTGAAGCCCTCAGAGATATAGAAAATCCTGCTAAACCATTGACATTAAATGGGGACTTATCATTGGTTCCAGAATTGCACAGCACTGGGCAAGAGAACACCATACAGACTGATGCCCTAGGGACAACATCAGAAGGGCAACAGGAGTCCATGGGTGCTTTCCAAGTAGCAGAGAAGGAGCCAGGAACCTGTTTACCTATTTTAGAAAATGGCGTTGACCCCAAAGCGGGGCCACTCTCCACCCTTGGGTCTGTAGAGAATGAGATTTCCTGCAAAGGTTTTGTGCCTCTCTCGTCTGAGAACGAGAATAATCATTTCTCTTCTGAGCATGAACCTGTTGAGGGTCTCCATTCTGCACCAGCAACCAATCAAGCTGCAGATAATATTTTGGGTTCTGCAGTGTTGGAGGAAGGGGCTAGAAATGTATCTTCCAGAACTGAGCAGAGCACAGAAGTGGCAGAAGGAGGCCCAAACCCCACAACCGAGCCCTCTAGTCATCTTCTTGCCTCGAATCCACCACCCAGCAGCCCAGGGGAAACTGCCGCATTTATGGCCATATTGAATGGCTTACATAAGAGACAGCTGAGCACTGCCTTAATGCAGAAGATACGAAAGATCTATGGCGAACTGGAGTGTGAATACTGCGGTAAAAGATCTGTTAACGAAATGGGTTTTATGGTTATAGATGATTAAAGGGGAACTCCACCCAAACACAATTTTAACCAACTTTGCAATATACATCAATTAAAAATATGCAGCCTTTTCATGATATTTAATGTAATAATCTGGTTTGGAACAGTTCCCTAAGCCCCACCCCCTGTTCCCTAAGCCCCGCCCCCTGTTCCCCTGCTGATCCGGCTGACTACTTTGTGACTCAAATAAAATGTAACAGTAGTCATCTGTCCTCAGCCTGCCTCCTCCCAGTCCCACAATTCCCTGCTGCACACGTGATGCCAATAAGGAAAGGAACATCCCAGTGCAATGCATTGTGGGTTATGTAGTTCCTGCATGCTGTCTGTAAGCTGTGGGGAAGTTGTTACAATGTGTAACATCAGTGTTTTAGTCCCTCCTCCCCTGCCAGGATTTCAAATGATGCAGAAAGAGTAGAACTGTTTAGCAGCTGGATAAATTGTATTTATTCCTACTTTTTAAAAGGAACAGATTACAGGGATAGGGATATTACGGATTTTGGTTTGGAAGCCAGAGTTCCCATTTAAGAAAAATAAGGAAATTAATTAATGTGATATTTGGGTTACTGATCTTTCCAAAATAATAATAATAATACATTGACTATTTGTCCTTTATTCCAGGCAAGCTGTTCTGGTACCAAGTACACTACGACATGCACGTACGGACTCACACGCGGGAGCATTTGTACTACTGCTCACAGTGCAGCTACTCTTCCATTACCAAAAACTGCCTGAAAAGGCACGTGATCCAGAAACACAGCAGCTTGCTGCTAAAATGCCCGTCGGAAGGCTGCAATTACTCCAGCCCCGATAAGTACAAGCTGCAGACGCACATCAAAATACACACGGATCTGGTAAGTGATGTTTGTAGGTGTGTATTTCCCGCTGCTGAAATGTAGTCCATTCATCCCTTATAATCTATATCATTAAGTCCTGTGCTGAGCAGAGTTCAGGTACAGCCCCAGTGTATATACTGCCGGCACAGAGAGATACAGTAAAGCTGGACATAAACGCACCGATAGAAAGGTTTCGCACGATATTCAGATCGTGTTTGGGCTCTGAATGATCCCCCCGATAATTTTCGTACCATGCCGATTGGTCGTTTAGTCGATTGGACAGGTTCGAAAATTTCGGTTGGATAATTGTGTATCTGCCGATGGGGAACCTACAATGGGAGTCACTTTCGTACGATTGGTGGCTGCCAACTGTTTCATGTTCAGAACCTCCTCCCATTTGTATTTTAGATACAATTTCAGGCTGAATGTGAGTTTTAGATCATTGCTTTTAAACCTATGACCGATATCCGAACGTTTGTAGGAAGAAGAGTAAAATCTGAATGTGTATGGGCAACTTAATACTTGGCATAAGCAGGGCCACCATCAGAAATCACGGGGCCCCTCACAATAAAATTTTCTGGGCCCCCTTCCTCCCACACCCTGCCCCCCAGTGGCCCCTCCCCCAGTGACCCCTCCCATTTGTACAAAGGGCACACAGACATTGGTGACCAGGGCCGCTAAAACATTGGTGACCAGGACCCCCTAAAACATTGGTAGCCAGGGCCCCCCTAAAACAGTGGTAGCCAGGGCCCCCCTAAAACAGTGGTAGCCAGGGCCCCCCTAAAACATTGGTAGCCAGGGCCCCCCTAAAACAGTGGTAGCCAGGGCCCCCCTAAAACAGTGGTAGCCAGGGCCCCCCTAAAACATTGGTAACCAGAGCCCCCCTAAAACATTGGTAACCAGAGCCCCCCTAAAACATTGGTAACCAGAGCCCCCCAAAAACATTGGTAACCAGAGCCCCCCAAAAACACTGGTAACCAGGGCCCCCTTAAAACACTGGTAAGTAGGGCTCCCCTAAAACATTGGTATCCAGCCCCCCAGCGTCCTCCAGCTCCCTCCCCCAGCATCCTCCAGCTCCCTCCCCCAGCATCCTTCAGCTCCCTCCCCCAGCAACGGCATCATGGCTGGCCCCCTTTAAAGCAAGGATCGTCCCCCCTGTGCCCCCCTGATGGCAGCCCTGGGCATAAGTATTCCCCTGTGCTTAGTCCAAATGTGCTTATACACACTATATATCTATGCCAGTACATATATTCACAAAAGACAAAGAGTCCCAAGCCGGACTTTATGGAATTTAGCAGGACATTATGGCAGAATTATTAGTGTCAGTTATTTTCCGAGACCTTTCTACTGTCTGCGCTGTAGCTGAGGGCTGAAACACTCTTGGGATATTAATGTTTAATATGTGTTCCCTTTCCCGCCCCTCGGTACTGACACTTACGCCGAGTGACCTCTTACTTTGATTGCCGAGGTTTCATTTATTCGCTCGACAGGGTTTTCCCTGTAACCTGCGGCAGCTGAATATATTTATTTAGGCAGTGAGACAGGAGCTGATCAGCGCGGGGAGGACGGGGGCTGCGGTGGCGGTGGCTCGGATACCCAGCGGCGCCGGTCCAGATGTAACGTTCAAAGGTTTTCGATCAGCGGGCCCAGCTCCGCGGGCACTCTCCCTTGATGGATACACATGAAAAAAATGCCTCATGCTGATAAGTTTAATTTGCTGGAGACCCACGGATAGCGGCGCGTTTGAACATCGCAAGTAGAATGAGCCCACGGACGTTATTACCTATTCCGGAGATTCTGACAAAGCGTTTGTAGTTAAACGGCTCACCTGGAAGGAATCGCATCCGGCACCGAGGTGCTTTGAAGTCTCGAAGCAGTCGCTTCCCAGTGTAGTCTCTAAATTATCCATTCATGCGCGACTCTCTCGCACCCAATAGGCCTTTATAATTACTGTCACATTGTAATAGAGGAGGGTTTTCTTTTTTTTATAATCCTCTTGGGCAGTCGTTGCGTTTGGGGGTGAAGGTACTAAAGGTTTATTAGGGGCAAAAAAGTGATCTGGATATGGAAGGGTTAAAGAGTGCTGCGTGCAAAGAAAATTTTTCAGTTTACGTGACAAAAAGTCACATGATTTTAAAGATTCGGGTTCGGTCAGGAGCGTGGATTGGGCCAAATCCTTCTGAAAAAGGCCGAATCTTGGCCAAACCGAGTCCTGGATTCGATGCATCTCTAATTTTCGTGCAAAATGGTTTTCCAGCTTAAAGCTAAGAGGGAAAAAGGGGAGGGATGATGAGTAAGCTTCCTGTAGGAACCAGGAAGTAGGGGATGATCTTGTGCAGTTTTAGGAGAGCAAAAACAAAAAAATATTTGTAATTTGTCCTTAATTAGGTTAACTTTGGATATTTCCATGTACTAAGCACAATTCAGCAGGAACAGCCCCCTAAGTTTGCTCATAGCCTGTACAGAGAGATACCATAAAACTATGGCACATAGGTATTCCCCTGTACTATGCACAATTCAGCAGGAACAGCCCCCTAAGTTTGCTCATAGCCTGTACAGAGAGATACCATAAAACTATGGCACATAGGGATTCCCCTGTACTAAGCACAATTCAGCAGGAACAGCCCCCTAAGTTTGCTCATAGCCTGTACAGAGAGATACCATAAAACTATGGCAGCATAGGGATTCCCCTGTACTAAGCACAATTCAGCAGGAACAGCCCCCTAAGTTTGCTCATAGCCTTAACAGAGAGATACCATAAAACTATGGCACATAGGGATTCCCCTGTACTAAGCACAATTCAGCAGGAACAGCCCCCTAAGTTTGCTCATAGCCTGTACAGAGAGATACCATAAAACTATGGCAGCATAGGGATTCCCCTGTACTAAGCACAATTCAGCAGGAACAGCCCCCTAAGTTTGCTCATAGCCTGTACAGAGAGATACCATAAAACTATGGGACATAGGGATTCCCCTGTACTAAGCACAATTCAGCAGGAACAGTCCCCTAAGTTTGCTCATAGCCTGTACAGAGAGATACCATAAAACTATGGCAGCATAGGGATTCCCCTGTACTAAGCACAATTCAGCAGGAACAGCCCCCTAAGTTTGCTCATAGCCTGTACAGAGAGATACCATAAAACTATGGCAGCATAGGGATTCCCCTGTACTAAGCACAATTCAGCAGGAACAGCCCCCTAAGTTTGCTCATAGCCTGTACAGAGAGATACCATAAAACTATGGCACATAGGGATTCCCCTGTACTAAGCACAATTCAGCAGGAACAGCCTAATTCTGTCTGTTAATAAAACATCAACATTTCCGTATTAGGAATAATTACAGGACATGTCACTATATTCAGTATCTTTGGGTTCTCGGCTATTTGGGGCAGAATGTAACCGTTTCGCTCTTGTTGGATCGGTGTCAGGGGAGAGTGAGTTATTCCCCCTCTGATTGCTGGTAATTGCATTGAGGGGAAGGTATCACAACTGTGAGAGACTCCATGTTGGATTGAACCGGTGCCCTCTGTGATTGGCCGCCCTGATTGCTGCCTGCACGGGGGCCCATATTGCACAGATAGAAGCGGTACCAGGTCATGATACATTCATTTTTTCCCAGTGCAGCATTTATGGATTCTTTTCTCTCAAGCACGACATTTTAGACACGGTAATCAATCACTTCGTTCATAGACTTGTAACCGTACTGCGGCGACTACTGAGCCTCATTCCTGCCGGCCGGGATATTGTATATTGTACGGTGCAGGGCTAAACCATCGTTCCATTGGCAGTTTGCTTTTATTATCAACTTGCTGGGATCATTATATTTTATATTGTACCATTTTCTGCAAAACAGTTCTTCTCTTTCTGTATCATTTGGAATCCTGGCAGGGGAGGAGGGACTAAAACACTGATGTTACACATTGTAACAACTTCTCCAGTGTTTAAAACGTAGTGTTAGTTTAGTTCTCCCTTAAGAGACTATCCCCCATGTGTAATAAAAGGCACTAAATTTGCCCAGTAGCAGTAACCCATAGCAACAAATAAGATCTTTGTTTTTAAACAGGTGAACAGTAAATTGTGCCTGCTGATTGGTTGCTATGGGTTACTGCTCCTGGGCAAACCTAGTGCCTTTTATTACATAACCCCATTACAATTTCAATTATTTCAAATCCCGGTGACTGTGTGGCCGGTGTTTCTCCAGAATTTCCTCGCTTCCGCTTGGGTCCTCAGGCCTCTCAGTGGCTCCTTATGATAGAACTATAAATCCATCCATCTTGCTGCTGATCGTTCTCTTTAACGGACTGGGTTGGCCCATAACGGGCTGGATTTCATTTAACAAGAAAGTCTGATTTCCCCTTTAATGGAGTTTTCCTGAGACGGTGAGATAAGGTTTTCTCCTATAATTGAATCTGTTTCTCCGCAGTTTCTGTCCTTTGTTCTTCAAGTGGAAGGTCGGGGTGATTATCCATTGGGTTTTCTGCCCCTCAGTGATATTCTCAGAAGGCTTCACCAACCCCAGAGCCCTAAACTTTCCTGGGCTTCATCGTCCTCCTATATATTAGGCCTCATCTCTCCACTCCGTTACAAATGACCGCTGACTGATAATTCATTGGCTGATGTTTTAATGAAACCTAAAGCCTTTTTATGTATTTATTTTATAGGAGAAGAAAACCTATTCTTGCCCTTCCTGTGAGAAGTCTTTTTCGGATGATCGACTGATAAAATCCCATATAAAAACCAACCACCCTGGTGAGAACCATGTGGAGGTATAGGGAGCGGTGGAGGTATAGGGAGCGGTGCAGGCAAAAGGAACGGTGGAGGTATAGGGAGCGGTGCAGGCAAAAGGGACGGTGGAGGTATAGGGAGCGGTGCAGGCATAGGGGACGGTGGAGGTATAGGGAGCGGTGCAGGTATAGGGAGCGGTGCAGGCGTAGGGGACAGTGGAGGTATAGGGGACGGTGGAGGTATAGGGGACGGTGGAGGTATAGGGGACGGTGGAGGTATAGGGGACGGTGGAGGTATAGGGGACGGTGGAGGTATAGGGAGCGGTGCAGGCAAAGGGGACGGTGGAGGTATAGGGAGCGGTGGAGGTATAGGGAGCGGTGCAGGTATAGGGAGCGGTGGAGGTATAGGGGACGGTGGAGGTATAGGGGACGGTGGAGGTATAGGGGACGGTGGAGGTATAGGGGACGGTGGAGGTATAGGGGACGGTGGAGGTATAGGGAGCGGTGCAGGCAAAGGGGACGGTGCAGGTATAGGGAGCGGTGGAGGTATAGGGGACGGTGGAGGTATAGGGGACGGTGGAGGTATAGGGGACGGTGGAGGTATAGGGGACGGTGGAGGTATAGGGAGCGGTGGAGGTATAGGGGACGGTGGAGGTATAGGGGACGGTGGAGGTATAGGGAGCTGTGCAGGCAAAGGGGACGGTGGAGGTATAGGGAGCGGTGCAGGCATAGGGGACGGTGGAGGCATAGGGGGCGGTGCAGGTATAGGGGACGGTGGAGGCATAGGGGACGGTGGAGGTATAGGGGACGGTGCAGGCAAAGGGGACGGTGGAGGTATAGGGGACGGTGGAGGTATAGGGGACAGTGCAGGCAAAGGGGACGGTGGAGGTATAGGGGATGGTGGAGGTATAGGGGACGGTGGAGGTATAGGGGACGGTGCAGGCAAAGGGGACGGTGGAGGTATAGGGGGCGGTGGAGGTATAGGGACGGTGCAGGCAAAGGGGACGGTGGAGGTATAGGGGGCGGTGGAGGTATAGGGGACGGTGCAGGCAAAGGGGAGCAGTGCAGGCAAAGGGGAGCAGTGCAGGTATAGGGGACGGTGGAGGCATAGGGGACGGTGGAGGCATAGGGGACGGTGCAGGCAAAGGGGACGGTGGAGGCAAAGGGGACGGTGGAGGTATAGGGGGCGGTGCAGGCAAAGGGGAGCAGTGCAGGCAAAGGGGGCGGTGCAGGTATAGGGGGCGGTGCAGGCAAAGGGGAGCAGTGCAGGTATAGGGGCGGTGCAGGTATAGGGGCGGTGCAGGTATAGGGGCGGTGCAGGTATAGGGGGCGGTGCAGGTATAGGGGGCGGTGCAGGTATAGGGGCGGTGCAGGTATAGGGGCGGTGCAGGTATAGGGGGCGGTGCAGGTATAGGGGCGGTGCAGGTATAGGGGCGGTGCAGGTATAGGGGGCGGTGCAGGCAAAGGGGAGCAGTGCAGGTATAGGGGCGGTGCAGGTATAGGGGCGGTGCAGGTATAGGGGGTGGTGCAGGCAAAGGGGCGGTGCAGGTATAGGGGCGGTGCAGGTATAGGGGCGGTGCAGGTATAGGGGCGGTGCAGGTATAGGGGGCGGTGCAGGTATAGGGGGCGGTGCAGGTATAGGGGGCGGTGCAGGCAAAGGGGAGCAGTGCAGGTATAGGTATTCTAGCAAAACAGAGGGAGACACTCGTCTTTTTTCATGTTTTGAGACGTAGGTATTTGATGGTTCATTAATCATGATGACTGCAGAATGGCATTGCCCTATCATACACATCAGTTGGGTGTTGGAGATAGGCCCGGATTTGTGGAAAGGCCACAAAGGCCCGGGCCTAGGGCGGCAAAAATTGGGGGGCAGCATGCCGCCCCACCAAAATATTAAAGTTTTTCGTGCATACGGAGCAATGGGGACCTCTCCCCCGCTGCTCCGTATGTGATTGAAAAGGAACGCGCATGCGCGAGGGGGGAGGTTCGGCGTTCGCGCATGCGCATGGGGGCCCGACAGAGAGGGGGCGGCCTCGGGGCGCCCGGCAAACAAATCCGGCCCTGGTTGGAGATCCCTGTACATAACTCCCCCTAAAGGGTTTCTGTGCGCTCGTGTGAGCTGTACGTTATGGCAGATTGTTAACCCTTCCCAAGGCACGGGGCACTGATGGCTGGATACACTGTGTGTATGGGCCCCTTACAGCTCCAACCCTTGCGCCTGTACCCTTGATTATCCATGATAAATGATTCCTATAGATCCTGGTTGCTGACCCCTCCGGCTGCTGACCCCCCAGGAATAGCTGTCTCATTGCCAGATCCAATGGGGAGAGTGCGGTGCAGAGCATTGAGTACGGGCTCCTTGTGTGCCACTCCCGGTATGTGCCCGGTGTCACTAGTAGGTTGGGAGTCATGAGAGCGCTGCATGTTACCAGGGGGGTGGTCTACCTGGGCTTGGTTCTGTATTCTCACACTGCACCCCCACTAGTGCCCCACACTGCACCCCCACTAGTGCCCCCCTAGTATTTGGCTCCCTAGCACAGGACCAGACATGGCGGCCCCCAACCCCACTGCACAGGGGAGCTTTTCTTCCCTCTGATTAATCACAATTATTCATGAGAATTATTTTTAACTTTCCCTTTTTGCAGAGGTTCCTTCGAGCCTAATCTCAGAGGTTCTAGGCCGCAAAGTCCAAATGAAAGGACTGATAGGAAAACGTGCGGTGAAATGTCCCTTTTGTGACTCGTATTTCATGAAAAATGGCTCTGACCTGCAGCGGCACATATGGGCTCATGAAGGTACCGCAGTCTGTCTGTCTGAGTTACAGCTGTGTATAAATATGTGACTGTCACCTCTTCCCCGTCTTACTCTCGTTTCATCTTTCCCCTTCTCCGACTGCCATTCCTTAGTCCAACCGAGAACCTACCTACTTCTCTCTGTCTCTTCTCTCACCTCCCAATCTCACCCTCTCTCCTAGTCTGTCTCCTCTCCTGCCTCTCTCCATCCCAATCTCACCCTCTCTCCTAGTCTGTCTCCTCTCCTGCTTCTCTCCATCCCAATCTCACCCTCTCTCCTAGTCTGTCTCCTCTCCTGCCTCTCTCCATCCCAATCTCACCCTCTCTCCTAGTCTGTCTCCTCTCCTGCCTCTCTCCATCCCAATCTCACCCTCTCTCCTAGTCTGTCTCCTCTCCTGCCTCTCTCACCTCCCAATCTCACCCTCTCTCCTAGTCTGTCTCCTCTCCTGCTTCTCTCCATCCCAATCTCACCCTCTCTCCTAGTCTGTCTCCTTTCCTGCCTCTCTCCATGCCAATCTCACCCTCTCTCCTAGTCTGTCTCCTCTCCTGCCTCTCTCCTTCCCAATCTCACCCTCTCTCCTAGTCTGTCTCCTCTCCTGCCTCTCTCCATCCCAATCTCGCCCTCTCTCCTGCCTCTCTCCATGCCAATCTCACCCTCTCTCCTAGTCTGTCTCCTCTCCTGCCTCTCCCCATCCCAATCTCACCCTCTCTCCTAGTCTGTCTCCTCTCCTGCCTCTCTCCATGCCAATCTCACCCTCTCTCCTAGTCTGTCTCCTCTCCTGCCTCTCTCCATCCCAATCTCACCCTCTCTCCTAGTCTGTCTCCTCTCCTGCCTCTCTCCATCCCAATCTCACCCTCTCTCCTAGTCTGTCTCCTCTCCTGCCTCTCTCCATCCCAATCTCACCCTCTCTCCTAGTCTGTCTCCTCTCCTGCCTCTCTCCATCCCAATCTCACCCTCTCTCCTAGTCTGTCTCCTCTCCTGCCTCTCTCCATCCCAATCTCACCCTCTCTCCTAGTCTGTCTCCTCTCCTGCCTCTCTCCATCCCAATCTCACCCTCTCTCCTAGTCTGTCTCCTTTCCTGCCTCTCTCCATCCCAATCTCACCCTCTCTCCTAGTCTGTCTCCTCTCCTGCCTCTCTCCATCCCAATCTCACCCTCTCTCCTAGTCTGTCTCCTCTCCTGCCTCTCTCCATCCCAATCTCACCCTCTCTCCTAGTCTGTCTCCTCTCCTGCCTCTCTCCATGCCAATCTCACCCTCTCTCCTAGTCTGTCTCCTCTCCTGCCTCTCTCCATCCCAATCTCACCCTCTCTCCTAGTCTGTCTCCTCTCCTGCCTCTCTCCATCCCAATCTCACCCTCTCTCCTAGTCTGTCTCCTCTCCTGCCTCTCTCCATCCCAATCTCACCCTCTCTCCTAGTCTGTCTCCTCTCCTGCCTCTCTCCATCCCAATCTCACCCTCTCTCCTAGTCTGTCTCCTCTCCTGCCTCTCTCCATCCCAATCTCACCCTCTCTCCTAGTCTGTCTCCTCTCCTGCCTCTCTCCATCCCAATCTCACCCTCTCTCCTAGTCTGTCTCCTTTCCTGCCTCTCTCCATCCCAATCTCACCCTCTCTCCTAGTCTGTCTCCTCTCCTGCCTCTCTCCATCCCAATCTCACCCTCTCTCCTAGTCTGTCTCCTCTCCTGCCTCTCTCCATCCCAATCTCACCCTCTCTCCTAGTCTGTCTCCTCTCCTGCCTCTCTCCATCCTAATCTCACCCTCTCTCCTAGTCTGTCTCCTGCCTCAATAAATCCTCATCTCTCCATTTGCATCTCCTCTCCATCCCCTTGTGTCTCTCTCTGCCCCACCCCTCCCCACTTTACTCTTTCCTCACACACGTTACCCCCATCTCTCTCCTACCCTGTCTCACTGCCACCCCTCATTTCTCTCTTCTCTGCCACTTTTCCCTGTGCAACCTCTCTCCATCTTTTACTGCTTTACTGCCTCATCCTCCATGGGGGGATCCCATTGATCTTATCAAAGCTTTTCTGTACTTTTCAGCTATGAATAATTACTGTCATTAATTACACTTTGTTAAAATGTATGTAAACCATGAAACTTTTACCTTATTTTCTGTTAAAGACAATACAGAGTTAATGCAGCTGTTTCTTGTTACTTTGAGGATAATGGATTATAGAGTGATTTTTTTTTTAACTTGTCTATAAAAGACCCAGTCGACCCTTAATTTTACACTTTCGTGGGATACATGTATGTACATTGGTACCTGTAGGTTACAGAGCCAGGGGCCATTTTATCTGCCAGACACTCTGAGTTATTCCATGAGATAGGGATAGAACATACTTCTTACTCCTTTTACTTTTTAGGGCTAAAACCATTTAAATGTTCGATGTGCGACTACGCTACACGCAGCAAAAGTAACCTGAAGGCTCATATGAACCGGCACAGCACCGAGAAGACACATTTGTGCGACATGTGCGGCAAGAAGTTCAAATCCAAAGGAACCCTTAAGAGCCATAAGCTCCTTCATACATCCGATGGTAAGTCCCAACCCTGCTGTCTGTAGGGGGTCAAGGTGGAAGAGCTCAAACAGTTTTCAGAGAGAGAGAGGCAGGAATGAAACTGGGGAGAATAGTTTCCCGTTGGGTTGTGCGATATAGGTTAAACATACAGGATTCTGGCCCTGCAGAGATACAACTATACATATAGCAGGGCAAGTTGGTAACAGTGGCACTCTTATGTCGGTGTTGCCCAACTTAATGGTTTAGTGCCATTATCGACCAACATCAGAAGGCCATTGAGTTGTGGTTTAATGGCAACTCACAACTTAGCCGGCCCTTTCTACAAATGAAATGGCCCCACAAACTTGTTTTTCCCCTGATCACTACCCCAAATAACGTCAGTCCTAGGGCAGAATTGCAAAGTCGATGTTTCAGAGCACTCCTCTAACAGCACAAACATGTTTAGTTCTGCTCTGATTTTCTAGCGACCCATTAGACTGCCCTTCAGCACCGTCTGTTGATCTCTCATATGGACAGGGGGAGTGATAAAACATGGGGGAATAGGGGAGTCAGTTGCAGTCTACACTATGGGCACCTAGGGCAGTAGGTTTATTGTACTTGGCCCTCTCTGACACTCAGCTCTGTGTTATACTTGTAACTATCGGGCAAACAAACTAACAGGATGGTTTTAATTCTAGGCAAGCAGTTCAAGTGCACAGTCTGCGAGTTCACGGCTGTTCAAAAACGACATCTTGTGCGTCACATGGAACAACATACCTCTTTTAAGGCAAGTCTCCTAGAGGCAGCAGACTGGTTACTGTCACCATGCTGTGTTGTATTATGTAGTCATCAATATAACTATATATGAGTAATGGCACGGGCACAGTGTATGTATCACTTTTGGGTTGGGGCTTTGTGGGGCTCGTTTCCTAATGGGGCTCAACTGCACTCAGTCAGTTCAAGAAGTCCAGGAACCTGTGCCTACTTTGCGCATGTAGTAGTAACCAATGTGGTTCTTGCTGCTACTGTGCTCTGCGGGGGCAGGAACACCGCTCAGTAAGTACCTGGCCACCTACTGGCCATTCGGTATACTACAGTACCTACTTACTATATACAGTCCCCCCAATCATCAAGAAAATTAAGTCAGAATGAAAGAATCTGGTCCATCATTCTTCTTAATTTTCCATTCTCAAATAGTGGAGAACTCTGGAAAATTTGCACCATCAGGACCAGCAGGCTTTATTAGGCATAGAGACCCCCCTATTTGTTCCCATTCTCACAGCTGACTGATGCCCTTTCCCCCTTTCCATTGGCCGTATGGCTGTGAGACTGACCACGAAACCGGGCATTCTTTTCTCAGAACCTAAATATCAACCTGTTAATTATTTTCTTCAGATTTCTGCATTGCATTAAGTTGTTGCTATGTTATCCTGACTGTAATGTTACCAGGGAAAGAGGAGGTGGGAAAATAAGGTGTTTTCTAACCTATACCATATAATTATCCCCTGCGTAGAATAACAAATGCCTATAATTAATACCCCCTGGGCAACTTATAAAAATGTATTTTTAAAGCTGAAAGGTAACATTTATTATTTAGGATGTAGCTGTGCCATAGGGCTGGCGTACAAGCCCACATACACACCATAGCACTGTGTTCTTTAATGGCAACGTCCTGCACAAATACAGTTTTCATCTGGAAACCCATAGCTGCACTGCGAGCCACAGAAAAGGTACCCTTCAATTTTTTTGAATTGGCTTGACGAATTGGTGCCCATTGCAACACTGCTTGTTCAGCCAACCTGCGCTCACAGCTTTGGTGCAACCGACCTGCACTCACGGCTCTTGTGCAACCGACCTGCACTCACGGCTCTTGTGCAACTGACCTGCACTCACGGCTCTTGTGCAACCGACCTGCACTCACGGCTCTTGTGCAACCGACCTGCACTCACGGCTCTTGTGCAACCGACCTGCACTCATGGCTCTTGTGCAACCGACCTGCACTCATGGCTCTTGTGCAACTGACCTGCACTCACGGCTCTTGTGCAACTGACCTGCACTCACGGCTCTTGTGCAACCGACCTGCACTCACGGCTCTTGTGCAACCGACCTGCACTCACGGCTCTTGTGCAACCGACCTGCACTCACGGCTCTTGTGCAACCGACCTGCACTCACGGCTCTTGTGCAACCGACCTGCACTCACGGCTCTTGTGCAACCGACCTGCACTCACGGCTCTTGTGCAACCGACCTGCACTCACGGCTCTTGTGCAACCGGCCTGCACTCACGGCTCTTGTGCAACCGGCCTGCACTCACGGCTCTTGTGCAACCGGCCTGCACTCACGGCTCTTGTGCAACCGGCCTGCACTCACGGCTCTTGTGCAACCGGCCTGCACTCACGGCTCTTATGCAACCGGCCTGCACTCACGGCTCTTGTGCAACCGGCCTGCACTCACGACTCTTGTGCAACCGACCTGCACTTGCCGCTGTTGTGCAACCGACCTGCACTCACGGCTCTGGTGCAACCGACCTGCACTTGCCGCTGTTGTGCAACCGACCTGCACTCGCGGCTCTTGTGCAACCGACCTGCACTCGCGGCTCTGGTGCAACCGACCTGCACTTGCCGCTGTTGTGCAACCGACCTGCACTTGCCGCTGTTGTGCAACCGACCTGCACTTGCCACTGTTGTGCAACCGACCTGCACTCGCGGCTCTTGTGCAACCGACCTGCACTCGCGGCTCTTGTGCAACCGACCTGCACTCGCGGCTCTGGTGCAACCGACCTGCACTCACGGCTCTTGTGCAACCGACCTGCACTTGCCACTGTTGTGCAACCGACCTGCACTCACGGCTCTTGTGCAACCGACCTGCACTTGCCGCTGTTGTGCAACCGACCTGCACTCACGGCTCTGGTGCAACCGACCTGCACTCATGGCTCTGGTGCAACCGACCTGCACTCGCCGCTGTTGTGCAACCGACCTGCACTTGCCACTGTTGTGCAACCGACCTGCACTTGCCACTGTTGTGCAACCGACCTGCACTTGCCACTGTTGTGCAACCGACCTGCACTCACGGCTCTGGTGCAACCGACCTGCACTCATGGCTCTGGTGCAACCGACCTGCACTCGCCGCTGTTGTGCAACCGACCTGCACTCGCCGCTGTTGTGCAACCGACCTGCACTCACGGCTCTGGTGCAACCGACCTGCACTCATGGCTCTGGTGCAACCGACCTGCACTCGCCGCTGTTGTGCAACCGACCTGCACTCGCCGCTGTTGTGCAACCGACCTGCACTCATGGCTCTTGTGCAACCCTCGGCGCCTACTTTTTAGCCGCCGTTCGGAGTAGCCACGCGTTGCCCTCCCATTTACAGAAATCACATTTTTTAAAGAATTTTTTTTCACCATTTTGCCTGCCACTTAAGTTTCCCTTTGACGTGTCAGCCGAGCGGCCCAATTTGCTGCGTTGCCATGGAAACCTGCAAGTTGGAAAAACAAGTCCCTAAATGGCTTCCCAGCCGCTGGAAGCGGAGCACCTGCCAGCCCAATACCTCCGACACGTGTGGGGCAGAGACGCTCACAAACGAGGTATTCATTAGATAATGGGCTCCGGCGGAAGCACTTAGCGGTTACACGTAATTGCTCCGAGTCGCCGCCCCCCTGCTGTGGGTTCTACTTTTGTATTTTAGTGCCTCTCTCCCAGTAAATATACTGAAAGGATTGCTTTCTCTAAGTAACATAGTAATTGCTCCATGTAAGCACCTCACTGGGTCTCGATACGCCATGAACAATCCCTCCCGCCGGATCCTCGTACTAATCATGAGCCCCCCCGCAGCCCTGCGCTCTATTTATATACTCCGAGTATCCATTTACAGGGAAATCAGTCTCTATATAGAAGTATTTACTTGCAAAATATACAGGGACTTGTGGCACCTCACTGTCTGCCCAAGGATAAGTACATTGGAATATAAACTTGGCTTTTAAAGGACAAATCAACCCCAAAAATAAGTTTTTGCCTAATAAAATTCTAAGCAACTTTCCAGTATGAATTTATTCAAAATGTTTTGTGCTTTAAAAGTTATTTGTAAATGTAACTGCTTTTTCCGACTCCTGATACCATTGCCACATTGTACCATATGTTGTAGAGCAGTGATCCCCAACCAGTGGCTCAGGGGCAACATGTTGCTCCCCAACCCCTTGGATGTTGCTCTCAGTGCCCCCAAACCAGGGAGTTATTTTTGAATTCCTGACTTGGGGGCAAGTTTTGGTTGAATAAAAACAAGATTTCCTACCAAATAAAGCCCCTGTAAGCTGATAGGGTGCATAGAGGCCCCTAATAGCCAATCACAGCCCTTATTTGGCTCCTCCATGAACTTTTATGGTGCTTGTGTTGCTCCCCAAGTCTTTTTACATTTGACTGTGGCTCATGAGTAAGAAAGGTTGGGGACCCCTGATGAAATGAAAGTCCTGTTCTGAGACAATCTGCAATTGGTCTTCATTTTTTATTTGTGGCTTTTAAATTATTTTGCTTTATATTCAGCAACTCTACAGTTTGGAATTTTAGCAACAATATGGTCGCTAGGGTCCAAATTACCCCGCAACCAGGCAGTGGTTTGGAAGAGATATATTAAATAATTCTAGAAATCTGTTTAAGTAGGGACAGAAGGAGAATATGGATAGAGATGTAAAGCATGAAAAAGAGCTGAAATCAAGAAAGAATTGTTGGTCTGTATACGAAATATAGGCCTAAAGGTAAATGGAGGTTCCAGTGAGACTCTTAAGGTCTTAAGGTGCCATTTTAGCTACTTATTCAGTCCAAGTTGTCAGCTTACCTGCCCTTCAGGCACCCTGACTGGCCTACTTGACTGATATCTGGACAAAAATCCTAAGCAGCATACGCTCATAAGGATTCGGTTCAGCCCAATCCTGCTGGGTGGGTTCGGAGGCTCGGCCGAACCCAAAAAAGTGAGTTTGGTGCATCCCCTAGTAAAAGATCCTCTCATTTGGTGATCTCGCCTAAAGAGAGGCTCTTATAACCTATGGCCAGCTTTAGTCAAAAAAACTAAAAAAAAGAGTGCCTATTAGTTGGGCCCAAAAATGAAGAAAACAGCAGTTGTTGCGGTTGTTTTGAAAAATGTGAATCTTTACTCAAGTGCCAAAGGCAACGTTTCGGGCTTCACTCCAGCCCTTTATCAAGCCTATTAGTACAAATTCAAACAATTGTTTAAATACCCACAGGAAGAGGAGGATCAGTCCATATTCACCCCCATTTAACCCATAATATTCTGTGAATGTATTTAGTTCACACAATGAAATGCAAACTAAGTGCCTATGTATACAATATAACAAGTGCCCTGTGGCATGTATCACATATAACTTATATAACATTAAACAGATCTTGAAATGGACAGCATCCTACTGCAGTATATTTCATCCATCAAATATCTCTCTGGCTCCAATGCCAAATTCAGGGGACAATTAACCCCATATTCACCCCCATTTAACCCATAATATTCCATAATATTATATAGTTGGGCCCAGGAACACCTGCAAAAATAATAAAGGACAAACATAGCTAGTAAATTAAATCGATAGGTTTACAGAAGGATCGGTGTACCAGCGCTCCCACACCTTGGGGAATTTATCTTGCTTATCCTGGAGAATGCTACATCACTTTCTATTGGCCACGACCCAATTGACTTTATCTTTAAAGTGAGAGATAGGAATTGTTGGGGTTTTTCAGTATTTCACAGCTGTTCTGTTACCAGGAAGGACAATTATTTCTAGTTATTTAGGAATGTGTGTAGCAGTTTCATTTGCGAAACCCTTCAAATTCATTGGACATTTGTAATGAGTGTGTATTGACATGTTTCTTATAATATTGTAAATGGTATTTGGATGGAAATGCCCCTTTTATATTGCACATATTCCTTTTTTTTTTTAAAGAGGCAGTGTACCCGCTTGTTCCACCTGGGTGCAATGAGCAGGGCTTGTGCTGAACAGACTTTTTTGCCTATTGTTTTAATCATGGAAAGTCTCTGGTTTTTGTTATTTCTTGAGCTAAAGAAGGAAACTGAAGCTACTCCATGTTTGGTCCTTGCGAGGTATTTCATTAGATTACCAGTATACTTCCCCCCTCTCTCTTTATCCTTTGTTGTGACTGTTTTGTTAGCAAGAATAATTTATGCAGGTAAAATTATCTAGGTACTCCATGTTTGATCCTTGCGAGGCAGATTATTAGATTTAATTATCTGCCTCGCAAGGACCAAACATGGAGTACCTTCATTTTCCCCTTTTACCCTGTTTATCTTAAGAAATAACCAACCATAGATTTAAACAGTAGGCAAAAAGTGTTTATTTCAAGTATTTATTGTATTCATGTTGAATATGTGGATATACTGACGCTTTTTAGAATCATTTGGGGGTGTTCCTAGGGGGTAAGCAATTTCACAACCAGTATATTCTTCTGAAATTAATGCTTTTGTGTGTGTTATTTCCCCTTCTGTAGCCATTTGGCTGTGCCTTATGTCACTATTCCTGCAACATACCTGGATCCTTAAAGAGACATTACAACAAAAAGCATCCGGATAAGCAGTGTGTGAACGCCGGGACGGGCGAGATTTCCCAGGAAGCCGTGCTCCTCCAAGGTAACATCCTGTTTCTATGGTAACTACAGTTCCTTTTAAAAATTTGCAATAACTTTTTGTCAGTTTGGCTCCAGCAGCCCCGCCCCTTTCTAGCGTACATAATAGGGATTCCCCAGAATCCAGGATTCGGTTCAGTATTCGGCCTTCTTTGACAGGGTTCGGTTCCTGGCCGAACCACATCCTAATTAGCATAAATTAGCATATGCTAATTAGCATCCGGAAGGGTTGCATGTTGGGGGAGGGATTTTTGCTGCACGTTGCATGCGCAGCAATTTTTAACCCTTCATGATCATAATGGTTCGGTATTCGGCCGAATCCATCGGGGTGGGTTTGGGGGTTCGGACAAACCCAAAAAACTGTGTTTGGTGCATCCCTAGTACATAATCACCTAATCCTCCTCTGATTCCTCATTGGTGACTTGTCCCCTTTGCGTCACGGCCCAACCCCATGATGTCATAACCCCACCCAGTGACTTCACAAACACGCCCCTTTTTTTAGCCTATAGATACATTCAAATGTGTTCTAAACAACCATCTCGCTATATCCCCGGACACATCCGGAACAGCATTTGGGAAAGGCACCTCTTAAACACGGATGGTTGGTATTTAAACTAATATAGCGGTTTTGAGCCAGCGATCTGCTAATGACTAGGAACCCGGCAATCTTCCCCTTGTTTTGGGCAGAACATGGAGTAACCAGAATACAAATAATTATACGCTGCTAGGTACGTGTCACCGAGTGGGAATAGCGCCACTCCCCCTGCCAGCAAGGCCCATTGTTCAGCAGCCCTAATGCTGCCATTAATTATAATGAACTAGTTTCCGAGCTGCACCTCCGATTCTGTCTGCTGATCTGTTCATCCGTGTAAATATTTGTCCCACTACTGTGACAGGTTATTAGATCTGCTGCGTCTCCACTAACCAGCTGCCTCTGCTTACCATGCATACGCTCCCTAGCCTCATATATTTACCCTCATTCTTATTTTATCCTGGTTTATTCCATTTTCATTTGTTTTAAAGGGAAACTATACCCCCAGAATGAATACGTAACCAGCAGACAGTTTATATTATGTTAAGTGGCCTATTAAAGAATCTCCCCAAACTGGAATATATATATCAGTAAATATTGCCCTTTTACATCCTTTCCCTTGAGCCGCCATTTAGTGATGGGCTGTGTGCTCCCTCAGAGATCAGCTGACAGGAAGTGATGCAGCTCTAACTGTAACAGGAAGTAGTGTGGGAGCAAAAGGCAGAACTCTGCCCATTCATTGGCTGATGGGGCCTAGCATGTATGTGTGCCTTGGCTTGTTTGTGTGCACTGTGACTCCTATGATCCCAGGGGGCGGCCCTTAGTACTTAAAATGGCAGTTTCCTATTTAGGATTACCCAATGGCACATACTACTAAACAAGTATATTTATATGAAAATGGTTTATTTAGATGAAGCAGGGTTTTACATTTGAGCTGTTTATGCAATATATTTGTATAGAGACCTACATTGTTTGGGGGTATAGTTTTAATCTTTTTGAAAAGTAAACATAATTTCAAGCAACTTTGCAATATACATCACTTAGAAAATATGCAGCCTTTTCATGATGTTTAATGTAATAATCTGGTTTGGAACAGTTTCCTAAGCCCCGCCCCCTGTTCCCTAAGCCCCGCCCCATGTTCCCCTGCTGATCTGGCTGACTACTTTGTGACTCAAATAAAATGTAACAGTAGCCGCCTGCCTTCAGCCTGCCTCCTCCCAATCCCACAATTCCCTGCGAGTACATCTATTATTCAGTTATTGGAATCTATATGGAAATTCTTCAGCAAAATCCGAACTGAGCCGTAAGCAAAAAGTTCATTGTACAACTGCCGCCACTATATTCCTAAAGCAGCGCCACAAAGTGCTGACTGTGCACATCCCAATGAATTCTATATAATTCTATATATTTGGAATTTAGTGCTGACCTGCCATAATACGTTCTTGTACTCAGATAAAGGATCGTGTTGGCTTTTTAGTGGGAGTTCTGCGCGAAGCTCTGAATCATTTTGCACAAAGGGAACACAGCAAATAAGAAAGTATTTAAACAAAACTCATACGTTTGCAAAACAGTCTCTCAGTAGAAGAGGTGGGAACTTCACCTTCGTCCAAACAGGCTTGTAAAATAGCTATTGCAAAATAATAACAGCCCAATGCGTTTCGTGCCGTCCTTAGCATTTAGTTAGAAAAATAACCTTGCTTTGCAAGCTTGGATTTGAGTGCCCCCTCCTCTATTATTATTATTATTATTATTATTATTTATATATCGCCATCAATTTACGCAGCACTTTACAGAATAGAGGGGTACAAAAGACAGAGCAGTTAATGTACATATAAACAATTCACAAAAATGGTTTGCAGTTACATTGGATGAGGATCGGAGACCCTAGGGGGAGGGTCCTGCTCGCAAGAGCTTACATTCTAAAAGGGGAGGGGTTTTGTTGACAGTTGTCCTCTTCCTGTAGCCTTGGGGAGCCCACCTTCACCTTCCATCTTGGATCACTTCTATACAAGCTTGAATTGGAGTGCCCCCTCTTCTATTATTATTATTATTTATATAGCGCCCTCAATTTACGCAGCACTTTACAGAATAGAGGGGTACAAAAGACAGAACAGTTAATGTACATATAAACAATTCACAAAAATGGTTTGCAGTTACATTGGATGAGGATCAGAGACCCTAGGGGGAGGGCCCTGCTCGCAAGAGCTTACATTCTAAAAGGGAGGGGTTTTGTTGACAGTGGGCCTCTTCCTGTAGCCTTAGGGCAGCCCACCTTCACCTTCCATCTTGGATCACTTCTATACATCCCTATAATCAACAAACCATTCAAAAGGTATATCTTATCGACTGCAGCAAGACTAATGAAAGAGGCTATCTGATGTTAACTAGTACATAGTATTTAATTGAAATATTGCATGTATGATGTAAATGTAATAATTACATTTTATATTATGCACTTTATATTATTATTATTATTATTGCATTATAAAATATAATACTGCTCATCATACTGCAAAATCAGTGTGGGTCCTGTGTTGACATCCCCTGACGCTTAGTATTTTAGCATCTAGGGATGACGCTTCGTACTTTGGCCCTTGTCGTGATAAGTAGAAAGCTTCCTGGGCTTCACATTGCTGTTGTCATGGCTGTGTAACACATTGGGGAATTGAGATAACAGGTAATTAGGACCCGAGGTGGCCCGGTTCGGTTCGGCACGGCACGGCCCGGTGGTTGGGGACCCCTGCTTTAAATAAAGATTTAACAGAAAAAGAAACTCCTCCTTTATGCAATATTAAACAAAGCCGTTATTGCCCTTTGACCTAAACCAAATGCGGAGGGATCCTTGTTCCTCTGAGTTTTATTAGGCATTAGTGCCTCACCTTGATATCATTCATACTGAGGATACTTCAAGCTCATTATACACATGAAGATAATGATGAGTTTCTCATTAGTCAGTCCCAGTTCTTCACTAATAAATCCTTTGTATGTTTTACTTGTTCAGTGTTTGATGGTCTAATCCTGCAATAAGATATACAAGCTGAGCTTGGGTTGGAGAGACTGTAGAGGAGCTGGGAACGTGTTGCTTTGTGGAAGCGCCTGGATGAATATTTCATGTTCTCCCAGCTTGGCAAAAAAAAGATAATTAAAAGCAGTTCTGATTTAAATTAATACTAACACGTTCCTTGACGGTTTTATATTCAGTGTCCGGGTTCTTTAAGCAATTCCTTGTCACTCCCTAAGGCCGATCTTCAGCCTCCATGGAGGCTCCTTCCAATCAAGCTCAACTCAAAGCAAAATATTTGGACTAAAAAAAGGACAAAAGTTAGCTGTACTAACATTAAATGGATAATGGCACAATATATACACACAAGTATGTTATCCAGAATGCCTGGAACCTGGGGATTTCCGCATAAGGGTTCTTTCCATAATTCGGATCTCCTACCATAAGTCTGCTAAAAAAGTTATTTAAACAGTAATTAAACCCACTAGGATTGTTTTGGCTCCAATAAGAATTAATTATATCTTAGTTGGGATCAAGTACAGGTACTGTTTTATTATTACAGAGAAAAGGGAATCATTTAACCATTAAATAAACCCAATAGGGCTGTTCTGCCCCCAATAAGGGGTAATTATATCTTAGTTGGGATCAAGTACAGGTACTGTTTTATTATTACAGAGAAAAGGGAATCATTTAACCATTAAATAAACCCAATAGGGCTGTTCTGCCCCAATAAGGGGTAATTATATCTTAGTTGGGATCAAGTACAGGTACTGTTTTATTATTACAGAGAAAAGGGAATCATTTAACCATGAAATAAACCCAAAAGGGCTGTTCTGCCCCCAATAAGGGGTAATTATATCTTAGTTGGGATCAAGTACAGGTACTGTTTTATTATTACAGAGAAAAGGGAATCATTTAACCATTAAATAAACCCAATAGGGCTGTTCTGCCCCCAATAAGGGGTAATTATATCTTAGTTGGGATCAAGTACAGGTACTGTTTTATTATTACAGAGAAAGAAACCCTTTTTAAAAATGTGAATTATTTGATTAAAATGGAGTCTCCTAATAATGCATGGCAAAGGCAACATTAGGATCTTGCATCACAACCTCACCCAGTGGGGTATTTCACAATCTCACCGTCATCATCTCAAAGAACCATTTGTAGTGAATATTCTGTTCCTAAGTCTAAGGGGCGGGTGTGTTATTTGTTCTTTTCTAAGTGCTCTCTCTTTATAATGTCCTCTAATATACTTGAATTGAGTAATCGTGTTCCCTCGTAAGTGCTATTTCTTCAGAGAAAACAACCCCAACCTTGACAGACTTTACTTGTAGATTAGTTACATAGGGTTTAAAAAAGACCAGAGTCCATCAAGTTCAACCCTTCCAAGTAAACCCAGCACCCACACCTACCAATCTATACACTCACATACATAAACTATATATACAACCACTTATACTAACTGTAGATATTAGTATCACAATAGCCTTGGATACTATGCTTGTTCAAGAACTCATCCAGGCCCCTCTTATAGGCATTAACAGAATCTGCCATTACCCCATCACTAGGAAGGGCATTCCCCAACCTCACTGCCCTCACCGTGAGGAACCCCCTACCCAACATCCCCCGGCAGGGCATTCCCCAACCCCCTCACTGCCCTCACCGTGAGGAACCCCCTACCCAACATCCCCCGGCAGGGCATTCCCCAACCCCCTCACTGCCCTCACCGTGAGGAACCCCCTACCCAACATCCCCCGGCAGGGCATTCCCCAACCCCCTCACTGCCCTCACCGTGAGGAACCCCCTACCCAACATCCCCCGGCAGGGCATTCCCCAACCCCCTCACTGCCCTCACCGTGAGGAACCCCCCCTACCCAACATCCCCCGGCAGGGCATTCCCCAACCCCCTCACTGCCCTCACCGTGAGGAACCCCCTACCCAACATCCCCCGGCAGGGCATTCCCCAACCCCCTCACTGCCCTCACCGTGAGGAACCCCCTACTCAACATCCCCCGGCAGGGCATTCCCCCAACCTCACTGCCCTCACCGTGAGGAACCCCCTACCCAACATCCCCCGGCAGGGCATTCCCCAACCCCCTCACTGCCCTCACCGTGAGGAACCCCCTACCCAACATCCCCGGCAGGGCATTCCCCAACCCCCTCACTGCCCTCACCGTGAGGAAGCCCCTACCCAACATCCCCCGGCAGGGCATTCCCCAACCTCACTGCCCTCACCGTGAGGAACCCCCTACCCAACATCCCCCGGCAGGGCATTCCCCAACCCCCTCACTGCCCTCACCGTGAGGAACCCCCTACGCTGCTTCAAATGGAAACTCCATTCCTCTAATCTAAAGGGGGGGCCTCAAGTGCGTTGATCATTTTTATGGGAAAAAAGAACCCCCCCTATCTGCCTATAATCCCCTCTCATGTACTTGTACAGAGTAATCATGTCCCCTCGCAAGCGCCTCTTTTCCAGAGAAAACAACCCCAACCCTGACAGTCTAACCTCATAGTTTAACCCTTCCATCCCCTTAACCAGTTTAGTTGCAGTCTCTGCACTCTCTCCAGCTCATTAATATCCTTCTTAAGGACTGGAGCCCAAAACTGCCCCCCATACTCAGGGTGAGGCCTTACCAGGGACCTATAAAGGGGCAAAATTATGTTCTCATCCCTTGAGTCAATGCCCTTTTTATACAAGACAGCACTTTATTTGCTTTAGTAGCCACAGAATGACACTGCCTGGAATTAGACAACTTGTGATCTACAAAAACCCCCAGATCCTTCTCCATTAAGGATCCCCCCAACTCATTCCCATTCAGTAGATCGCTCGCGTTTATATTATTTCTACCAAAGGGCATAACTTTGCACTTATCAACATTGAACCTCCAATCAATTATTTTTACCTGTTTAGTTGCATGTCTGTGTGTCCAGTTAGAGTTACTTGATGTAACGTAATAAATAGATCTGGATCCATATGTTGGTCTTGTTTGTATTTTGAACGTTCTTCCCCTTTATATTTTTATAAGTAGAGTTTGGTTTGGGAGTGTTTCTCTGACAGCCACTCGGGCAGTGCTGATATAGGCCCCATGCCAGTGCCTCTCGTTGTTGGGAAATTGCCCAATAGTTTGGCTGTCTCAACTACTAATTATGTAGATTGCAATGACTTAAATTGAACTCCAAGGAGAGTCTGCAGTGATATCACTTAGAGCCTCTTGTGTCATCTTTACTGGAAGCAGCCATAGCTGAATCATTGATTCTTACCAGAGCCCATCTTGTTGAATGTGATTACCCAACAGAACAAATTACACAGAGGCGCCCAACGGATTAAATATATTTGTCATTTGTTTTGACTGAACGCAGGACTTAAAATTTGCCTCAGACTGGATCTAATTGAAAAGCACAAATATAAAATGGCCGTTAGTGACGTGCCGATATTTAGTTTGGGTTTGTGCCCAACTTCTTCATGTTGCTCAATGGATTCCTGTTTAAGCAGAATACCAGTGCTGACAGCATCAGAGGTTGACAGGGTTTGTCTTTCCAATTACCTCCTGCTCGTTACTGTAGGAACTAAATGAGCTATAAGTAAATTAATTTCCTCTGGACTTGATTTCAATTAAGCCGGACCGGGTAATATTTCAGGCGCGATGGCGTGCGTCCATTTTGTTTGCTCCTTAATTAAAGCCCTCCGTGCAAAGGTTGGATCTGTAATTAATGGCCTGTATTGTTCTAGTCATTTTCATTTAAGAGCAATAGCCAAAGTGATTGGGGAAAATGCCTTCTTGGTATTGACGGCACAATGGGATCAGCACATTCTGGGAACACATTTTTGCCTAATTGGATGAATCTTTTGTTATCTGTATCACCGCCAATAATGCATAGGGGTCATAACTGCATGTGTGTGTTCAGTTGTAGCTGAAAAATAACATTGTAAGATGATCTAGAGACAGGCCGCATAGTGCCAACATAATTCCTACAAGAAAGGGGGCCATGAAAATCGGCTCCATTGTGACGTCACGTATTTTAAATTCGTATATGTAAGCTGGTTAGATTATTACTGCATAGTCTATAACCTATAGCAACCAATCAGTGACTGGCTTCCTTTAGCCAGCTGCAGGTAGAACAGTTTGGTTGCCATGGGTTACTGCCCACTGGCAAATTTGCCGAGTGTTGATAAATGACCCCCACTGTTTCTTTTTGCAGTCGTTAATGCTTACTGAGTAGCCTTTCTTTCTTTCTTGTCTTCCTGGTTCTCTTTCCATCTGTTTCCCCGTTTACAAAAAAAAAGTTCAATCTAATTCACCTTTTTATGCTTTGTTTTAGGGGGCATGAAGTGTCCTGTGTGTAGCTTTGTGTATGGAACGAAGTGGGAGTTCAATAGACATCTGAAGAACAAACATGGCCTGAAGCTGGTGGAAAATGAAGGAGACGCCAAATGGGAGGTACTAACAGTCAGTTATTGTTACTGCAGCATGGTATGGCATAGAGGTTTAAATGGAGACAATGGTTCCTGGCTGTGCAAAGACTTTTTTAACCTTAAAGTATTGTAAAGAGCTCCAAATACACCTAGATGTTTTTGTTTGTTTGCCTTTTTTAGCCCTACACTGGAGATACAGTATATATTAAACAATAACACATTCCAATAAAACTTTGCAGCCTTTTACCTTTTATATGGGGGGCACAGAACCCCTCAGTGACTGCTAATATCCTTATCATTTACAGTAGGGGGTACATTATCCCTTATAATACATGAGTGATACTCAGAGTTCCCTGTATAACTCAGCCTGCAGCCTTGTGCCTTTATATGGGCACAGAACCCCTCTGTGACTGCTAATATCCTTATCATTTACAGTAGGGGGTACACTATCCCTTATAATACATGAGTGATACTCAGAGTTCCCTGTATAACTCAGCCTGCAGCCTTGTGCCTTTATATGGGGGGCACAGAACCCCTCAGTGACTGCTAATATCCTTATCATTTACAGTAGGGGGTACATTATCCCTTATAATACATGAGTGATACTCAGAGTTCCCTGTATAACTCAGCCTGCAGCCTTGTGCCTTTATATGGGCACAGAACCCCTCAGTGACTGCTAATATCCTTATCATTTACAGTAGGGGGTACATTATCCCTTATAATGAGTGCTACTCATCAGCCTGCAGCCTTGTACCTTTATATGGGCACAAAACTCTAATATCCTTATTAGATCAGATCAGTAAATCCAATGTAGCATAATTTCTGGTTACGCCCTAAACAACCTGTGACATTCCTCTTCGCTTCTATGAAAAGGGGCTGTAACATACTCCTACACTAATCCTGTTTCCTAAATGTGAATATATACATTGTGATCCACTTAGTAGCGAGGTATCCAAACCAGCGGATCTTCTCCTGATATGCCCATGTATGTATGTATGTATGTATATATGTGTGTGTATATATATATAATAACTTTTGGGGTCCCGGTTATTGTATTTCTGGAATATCCGGCTGCGTGCCACTGTTGCGCTTCACAAATGGACACAAGTAATTTGGCAGCCTGAGTTGCGGATACTAAATTCATTAGAATGGCTCTGTCAGGCTTCTAAACTCACCCACTTAGAGATGCCAAAAGGCAGGGGAATTTTTTGTGCCTCCTCCAATCCAATCAGGGAATGTGATAGATAAAGCCGGTGCCGGTGCGCAGCCGAGTGACCGGAGAGGGTTGATAAATGTGTATGCTGTCACCTTGCTGTCAGATAAGATGCGGAAGCTTCTGTAGTAAGCAGAATGGAATAACAATGATTAATAGAAGAATTATCTCGGCTGTAAATTGAACGTCGGCAAGAGTTTGCGTCTTGGGTGGAATAGAAAGAAATTTGTATTCACTCAGAGTCCGATATCAGTATATGGCAAGTGTCCAGTATCTAGCGGCCGGTCACCCTTGGTTGCTTCTGTCTCTCAAATAAAAAGTAAATCCTAAGGCTAACGGCACAGCCCAATAACTGGGACACTGGGGGCGCCACAAAGTGGAAGGAAAGGAAGCGGCAGATTTAGACAGATTTAATCATAGTGCACTCAAATCCCCCAAAAATTCATTACTTGCAAGCCCTTGGGTCCTGGGGATTGTGGGTAAGGGCTACCGGACCACTTTAAGACATACAAACATGCTCATAGTTCATGTAACGGATCCCTTATCCGGAAACCCGTTATCCAGAAAGCTCCGAATTACAGAAAGCCCGTCTCCCATAGACTCCATTTTAATCTGATTTCCTTTTTCTCTGTAATAATAAAACAGTATCTGTACTTGATCCCAACTAAGATATAATTACCCCTTATTGGGGGCAGAATAGCCGTATTGGATTTATTTAATGGTTAAATGATTCCCTTTTCACTGTAATAATAAAACAGTACCTGTACTTGATCCCAACTAAGATATAATTACCCCTTATTGGGGGCAGAACAGCCCTATTGGGTTTATTTAATGGTTAAATGATTCCCTTTTCTCTGTAATAATAAAACAGTACCTGTACTTGATCCCAACTAAGATATAATTACCCCTTATTGGGGGCAGAACAGCCCTATTGGGTTTATTTAATGGTTAAATGATTCTCTTTTCTCTGTAATAATAAAACAGTACCTGTACTTGATCCCAACTAAGATATAATTACCCCTTATTGGGGGCAGAACAGCCCTATTGGGTTTATTTAATGGTTAAATGAATCCCTTTTCTCTGTAATAATAAAACAGTACCTGTACTTGATCCCAGCTAAGATATAATTACCCCTTATTGGGGGCAGAACAGCCCTATTGGGTTTAATTAATGTTTTATTGTTTTTTTAGTAGACTTAAGGTATGGAGATCCAAATTACGGAAAGACCCCTTATCCGGAATACCCTTGGTCCCGAGCATTCTGGATAACGGGTCCCATACCTGTAATACATTCAGCTGTACTTCTGGCTACAGATGACGGCACCAATGCCTTTGTAAGTGACATGTAAGATGCCATTGCTATATAAATAGGGCATTACATGACTTTTTTTGAAGTTCATGGAATATATTTTATTTGCCAAGTGTGTTTACCCTTTCAGTCCCTTGACACGACGGAGGAAACGTGTACCCAGTACCTTCATATCGCTGACACAGAAACAGATGTTCAGGGAACAGAGGCCGCGGTGGCAGCTCTCCAAGACCTTCGATATACCTCAGATACCAGTAAGTGACGAGCCCCTGGTTCCGAAATGATACGAGAATAACGAAGAGCTAACGAGTAAATATAAACCAATGCATTTTCCTACTGGTCTCATTAGGCCTCCATGTTTAAAAAGAACAATTATTTATTGAATGTTTGAGGTGTTGGGCCTCGTTTGCTATCAGCACAGATCTAGGTGCAAAAAGAAACGTCATTTGTAAAGCAGTTTTACCTATATTTTCTTAGTAAACCCATTTCACCTATTTCAATGTCTAGGGAGCTAGGGAATACTGAGCTTTACATAGCATAACGACTCGTTAGGAAAAAAGTCTAGGAAGAGAGAGAGATTAATTGGGGAATGTAAAATACAGATGCAGCCAAGATCCTTTCCCATGTTGTCTTCCCCAGTTAACACAGGAAAAAAAATACTAAAATTCACCACTAGGTGGAACACCATGTTCCACCTAGTGGTGTGGCATGTTCTGTTGTGTTTTGCTGGCAAGTATTTCTACTCTAGCACCATCTAGAGGCAGGATTTAACATTCAACAAATGGTGTCTGGACACGGTGAGACAAAATGTGAAAACTTGCTGGCTGCATCTGTGTGTTGCTAATGGAAAAAGATTAACATTGTGAACAATTTTGCATTTGCACTAATGTAAAATACCTTTTGTAAACCCTTTGCTTTTCATGCCACAGTAGGATGGCTTGCACCAGTGCGCAGTATATGTAATTAAACTTCTTAATGAAAAAGTTATTTTAGCGCTAATTTCAAGTATTGAAATGAAAAATGTAAAAATATTCCATTGCGAAATGCAAATTTTTCTTCTTATTTGACGCATTTTTTTTGCAATTTTTGAATTTTATTACCTTCCCCCAAAAGCCTTCAAAGCCAATTTCACAATTAAGCCACATGTTTTACCCCCAGTCATTCTTGCAGTAATGGCAAGGTATGTTTTGGTGCTTTGCCGCTAATATGGAAGCGTGAGAACTAGTGATGTGCGGGCCGGCCCAATACCCACGGGGCCCATGGTTTTGGGCACATCACCTTCAGTCTGAGCTCTTCCGCTCACCTTCCCCATCCGCAACCTTACACTGCCAGCAGCTCTCTTCCGGCTTCTCTATTTATAGGCGCGTGCCCGGAAGCACTGCCCCTTTTATGACATCATTGTGGGGCAGGTCTATAAATAGAGGGAGGGAGCAGGATCGGGTTGGGAGAGGACGAATTAGGGTCATTGCACATTATTAGTAAGTACCCTGTGTGCCATCAGGGGGAAGATTCACCAATAATCACAGTTGCCATTTTACCATAAGTCGTGCAAAATTACAGTAAAAAAAAAAAAAATTCCAAAAATTGCAAACAACAAGATTTTACCACCTTAAACCTGTTGAGACTTTTCTCTACGATTATGCATTCGTTGCAGGTTTTAAACTTTTGCAACTTCTCCAATGATGTGTCCAAACAACTTAGCGCTATCCTGATTAACCCATTGGAGATTTTTCCTAAATACGCTAAAAAAAACCCAGAAGTCTGTAGTAGAAGTGGCACCACAAAACTTACAAGTTGATCGATCCTAGTGCTTTTTTTTTTGCCCCCTGTAATCAATATGCCTGCTTACTGCCACTTCTTTCCAGCCTCCTATTAGGGATGCACCGAACCCAGTTTTTTGGGTTTGGCCGAACCCCCGAATTCACCCGGATGAATTCAGCCTAATACCAAATCAATAATTCGGATTTGGTTTGGCCAGGACCGTGTATTCGGTGCATCTCTAATGCCAATGTACATCCTTTATAGTAAATGCCATCGGCCAGTTTATTATATGAACAACTGAAATCCTACATGTCGGTTGCCGTTTCCGGCACTACAAGACAAAGAGAGATTGAGCCCAATTTCTGAATGTTATTTGTTTTCCCGTTAGCAAACTGCTGTCAAAAAACCAGTTGCTGTGCATGTTGGGAGAGGCGCAGATGGCACCACAGATGGCGGCTATAGAGGGACAGTAGACAGACGGGGGGGGGGGGGGGGGGGGGATAATATAAACTTACAACACAGTCCTAGCGTAGAAAAAAGTTTTCTTCTTTTTCATTTTATATTCATTAATTATGAATTGGCTAATAAACTCGTAAAAGAAGCCGCCATTTCCCTTTCCGCCTCCCCCGGAAGAATAATGACTGCATTGAAATCCCCCGAGGGGGCAATAAAAAGCGGCTTTTGCTTGCGTCGTCTGAATATTGTGTTTTTCTTGGTTAGGTGATAAGCTTGACCCCACGGCTGTGAACATTCTCCAGCAAATCATTGAGCTGGGCGCGGAACCCCACGACGCGGCTGCTGTCGCCTCCGTCGTTGCCATGGCACCCGGAACCGTTACAGTGGTCGAACAGGTGAGATGATTACATTGCCGCCCCGTGGGAACGCGCAGCCTTATTGCCTGATAAAGGTTCTCTGACTACAGGGCTATTTCTAATTCAGTTTCGAGTGGAATTCAGAATTAGGAAACGGTTTTATTGACCTCAGCAAGTTTTACTTGTCCGTTGCCGGTGTTCTCCGTGTAACTTCACATCCTGCAATATTTGTTCTTTTTTCATATCATACAGAATCCTATTTCTTTGTCATATACATGTAAGTTCTTATCATCTTTTAGCTACCACCCACAGTTTTATTTCTACAGCCCCCCCCCCTAAAATATGGATATTGCCCAGGGATGCCCAACTCGTAGCCTATGATACAATACATGGCCCAATAGTATGTGGGCACCCCTTCTGTTTATTGGACTTGGCTGTTTAAGCCACAGACCTCATTGCTGCCACTACATCAAGGATCCCCAACATTTTATACTCATGAGCCACATTTAAATGGAAAACATGTTGGGGAGCAACACAAGCATGAACAAGGTTCCTGGGGGTGCCAATAAGAGCTATAATTGGCTACCTAATTGCCCCTATGTGGACTGGTAGCCTACAGAAGGCTCTGCTTGGCATTATACTTGGTTACATTAGTGCCACCTAGAACCCTATATTTATTCAGCAGAAAGCTTTACTATACTTGAGTAAAGAACCCTAGAAGCTCCATAGCAGCTGCCATTTTAGCTTGGTCTTGTTGTTGTCTGTATGGTCTCAGTCTTATTGCTGCCCCCGCCTAGTGGTTCAACATTTAGTGTTGAGCCCAAAATTCCCTTTTTTTGCTTATTGCCCAACCTCTTGAGTACGGAAGAAAAACCCTGTACACAAGCAGAATTCTGGGAAGGAAGCCCAGGATTGCTCCTAAAATGCCCATTTGGATGGAATACCCAGAGCCGAGCAGGGCAGAATCGACCGCTTTCAGTCTTCAAACTCCTGCTTGGATTTCAGGGATATTTTTATTGATCCTCTGCTTGTTCTTCTACAGTATAATGGTATTTTATTAATCAAGCCCCGGAGAAACAGTCGCGTTCTACATTATTTATTGCCTCAAAACTTGGCAAACGTCTTTGTGCATGAAATGCCCGGTTCCATTTGTTTACAGGCTGTTAGCGTGACGGCAGTGCAGCGGGGCCGAGGGCATTCATTCAGCCCACTCCTTCCAACACAAGCAGATCCGCAGCTTCAGTAGTTGAAAGAAATGTTAGTATTTGATTTTGCCGAGTGATGTTTCAATGAAATGTCAGACTTGTCCCCCCCCCCCCCCCAAGTATAATCTTGAGCGGTGGCTTCTCCCTCCCTCTCTGTCCTGTCGAACATATTCCCCGTATTAAGCTGAATGGAGATGCCAACGAAGCCGACTGGGGGTTCCCCCCTTTGCAGAGGGGATTGTGCCGGAGGCTTTGACATAAGAACTGGAAATGGAAATTTTCTGAAGCATCATGGTGTAAACGGCGACTTTTGAAATGCAAATGCTCAAGCGCAACTGTCATTCCGCTGACAAGAGAAGCAGAAATAGAGAGAGCTGTTTCAGAGCTGACATTTGGAACATAATTCTCCCAGGAAGTTGTGTTAATCAGTTATATTTCCATAAACGGACAGGGGGAAAACAACAAAAGCGGAAGGTTCAGGAAATGGGACTAAATGGGAATAAAATGATTTGAAACTCACTGTAAAGAGAACACGTGCTCCAAGGGGGTCAGTCTGTTCTGGGGATCTTTGATCACGCAGGTTTCCTCCTGTTATTCCTTGGCTAAATCAGTGGGCACAAACCGGTTGGTCACTTTGTTGTCCAATAACAAGGACAGATTTCAGTTTTGTGCATCCCTAGTGTGAACCACAGCAGCTGTCAATCTATTTGGTTCATGCAGTTCTAAGATCAGATGTTCTTTGTCTTTACAGTAATGTCTATTAACATTTATCTGGTCTCAGTCAGTCTTGGCTTGAAGAATAATCAGCTTGGTTTCTGTCCTGTGGGCGATGATCAGGTCTGGGATTCAACATAGGCATTTCAGATACACAGAGGCCCAAGCAGCCCTCCATTGCTTGCTACAGCCAAGTTTATTAGCCTGATACCGCCCACCCATAGGTGGGGAAGTCGGGAGAAGATCCTGTTGCTTGGTGACCTCGCCAGACTAGAGGATCTTACCATGTATGGCCACCTTAAGTGGTATATGCAGAATGAACATAACGATGAACAATAGATGTACCTTCCCAGACGAGGAAAGTGGCACTTACAGAATGAGAACCCACAGATGATACCAAGCCAATTCTCTTGGGTGGGTTTAGCAGGTTTACCTTGCATAATCCCTCCCTTCATATTTGTTCTAGGTGACGGAAGAGGAGCGCACAACCAATCACGCCGTCATGATCCAGGAGGCCTTGCAGCAAGCGTCCGTGGGCCTCGGCGAGCAGCATCACTTGGTCGTTTCGGCAGATGACGTCGAGGGGATCGAGACTGTTACAGTTTATACTCAAGGGGAAGAGGCCTCGGAGTTTATCGTTTACGTACAGGAGGCCATGCAGCCCGTGGGAGATGGAACCATGGAACACATCTTGCAGGAGATCTGAAGAACCTCCCCTAACCGTAATGACCGACATTTGTTACAAATTTTGTATATTTCCTTGTAAAGTCCCCTTTTTTTAAAGAAAAAAATGAATTGAGTAAATACTATTGCCATGTAACGAGACTGCCCTAGAAGGACACTTTTCATTCAAAATGTCCTTATTTCCAGCAATAAATGCAGAAAACATTTTATTTAGCTCAGGATTATTCTTTATTCACATTAACTGCCACCTGTCTCCCCACTGCCGACCAACCAATCAAACATTCATCTTTTAGTGCCAGGTCACATGACGTTGTTCTCCTATAAATATGAAAATAAAGCAGTTCAGCTTTGTGATCAGGGCTGGAAGTTACTCAATTTCTGTCCAATTGTAGTCATTGTAATGGTTTCTAATTAATGAGACGGGCAGCGCCACTGATAGGCCACTTTGGGCACAACATTTGTTGTGTAATGACGTCTGCCCACAGCAGGGGGCGCTCTGTGCCACACAACTGTGAATGTTCTGTAAGGAGGAGAGCAACGAGTGGATAATGCCTTACATTAGTCTATGAAGCACATAAATCAGCCTACAGATTGGACACGGCCAATGGAAACAAGACCTAGAGCAGAGATTTCCAAGCTGTCCCTAAACATTAATGGGATTATTTATAAATGTTTGAGTTTGTGAATTGAAGAGTTTTCTTTTTCTAATTCAAATAAACTCACATTTAAAAGAAAAAAAATCAAATATTTACTTTATATAAAAAACTGGTTCAAATAAAAAAATTATTATGTCTCTCCACTGATATAAAGTTAGGCACCTTATCAAAATCTCTCATTTTCAAACACTATTCTGCACATATTTATTTTCTCCATTGCTTTCTCTTTTATATTTTTTACCCTTTACATTTTAAAAACATTTTTGTTTTATTTTCCTCCATCTCCTATTACCTCTGTAAAGTTGCTCATTCTCTAAATTGATAGAATTTGTTACGTATAGAATTTTCTTCCCTTTCTGGAAACCTGGAAACTTGAGAAATAGAAAGTACAGGAATGGGATCCGTTATCCAGAAAGTTCAGCTTTACAGGAAGGCCATCTCCCATAGACTCCATTATAACCTAATAGTTTAGATTTTTAAAAATGATTCCCTTTTCTCTGTAATAATAAAACAGTACCTGTACTTGATCCCAACTAAGATATAATTACCCCTTATTGGGGCAGAACAGTCCTATTGGGTTTATTTAATGGTTAAATGATTCCCTTTTCTCTGTAATAATAAAACAGTACCTGTACTTGATCCCAACTAAGATATAATTACCCCTTATTGGGGCAGAACAGCCCTATTGGGTTTATTTAATGGTTAAATGATTCCCTTTTCTCTGTAATAATAAAACAGTACCTGTACTTGATCCCAACTAAGATATAATTACCCCTTATTGGGGCAGAACAGCCCTATTGGGTTTATTTCATGGTTAAATGATTCCCTTTTCTCTGTAATAATAAAACAGTACCTGTACTTGATCCCAACTAAGATATAATTACCCTTATTGGGGCAGAACAGCCCTATTGGGTTTATTTAATGGTTAAATGATTCCCTTTTCTCTGTAATAATAAAACAGTACCTGTACTTGATCCCAACTAAGATATAATTACCCCTTATTGGGGCAGAACAGCCCTATTGGGTTTATTTAATGGTTAAATGATTCCCTTTTCTCTGTAATAATAAAACAGTGCCTGTACTTGATCCCAACTAAGATGTAATTACCCCTTATTGGGGCAGAACAGCCCTATTGGGTTTATTTAATGGTTAAATGATTCCCTTTTCTCTGTAATAATAAAACAGTACCTGTACTTGATCCCAACTAAGATATAATTACCCCTTATTGGGGCAGAACAGTCCTATTGGGTTTAATGTTTAACCTTCGATGTGGATTGTGTAGAAATTCCCTACATTCTCGTGCAGTGAGAGCCAATATATTAAAGTCTGAAGCTACACATGTAGGAAGGATTAAATAGACTGGGGCAATGAAGGGTGTCATTCCTTGCTGCAACTACTTATTTAATGAGCTCCCCATATCTACAGCAGCAGATGGCGGCAGCCATTTGTCACTACATTACAAGCCGGGGCCTTGACTCAAGCGCCAATCATAGACTCATTAAACCTCTGGATTATGGAAAATGGGCAACATGTCGATGTTAAGCTGTCGTTTCCAATCTAATGCAATAGGAATGTTTAAATGATTAGCCAACTTGACCCATGGCCAATATTAACCCCCAAATCCCCAGATGAGATGAAGTCTATCCATCCCATATGTTTTCATTTGCTTCTTAACGTGAAAGATATCACCTATTATCTTGTGTAGGCGGAAGACGATCGCTTCAGTTATAGTTGGATCATCATTAGCGTCAAACTAGGTCTCATTCTATTAAGTCCTTCCAATAATCCGCGTTGTTGCAATGCATAATAACCCGATGTGCCGAACCGACTTGGGAGCAGCAGCCGAGTATATTGATGGAAGATTATATTTTAACTCCCTTCGTTGCTCCTTCTACATCCACCTAATCGCTGAATTGAATCGCATCCCATGAAAGACGTAGACGCCGAGGTCCCATAGATCAATGTCATGCGTTCCTACAGTAATTTGCGGCTTGACTGCTTTTCATTACGTATCTCCCTTTGCAATTCTTACTGACTGCTCAAGCACATTCCAAGCGCCTACGTAAGGGCCATACGTTTCTGCGGCACTCGGCTGAATAAAATATAATTAGTGAGCTTGGAGGAAAGGGGTAAAATAGATTTCCATGGGCATGGAGTTGGAGGGGGGCTACTATAAAGAGAGTTTAGGGTTGAAGACCATTAAAGAATGGTTGCATCTCCTTATATTTAGTGTTTGCCCCATTCAGCCTTCTTCTAACACCATAGAATCATATTCTCTCACTCTGTACGTTACATGGATATACTGTGACCTGGTCACTCAGCACCATATTAAGGAGACTCTTCCTGCCGTGAAGGTCTATAAAAGGCAGATTAAGCTATTGGACTTGATCAACAAGCAAAGTCTTACTCTCCTCCTTCAGGTAATTTTACTTTATATCCTTTCCTACCTGCAGGGCTTGCTCAGCTCAGTCCCACTGAGGACAAAATGAGGATGGTCACCAAAACTGATGGAGAACAGTGGGCTACAAGTTTTTTTGAACTAGCCATGGAGACATGATCCTATTATTCCTAATTAATTTATATATAGAAATGGCTGACCAGATAGTTTGCATACAACATGCTGGACTAGTCGTATGATTAGTCTTTAGGTTGGAATTGGCCAACACATCTGCTAGTCCTGCACATCTACTCACAGCTAGTGAGATGACTTCATCTAAAGAAAAGGTCTAAGCAAGCCATGGAGACTTGCTACTTATTCCTAGTTAAACGTAATTGGTTGAACAAATGGTTCTAATATCACATGCCCTACAATCATTCTTTAGGTTGGAACTGGCAGACATTTCTGGTTGTCCTGCACATCCACCAATAGCTAATGAGAAGACTCCCTCTAAAGGAGAGGTTTAAGAAAGTCTTGGAGATTTGCTCCTATTCTATTACAAGTGAAATTATATGTATGAACATTTGAAAATAGCTGGGTAAAGGCAGCTCTAGACTTATACTCACTTGCTTCCATGTAATGGCTTCTCCAAGCACTTTGACACAAATTCCTTTCTCTTGGCGTTCCCCACCATCATAATATTGAAAAATATTAATAAAGCACTCCAATAAATAAGAATGGCATATTCTATGCCCAGTTTCCTTAGCCTTCTTCTGAATAAAATACAACATTCTTTTTTTTTTTTACCAAAGTGCTTTTTTGATTTGTGTTCTTTAAAAATGTGAAGAATATCAGGGGCTGTGTTCACTGAAGCTAGAAAAGCAAGTGCAAGTGTAGGCATTGATAAGTCTTCACCTATAGAAAAGGGTAAGGGCTGTTAGTGAGCTCTCTCTTGAGAAAGCAAGAAGTGGGAGCTGAGCTTGTGTAGTTTTGAGAGAGAAGAGAAAAAAATACCTACACAATTTAGACTGAAAGAGTCTACCTTTCTGGTTGGAATTGCTCTTATAGAGGCCGAGGCTCTATAAGAGCCACTAGACCAGCTAGACTAGACCTAATATCACAAAAATGAAAATGGATGCAATTGAAATGTATTTTATGAAGAAGAACCCTGCTGTAAATAAAACACAGGCACAGGAGCTGCTTGAAGTTACTCTGGGTGTTGCTATTACTTCCTGTGAAAAGTGTTACTACTTCTGCCAATTCCCTCTACATGATGATATCTCCCAGTATTATTTTTCTAATGCAGATGGAGCATTTTCTGGTAGAGAATAGTCTACTGACTTGTTTATAACCGTTTTTATTAATATTTTATGGCATCTTCGTGCTTTCATGCAGCAGAACTCGGTTTGTGATTGAACGATACCCCTCCTTATACAATATACTTATATTATTTTTCATGAAAGTACTTGGAGAACCTCGTCCATTAATACCGGTTAGCTGACAAGCTGCTTCCAACTGATTTATTTGCCATTGTGTCCATAGAAGCAACTCACAAAGTAATTAAGGAAGAAAGTTTTTGTGGACAGAAGGGAAAGTTCGAGCGAAGTTGTTGATTTCAGGCACATTGTAATTAAAGTTCTCCCTTCAGCTGCAACATTGATCTTCCCATTTGGTGCTGCGAGACAAGCCAGATAAATAGATGTCATTATCCTCATTCTCATTCTGAAGATGAATGGCACCGGCGTGAATATTATTAACTTATTTCATTATCTTGATTTCTTACTGGATCTTGATCTCTTTTCCTTAGCCCGGCACAAAATGAAGGTATCATCTCAACATTTCTGGGCCAAAAAAGTGCCTACCTTTGGCCTATTTAGGTATATTTATATTTTATCTACAGATCCTTTGTGCAAAACTGTGGCCCAACTAGAATGTCCCAGTTGCAAAATCTTTTAAATCTCTTTATCCCAAAACCTAGGCAAAATGGTGAATATGTGCATGAGTCTGGACAACCATGGAATCCTATATTCTCTAGACTAGAGCTGTAAGGTGTGTTGTCTCTATTTGACTCCCTAGACCAGGGGTCCCCAACCTTTCTTACTCGTGAGCCACAGTCAAACGTAAAAAGACTTGGGGAGCAACACAAGCACCATAAAAGTTCATGGAGGAGCCAAATAAGGGCTGTGATTGGCTATTAGGGGCCTCTATGCACCCTATCAGCTTACAGGGGCTTTATTTGGTAGGAAATCTTGTTTTTATTCAACCTAAACTTGCCCCCAAGTCAGGAATTCAAAAATAACTCCCTGGTTTGGGGGCACTGAGAGCAACATCCAAGGGGTTGGGGAGCAACATGTTGCCCCCTGAGCCACTGGTTGGGGATCACTGCTTCTTACTCTAACTTTTTATGCATTTCAGACCAAAGGAACTAGGTGCTACAGTCTGACCAATGAAAGCCCAAGCCCATGAACACTTGGGGGCCTATTCATCAATGTACGAGTTTGAATCCTGAAATGGGTAAAATTCGGATTAGATACGATAATTTCTGATGATCGCAAATATCATGAAAATGCTTACGAAAAAATCATAATAGTCACGATGATATCGTATTGGCGATACGAAAGTCATGAAATTTTCGTATCTGAACGATCGTAAACGGCGGGAAAACCTTTCTGATCCTTCAGTGCATGATTTTGGAAGTCTCCCATAGGGCTCAATGGCACTCTGCAGCTCCAACCCGGCCCAAGGAAAGCCTCCCATAGGGCTCAATGGCACTCTGCAGCTCCAACCCGGCCCAAGGAAAGTCTCCCATAGGGCTCAATGGCACTCTGCAGCTCCAACCCGGCCCAAGGAAAGCGTCCCATAGGGCTCAATGGCACTCTGCAGCTCCAACCCGGCCCAAGGAAAGCCTCCCATAGGGCTCAATGGCACTCTGCAGCTCCAACCCGGCCCAAGGAAAGTCTCCCATAGGGCTCAATGGCACTCTGCAGCTCCAACCCGGCCCAAGGAAAGTCTCCCATAGGGCTCAATGGCACTCTGCAGCTCCAACCCGGCCCAAGGAAAATCTCCCATAGGGCTCAATGGCACTCTGCAGCTCCAACCCGGCCCAAGGAAAGTCTCCCATAGGGCTCAATGGCACTCTGCAGCTCCAACCCGGCCCAAGGAAAGTCTCCCATAGGGCTCAATGGCACTCTGCAGCTCCAACCCGGCCCAAGGAAAGTCTCCCATAGGGCTCAATGGCACTCTGCAGCTCCAACCCGGCCCAAGGAAAGTCTCCCATAGGGCTCAATGGCACTCTGCAGCTCCAACCCGGCCCAAGGAAAGTCTCCCATAGGGCTCAATTGCACTCTGCAGCTCCAAAGGGCTCAATGGCACTCTGCAGCTCCAACCCGGCCCAAGGAAAGCCTCCCATAGGGCTCAATGGCACTCTGCAGCTCCAACCCGGCCCAAGGAAAGTCTCCCATAGGGCTCAATGGCACTCTGCAGCTCCAACCCGGCCCAAGGAAAGTCTCCCATAGGGCTCAATGGCACTCTGCAGCTCCAACCCGGCCCAAGGAAAGTCTCCCATAGGGCTCAATGGCACTCTGCAGCTCCAACCCGGCCCAAGGAAAGTCTCCCATAGGGCTCAATGGCACTCTGCAGCTCCAACCCGGCCCAAGGAAAGGCACCATACCGAAGCTTGAATGTAAAAAAAAAACACTCCTACTTGTTGCGACAGTACGATTTTGTCACGTAATTTTTGACGCACAGTACGGAAAAGTCGGCGAAAATATGCAAGGTACAAAAAAATACGAATTAGTTGTATTTGGAGCGATCATACTTTGATGAATAGGCCCCTTGGTCTGAGAACCTGGTGGGTTTCTTGCTGGATTTCCAATCATCCAAACATTGATGGCAATGAATTTATCCCCCCCAATCTCTATGCTGACACTTTTCATAAAGTCTTGACCAAGAGCATTTTTATTTTTTCATTATTTCTGTGATATCCATCAAGCTTGGAATATCTAGGAACACCAAATAAAAATTGACAGGATCCGCAGTATCTGATCCATTTATCCATTCCAGAAAATGTCCAACAAGCACTCGATAGTGCTGACCGTGTTATTAAATTACATTGACTATTATTGGATGTCCCGTTAATCATCACTGGCTCTATACTGTTACGCATTACCATGCTGTAAATGGGCATTAAATATTGATAATGGCTGCCATACTTAGTGACTTACAGGAAGATCATAAATTAGAATGCGTTGAGAAACGATGAATCTGCTGAAGAGCTTTCGTCTGTCACGCGTTCTGCCAAGGCAGCTTTACAGAAAATGCAATTTACCAGGAAATGGAAAACGAATGAGAGAAACTGCTTCTTGGTTCTGTCGTTGGCCGGTCCATGAATGGAGTGAGATGTAGATAAAAAAGCAAAGTAGCCAGATCATTGGCTCTTAGGCCTACCACAGAAGGGCCTAATCTCATGGGTTTACAACATGCTAACAGACCCGCTATGCCCAAACATAGGTACATGACTAAATGGGCCAACTGCCTACCAACCCAACCAACCACAGAAGACTCCCCCCACTTCACATCTTTGGACATGCCCCAAGATACTGACTCTTTGGGATAACGTAGCAGACCTACTAACCAACCTAACCACTCAGGTCTTGCCAAAAGACCCACTTACCTCTATATTGGGGAGGCCCTTTCCCGAGCTTTCCAAATACTCCCTGACCTTAGTCAATCATGTCTCAACAGCGACCTGCACAGCTTTAGCAGCTAAATGGAAATCTGCAGACCCACCCATCATATCAGAAGTAATTACTAGACACTTTGAGGATAGGATAGCATTTCTTCAAAATAAATCTGCTAATTTTCAAAAGGTCTGGTCTATTTGGGAGTTAAGGGCCTCGCCAATCAAATGTCTAGCAATATGCAGAGTCATCTCTTAAACCCCGGCCCATCCCAGGTCTAAGCTTCCTTCAACCAACTTAAATCTCCAAAACTATCAAGGCTGTTAGTTAACCTTTCCTTTTTTATATAAGTTTCCCAGGTTTTCATATCCTCCCTATCCATCCCCCCCACCCTACCTTACTACCCTCTTCTCCCCCCCCCACCCTACTTTCCCTATCTCTCCCCTACTAGTGATGGGCAAAATTTTTCGACAGGCATGGATTAGCGGCGAATTTCCGTGTTTCGCCATTGGTGGATTGTTTCGTGAAACGGATGAAAAAAATTGAATAAAAATGTAAGTTACAAAAAAACACAAGCAAAGCAGCCAATAATATGAGAGCGCCAGTCCAAACTTTCTTCTTTTGATTATAATTGGAAGATGTGCTCCGATTCTTTCTCTTCAATATAAAATAGATACAACCAACCGGCTGTCAGATAAACGGGGGGCTGTAGGGGAAGGAGCTGCAAGTTCTGTTGCGTCGCTCAAGCAATTAGTACTTTTTGTATTTCTCATTAGGCAAAGCTGGGGAATGCGGTATCGATTCAGCGAGTTGCATGTCATTAAAAGAACATTATATCTGTACATCAGGATGCCGGGGAACGCTGAGTTTGCCTACAGTACTCTGGGTTTGGGAAGCAAAAAGTTCTCTTCCAATTAAATTGTCCATCTCATCTCCCGATGGCTCCGCTCAATATATCCGCTAACTTGCCAGAACTGATAACTCAAATATAGTTCTCTTATTATTAGTGACGACCCAGAAAGGATAAACACGTAGGTGCAGCCTACTCTCTAAATAATATCTGCTGCACAGTCTAATGAGCAAAAAAGACAAAACTAGAAGCTTTTTTTGTTGTTAACCCATTAAGATTGAGCAGCTTCATTTTCTTCTTCTGCCTGTTTAGCCTACAATGACCTGCTCTTCTAGTTCTTGTTGAGCCTACAATGACCTGCTCTTCTAGTTCCTGTTGAGCCTACAATGACCTGCTCTTCTAGTTCCTGTTGAGCCTACAATGACCTGCTCTTCTAGTTCCTGTTGAGCCTACAATGACCTGCTCTTCTAGTTCCTGTTGAGCCTACAATGACCTGCTCTTCTAGTTCTTGTTGAGCCTACAATGACCTGCTCTTCTAGTTCTTGTTGAGCCTACAATGACCTGCTCTTCTATTTCCTGTTGAGCCTACAATGACCTGCTCTTCTAGTTCTTGTTGAACCTACAATTACCTGCTCTTCTAGTTCTTGTTGAGCCTACAATGACCTGCTCTTCTAGTTCCTGTTGAGCCTACAATGACCTGCTCTTCTAGTTCTTGTTGAGCCTACAATGACCTGCTCTTCTAGTTCCTGTTCAGCCTACAATGACCTGCTCTTCTAGTTCTTGTTGAGTCTACAATGACCTGCTCTTCTAGTTCCTGTTGAGCCTACAATGACCTGCTCTTCTATTTCCTGTTGAGCCTACAATGACCTGCTCTTCTAGTTCTTGTTGAACCTACAATTACCTGCTCTTCTAGTTCTTGTTGAGCCTACAATGACCTGCTCTTCTAGTTCCTGTTGAGCCTACAATGACCTGCTCTTCTAGTTCTTGTTGAGCCTACAATGACCTGCTCTTCTAGTTCCTGTTCAGCCTACAATGACCTGCTCTTCTAGTTCTTGTTGAGCCTACAATGACCTGCTCTTCTAGTTCATGTCGAGTCTACAATGACCTGCTCTTCTAGTTCCTGTTGAGCCTACAATGACCTGCTCTTCTAGTTCTTGTTGAGTCTACAATGACCTGCTCTTCTAGTTCCTGTTGAGCCTACAATGACCTGCTCTTCTATTTCCTGTTGAGCCTACAATGACCTGCTCTTCTAGTTCCTGTTGAGCCTACAATGACCTGCTCTTCTAGTTCTTGTTGAGCCTACAATGACCTGCTCTTCTAGTTCCTGTTGAGCCTACAATGACCTGCTCTTCTAGTTCTTGTTGAGCCTACAATGACCTGCTCTTCTAGTTCCTGTTGAGCCTACAATGACCTGCTCTTCTAGTTCCTGTTGAGCCTACAATGACCTGCTCTTTTAGTTCCTGTTGAGCCTACAATGACCTGCTCTTCTAGCTCCTGTTGAGCCTTCTCACATGTAGTTGTGGGCATGGTGCCCCGGGATCCCTATAAACCCTAACAACTGGGACCTGGCCAGTGTTGGACTGGGACACCAGGGACCCACCAGAAAACCGTAATTCTTAAGCCCGCTCTCCAATCTATTTCCTCCTCTCCTCATTCAACCTCTTTGTTCTCCTAGTTTTTTTTTACATGCTGAGTGGAATTTTTCGCCAGGCATGGATTCGCAGCGAAATTTCGCATTTTGCTAATGGTGGATTTTCTTCTCAAAACAGGCATAAAAATTTATCGTGAAAAAAATTGCCAGAGTGAGGAAAAAGTTGTGGTTGCATCAAAAAAAGTCACACACGTCAAAAAAGGACCAAGTTTCATGAATTGTTCGCTGTTTTGCGAATTTTTCTTCGTGACCGCACCTATTTTGCCGAGACCACTCCCAATTTGACACAACCACAACTTTTTTTTTGAAGTGCAACTAATTTTTCAGAGGCAAATTTTCACAGAAGTTTCGCGAAACAATTCGCCAATGGCTAAATGCAGAAATTCACTGAGAATCCATGCCTGGCAAAAAAAATTCCTTCCATCGATTTTGCATTTTTGATTTCCCTACAGAAATAGGGAATTATCATGAAATAGGTAAAATGGTTAGGAATAGGAGGGCCCTTGACTCAGACTAAGACCACTGATAGTTTTTTCGGTATTCTGTTCGGCCAGTCCAACTCCGGTAATTCTAGGATTTCCCTAAGTATGGGTGCAACTGACTTGTGCCAAGCAAATCAGACAAAAATACTGTTATTGATGCTACATACATTGAAGATCTGGATGTGAAGCCCCCCAACACTAAGGGGCCCATTTACTAAACAATTTTGAGATATATAGTAGAATTAAGTCTAAAACAACTGGACTTTTCTGAGTTTTTTCTTGAAAACGTTTCACCACTCATCCGAGTGGCTTCAAATGACTGGTAGGATTAACTTTGAAGGATTAACCCCTGCATCAATGGGAATCCTGGTACCATTGTGATTGGATCATACCTTTTTACACCTGTCAGTTTCAGCTAACACCTAACAAGTTCAATGGAACCATTGTGATTGGATGTCTGTGTCTGTACTTCCCTCAAGAGTTTAAATACCGGGGAATTCCCTACCAGTCATTGAACTGAAGAAGCCACTCGGATGAGTGGTGAAACATTTTCAAGAAAAACTCAGGAAAGTCCAGTTGTTTTAGACTTAATTCTACTAGATACTGTATATCATGGCCTGGATGAATGAGAATCTTTATAGACAATTTTGAGATAATTTCATATTTTTTCTAACTTATACAACATTTCGGAATGTGTGCAAAAAGTTAGTTAAAATTCCACGAAACAACATACATTTTGGAATTCTTTAATGCTTTGGTAACACTTTACTCGGGACTATCTTTTCGCCAGGTTTGATCTGTCGAGTCCCATTGAGTCCTATGGAAGGCTTCCCAAGCAAGAAAGGTTTTCGTGGCTTAACAAACTTTTTGGCACAAAAATTTTAGTGACTTTCGGAACGCAATTGCGATATTTTGGTACGAACGTTAAAAACATTTTCGTGACAGTTGTGTTTTGGACTTCTGTGGCAACCCTATGCCACTGCCGCCTTTTAGCATGAAAATCTATGCCTCTGAGGATGCCCTTATTATCTCCCCATCCCATAATTCCAATCCAAGTATATGAAATGCAGCCCTTCTAGCCATATTCTATATACATTTCTTTCTGCTTTAGTAGAAACCTTCAAAAGTTGTTTCTCTCTTCATGGCCCCCACCAATAATATACATTTTATAACATTATTTTAATAACTGAGAAGTTTCCATGAACCCTTCTGACGAGTCCCAGCTAAGACCAATGACATCTTTGTGTCTTGTGTCCAACTAATAGCATTTACTGCACTTTATAGTCAATGGTTGCTACAATGGGCCATGGCTGTAGGGTCCCTAGAAGACCCAGGCCAAGATGCTTAGGATTCCATAGTCCTGTCTTTGGCATCTGGTTGTCACACAGGTCCAATGTCGGACTGGCCCACGAGGATACCAGGAAAACTCCCGGTGGGCCCAGTTATTAGTAGTCCCTCTTGCTTCTAACTATTTGCTGGACTGGTCCATTGGGGATACCAGAAAACTCCCGGTGGCCTGCTTCATGGTCATTCCCTATTCCTGTATGAGAACAAAGAGGAACAAAAAGCCTTAGATAATAAAGCGATTAAATGAGCAAAGAATGAAAAATAGTTTAGAGTATGGGGCCATGGTCCAAAGTTTTCTGGTGGGCCCCTGGCACCTCAGTCCGACACTGCACAGGTCCAGCAAGTATCGTAACAAAGGCTTCACAGTGAAGAGCAGAACCAACTGCCCTTGAGCAGATGTCAAGCCTGGAATGATGAGATCTACAGATTCTTTTTTCTTTGTCGCTCTTTATATCATTTTTTTTGTTATATTGGTTTAATCCATGTAACAAATCAGCCATCTGGTAAATATGATCATGTTAAGAGCTCCTTCTGAACTCTGGATAAACACCATCTGGCTCCTGTTCCATTATCTCTCTTTGCAGTTTCCGCACGTAGATCTTCGAACCAGCGCTGGGAGTTTGTACCTTACGTCCCCCCGGCTCAGATCTGCATTTTCCACTTTGAAAATTCTCCTTTTTTTTTCTCAATAATAAAACATGATCAGAAAAAAGAACAAGACAAATTTACTGCGTTGCTTTTACATTATTCACGTTACTTCCCAGTAAACAAGAAAATATTGAGAAAGGTTCTGTTTTGTAGGTTTGCTCTTTCCTTCAGTTTAATGATGATAATGTTTATTAAATGGCGAGAGTCGCTCTACAGCTCAGGTGAAAAGAACCCACATATATACAGTATACAATGCAGTACAGGTATGGGACCCATTATCCAGAATGCTAGGGACCTGGGGTTTTCTGGATAAGGGATCTTTCTATACCTTGGCTATCCTACCTTAAATCTACTAAAAGATTTTTTTAAACATTAAATAAACCCAATAGGGCTGTTCTGCCCCCAATAAGGGGTAATTATATCTTAGTTGGGATCAAGTACAGGTACTGTTTTATTACTACAGAGAAAAGGGAATCATTTAACCATTAAATAAACCCAATAGGGCTGTTCTGCCCCCAATAAGGGGTAATTATATCTTAGTTGGGATCAAGTACAGGTACTGTTTTATTATTACAGAGAAAAGGGAATCATTTAACCATGAAATAAACCCAATAGGGCTGTTCTGCCCCCAATAAGGGGTAATTATATCTTAGTTGGGATCAAGTACAGGTACTGTTTTATTATTACAGAGAAAAGGGAATCATTTAACCATTAAATAAACCCAATAGGGCTGTTCTGCCCCCAATAAGGGGTAATTATATCTTAGTTGGGATCAAGTACAGGTACTGTTTTATTATTACAGAGAAAAGGGAATCATTTAACCATTAAATAAACCCAATAGGGCTGTTCTGCCCCAATAAGGGGTAATTATATCTTAGTTGGGATCAAGTACAGGTACTGTTTTATTATTATAGAGAAAAGGGAATCATTTAACCATTAAATAAACCCAATAGGGCTGTTCTGCCCCAATAAGGGGTAATTATATCTTAGTTGGGATCAAGTACAGGTACTGTTTTATTATTATAGAGAAAAGGGAATCATTTAACCATTAAATAAACCCAATAGGGCTGTTCTGCCCCAATAAGGGGTAATTATATCTTAGTTGGGATCAAGTACAGGTACTGTTTTATTATTATAGAGAAAAGGGAATCATTTAACCATTAAATAAACCCAATAGGGCTGTTCTGCCCCAATAAGGGGTAATTATATCTTAGTTGGGATCAAGTACAGGTACTGTTTTATTATTACAGAGAAAAGGGGATCATTTAACCATTAAATAAACCCAATAGGACTGTTCTGCCCCCAATAAGGGGTAATTATATCTTAGTTGGGATCAAGTACAGGTACTGTTTTATTATTACAGAGAAAAGGGAATCATTTAACCATGAAATAAACCCAATAGGGCTGTTCTGCCCCAATAAGGGGTAATTATATCTTAGTTGGGATCAAGTACAGGTACTGTTTTATTATTACAGAGAAAAGGGAATCATTTAACCATTAAATAAACCCAATAGGGCTGTTCTGCCCCAATAAGGGGTAATTATATCTTAGTTGGGATCAAGTACAGGTACTGTTTTATTATTACAGAGAAAGGGAATCATTTAACCATGAAATAAACCCAATAGGGCTGTTCTGCCCCCAATAAGGGGTAATTATATCTTAGTTGGGATCAAGTACAGGTACTGTTTTATTATTACAGAGAAAAGGGAATCATTTAACCATGAAATAAACCCAATAGGGCTGTTCTGCCCCCAATAAGGGGTAATTATATCTTAGTTGGGATCAAGTACAGGTACTGTTTTATTATTACAGAGAAAAGGGAAATCATTTTTAAAAATTAGAATTATTTGCTTATAATGGAGTAAATGGGAGATGGCCTTCAAGTAATTCTGGATAACGGGTTTCCGGATTACGGATCCTATACCTGTATTATATATCGCTGAATGCAGCAAATGTAACAGCAAAGATTCGTTAGTAAGAAATAAAAAGCATGATTTTGCTCGTGATTTATTATGCGTCAAAACAGCAACCAATCTGAAAGCAAAAATACGCCATCTAAGACCTGTCGAGAGCGTGTAGAAGCCAATGGCTGATGTTCCTTTTACAACTGGAAGATCTTTCTTTATTTCATGGTTTTAGAGGTTTTGGGGGTTTTTTGATGCTGGGTTTTGTGCAACAGTATGAAAAAAAGTTGCGGTTTTCATAGACGAACAGTCAGAATTAGCAGTTTCACCCAGGAACTTGCAATAATTTCTTATATTCAAGGATAGAACACAGGTCTCTGGCATCTATTTTTTTATATTTTACGTGACAGACACAATGACATCAGCGCACCACCGCTGTGTCCCACATGGCACCAATGGGCACTGCCATTTTGGAGGTGGCGCCGGAGGAGAAAGGAGCGCCATTGGCTGCTCCACACAAGTCTTAGTGAAGTGCTGACAAACCTGTACAGATTTATAACTATAGGGGGAGCAGACTCAGCTACTGGGGGGGCTGGGGGGGGGGCTAGGGGGGTAGGATATTATAATTATACCTTTGAGTAACCTGAACCATGAGATGTAAAGGGAGATGGTGTCACAGCTAAAATAAGCAATTTCATCACAGCTAAAGATTATTTGCAGAATAAACACCAGTGATTCATTATCACCTGAACAAACAAAACTATAGGAGGCAGCGAGCATATGGTGCGTGAGCGGCACCACTAAATACTACCAACTGCAACACCGTCACCCACCCAGAGCCCTGTAATCTGTATATGAATATACAGTGCCTTGGGCACAGGCACATATACAGGACAACGGCCACCAACTCGAATATCTTGTATTTATTTAGTGTATTTCAATTGGGCAGGAAAGGCAGTTTCTAACCCACAAATATACTATATTTATATTTGCTGTTAGGCTGCGTAATAGTTGGTAGGGATTCACTAAACTAGAGTCAGTTTCACCCCACGATCGTCATAGCACACAACCAAAATCTTATTCTCATTATACAGGTATGGGATCCGTTATCCGGAAACCCGTTATCCAGAAAGTTCAGAATTAGGGGAAGGCCATCTCCCATAGACAATGTCATAAACAAATAATTCTAATTTTCAAAGATGATTCCCTTTTCTTTGTAATAATAAAACAGTACCTGTACTTGATCCCAACTAAGATATAATTACCCCTTATTGGGGGCAGAACAGTCCTATTGGGTTTATTTAATGGTTAAATGATTCCCTTTTCTCTGTAATAATAAAACAGTACCTGTACTTGATCCCAACTAAGATACAATTACCCCTTATTGGGGCAGAACAGCCCTATTGGGTTTATTTAATGGTTAAATGATTCCCTTTTCTCTGTAATAATAAAACAGTACCTGTACTTGATCCCAACTAAGATATAATTACCCCTTATTGGGGGCAGAACAGCCCTATTGGGTTTATTTAATGGTTAAATGATTCCCTTTTCTCTGTAATAATAAAACAGTACCTGTACTTGATCCCAACTAAGATATAATTACCCCTTATTGGGGGCAGAACAGCCCTATTGGGTTTATTTAATGGTTAAATGATTCCCTTTTCTCTGTAATAATAAAACAGTACCTGTACTTGATCCCAACTAAGATATAATTACCCCTTATTGGGGCAGAACAGTCCTATTGGGTTTATTTAATGGTTAAATGATTCCCTTTTCTCTGTAATAATAAAACAGTACCTGTACTTGATCCCAACTAAGATATAATTACCCCTTATTGGGGCAGAACAGTCCTATTGGGTTTATTTAATGGTTAAATGATTCCCTTTTCTCTGTAATAATAAAACAGTACCTGTACTTGATCCCAACTAAGATTTTTGCTCGTTGCTAACAGTTAAAAACTGAGAGCTGTAGAATAGGAATAAATATGGTGGCAAAATGACATGTTTACTATATGTCAACCTTGATATCCTTGATGAATAGTATTTAATAGAAATTTACATCTAGAGAAATATTTAAGAGAATATTGTTTATTTTCATTTCCTCAATGTGCATCTAATGTTCTGGAATAAAAGCACAATACCAGTATCTGAAAGCAATGACGGCAGAGCAGTAAAGCAGGGCTATCGGTGCCCCTGTAGGTAGTTAATCATTGCCCCGTAGGAGAGCTGGAACACATGTGTTGAGTCAAGATGATTAAATGCCTGGAATGAACCACCTGTAGAGCATCAGACATTTAAAATATTGTCCTAGAATGTTCCGGATTAATAGGCTGCTATTATTCACAGAGACAGGCAGAGCATTGTATGGGAACAAAGCCGGGACTGGTTTATAGTGGGTTCTTTATATCCAACCTGGTGAGGCAGAATCAGGTTTAAATGAATTATATTCACTATTAAAAGCCTGCATTTTATTGGCTGTGGAGACAATGCTGATCTTCTTAATATACATTTGAAGTAAATAGAAAATAGCTTTTCGTCATTGGTGAATTTTTTTCAGAAAACTGGCACAGTCGCGGTTGAATCAAAAAGTTGTGGTCACGTCAAATAAGTCGCGGTCGTGTCAAACGTAGTAACGGCTGTGTAGGTTCATTGGCCCAACTATGGGGCTTTTTTATAAACTCAATAGGGCTGTTCTGCCCCCAATAAGGGGTAATTATATCTTAGTTGGGATCAAGTACAGGTACTGTTTTATTATTACAGAGAAAAGGGAATCATTTAACCATTAAATAAACCCAATAGGGCTGTTCTGCCCCCAATAAGGGGTAATTATATCTTAGTTGGGATCAAGTACAGGTACTGTTTTATTATTACAGAGAAAAGGGAATCATTTAACCATGAAATAAACCCAATAGGGCTGTTCTGCCCCCAATAAGGGGTAATTATATCTTAGTTGGGATCAAGTACAGGTACTGTTTTATTATTACAGAGAAAAGGGAATCATTTAACCATGAAATAAACCCAATAGGGCTGTTCTGCCCCAATAAGGGGTAATTATATCTTAGTTGGGATCAAGTACAGGTACTGTTTTATTATTACAGAGAAAAGGGAATCATTTTTAAAAGTTAGAATTATTTGCTTATAATGGAGTTTATGGGAGGTGGCCTTTCCGTATTCTGGAACTTTCTGGATAATGGGTTTCCGATTAACAGATCCCATACATGTACAGTCAATTTAAATTGCAGAATCAGCAGCTTATACGATGCATTTCAGCATAAAGGACTTCACTGAAGAAAGGCAACACAAAAAGCTTCTCGTTTACTACCATTGGCAATGTTTTTGCACACAGAGAAACCAATCAGAATTTCTTTTGTGAAATCAGGACAAACTAATACAATGGGGATATAAATAAGGGCTATTGGAGGTGATAAACTTGTTGCCAGCCAGCTGAAACTATGGCTGCTCGGGCAAAACAGAAATACTGTATATACTCGAGTATAAGCCTAGTTTTTCAGCACCCAAAATGTGCTGAAAAAGTCACCCTCGGCTTATACTTGAATTGGGTGCCATGGGTCCCTCCAGACCAGCACCCTCTGTCCTTTGTGTGCAAATTAGGCACCCCGCACCCAGACCCTCCAGTGCCTGTTGTTTTTGTTGAACCTCTTCTCCGCTTACAGAGCTAGTTTACTGTTTTTCTTTGAAATAAATATTTAAAAACATATACCCCACTGATGCCTCAATTAATGTAATTTTATTGGTATTTATTTTGATTATTGAAACTTAGCAGTAGCGGCTGCATTTCCCACCCTAGGCTTATACTCGAGTTAATACGTTTTTCCAGTTTTCTTAGGTAAAATTAGGTACCTCGGCTTATATTCGGATCGGCTTATACTCGAGTATATACTGTACTGTACATTCAAAGGAGCTTGAGGAAATAAAGTAACAGTTAAAAGAACTATACATTTAGTTCTTTATATTTCGAAGAGACAAGTCCATAGAGAATATGACAAAGAGTTGGAATATCATGTAATGAAAGGAATAAGGGCTGCGGTGCTTTTGCTTCACATTCGCTGGGGTGATCTGCACGGTGCCAGATACAGACCTTAGATAACCCGATTCAAGCTTTAAATAGTTTCCATCCGTGAGTCGTCTACACAGATGAATTATGAATGGAATATATTTAAACTGGGAACATTCCATCTGGTCACTCCGCAGCACATTACTTTTATCCTGTAACCGGCAAATATACCGGTCTTTATCCAATAGTCACTTGCTCTGGGATTTACTAGCCTATAAGCCCAGCAGGTTGTCTTTGGAAGTGGGCAATGTATCTGTAAGTAATATGGGATAAGCCTCGTTACGCAGTCTAAGAATATAATACAGGTATTGGACAGAATGTTTGGGACCAAGGGTATTCTGGATAAGGGGTCTTTCTGTAATTTGGATCTCCATACCTTAAGTCTACTAAAAAATCAGTAACAAAAGGGAAACATTTAACCATGAAATAAACCCAATAGGACTGTTCTGCCCCCAATAAGGGGTAATTATATCTTAGTTGGGATCAAGTACAGGTACTGTTTTATTATTACAGAGAAAAGGGAATCATTTAACCATTAAATAAACCCAATAGGGCTGTTCTGCCCCCAATAAGGGGTAATTATATCTTAGTTGGGATCAAGTACAGGTACTGTTTTATTATTACAGAGAAAAGGGAATCATTTAACCATTAAATAAACCCAATAGGGCTGTTCTGCCCCCAATAAGGGGTAATTATATCTTAGTTGGGATCAAGTACAGGTACTGTTTTATTATTACAGAGAAAGGGAATCATTTAACCATGAAATAAACCCAATAGGGCTGTTCTGCCCCAATAAGGGGTAATTATATCTTAGTTGGGATCAAGTACAGGTACTGTTTTATTATTACAGAGAAAAGGGAATCATTTAACCATTAAATAAACCCAATAGGGCTGTTCTGCCCCCAATAAGGGGTAATTATATCTTAGTTGGGATCAAGTACAGGTACTGTTTTATTATTACAGAGAAAAGGGAATCATTTAACCATTAAATAAACCCAATAGGGCTGTTCTGCCCCAATAAGGGGTAATTATATCTTAGTTGGGATCAAGTACAGGTACTGTTTTATTATTACAGAGAAAAGGGAATCATTTAACCATTAAATAAACCCAATAGGGCTGTTCTGCCCCAATAAGGGGTAATTATATCTTAGTTGGGATCAAGTACAGGTACTGTTTTATTATTACAGAGAAAAGGGAATCATTTAACCATTAAATAAACCCAATAGGGCTGTTCTGCCCCAATAAGGGGTAATTATATCTTAGTTGGGATCAAGTACAGGTACTGTTTTATTATTACAGAGAAAAGGGAATCATTTAACCATTAAATAAACCCAATAGGGCTGTTCTGCCCCCAATAAGGGGTAATTATATCTTAGTTGGGATCAAGTACAGGTACTGTTTTATTATTACAGAGAAAAGGGAATCATTTAACCATTAAATAAACCCAATAGGGCTGTTCTGCCCCAATAAGGGGTAATTATATCTTAGTTGGGATCAAGTACAGGTACTGTTTTATTATTACAGAGAAAAGGGAATCATTTAACCCTGAAATAAACCCAATAGGGCTGTTCTGCCCCAATAAGGGGTAATTATATCTTAGTTGGGATCAAGTACAGGTACTGTTTTATTATTACAGAGAAAAAAGAAATCAGTTTTAAAATTCTGAATTATTTGATTAAAATGAAGTCTATGAGAGATGGGCTTTCCGTAATTCCGAGCTTTCTGGATAACAGGGTTCCGGATAAGGGATCCCTTACCTGTACAGGAAACACAAAATGTGTATTGGCCATGACTGTCAATCATTGAGGCTTTGTTGGTCAGTTGTCTAAAGCTGTAAGGAGAGGAGGAGAAGGAAATAAAATATGGGAGCTTTGCATCATGTGAAGGTGGCACCATGTCCCAACAAGAGCCAATGTCTTGCTGCTAAGTTCTTCTACAAACTGATAAGGGAAGCCTAAAAGCTAATATGGAAGGTGGTTTCACCCAGTAGAACAGTGATCCCCAACCAGTGGCTCAGGGGCAACATATTGCTCCCCAACCCCTTGGGTGTTGCTCTCAGTGCCCCCAAACCAGGGAGTTATTTTTGAATTCCTGACTTCTTTTAAGGAAGAAAGGCAGGGGTAGCAGGAAGTTTTGGTTGAATAAAAACAAGATTTCCTACCAAATAAAGCCCCTGTAAGCTGATAGGGTGCATAGAGGCCCCTAATAGCCAATCACAGCCCTTATTTGGCTCCTCCATGAACTTTTATGGTGCTTGTGTTCAGGGCCGCCATCAGGGGGGCACAGCAGGTACAGCTGTACCGGGCCCGGGCAATTTTTACTTTTAAAGGGGGCCCGGCGGTGCTACAGTTTTCTTAGTCGCTCGGGCCCCCTTTAATAAAATCTGGGCCCTGTCATTGGTTGGTTGCGCCCCGCGTGTATGGGTGACGTCATACGCACGGGGCGCAATCTTTTAAAAGGGCCTGTCTCCATTCGCGTGGAGACAGACGTGCAGAGGCGTCGCCCAGGAAGGATCTAAGGGTGCTGCTGAAGATGCTGGAGGAGCCGAAGAGCACTGCTGCAGGTCGCCAATGTATTAGAGGGGGCTGCGGGACACACTGACCACCAATGTATTATGGGGGCACTGCTCTTGGCACCAATGTATTAGGGGGGGCACTGCTCTTGGCACCAATGTATTATGGGGGCACTGCTCTTGGCACCAATGTATTAGGGGGGGCTGAAGGGCACACTGATCACCAATGTATTATGGGGGCACTGCTGCTGGGCACCAATGTATTAGGGGGGCACTGCTCTTGGCACCAATGTATTAGAGGGGGCACTGCCCTTGGCACCAATGTATTAGGGGCACTGCTGCAGGGCACCAATGTATTAGGGGGCCCTGGTTACCAATGTTTGTGTGTCCTTTGTGCTGATGGGAGAGATCACTGGGGGGGAAGGGAATTGGGGGGCAGGGCGTGGGAGGAGGAGGGCCCAGAAAATTTTGTTGTGAGGGGCCCCATGATTTCTGATGGTGGCCCTGCTTGTGTTGCTCCCCAAGTCTTTTTACATTTGACTGTGGCTCACGAGTAAGAAAGGTTGGGGATCCCTGATGTCAAATATCAAACTCCAATGTATTTCCTTAGCAATCAAACCCTATACAATACCATTTAATATTTAATTGTACCTATTACAGTTTAATCATTCTGTGAATCTTTTCAGTTATCTGTCCAATTTCTCATTTGGAGATATGTCCCAGAGCACTTTGGACAGCACAGAGGTATCACACATTATTTAATATAAATCTAATAACCCAGATGGGAGCTGAATGTGTTTTGTGCCCATCGTTGTACCAAGTTTTGCTACGGATGTATTGTTGGTTGAAGGATGGGGGGAGAAAATCTTGCCTTTCTCCTGCAAGAAGGTGTGAAATTAATTTGCACAGCATTGGTAATAAAACAATTAGGGGTTTATCAATAACCATAATCCATTATAGTTGATGATAAATTGATGTACGTATTTTCCCTACAGGAGAAAATATGGGCACATATTGGCCTTTCTTTTGACAACCCACCAGTCTGGGGACTAAAACCATTGCCTTCCCAATCAACCTGGCCAACCTGGTGCATTTATTGGTTCAGGCACTTTCTTTGAGTTTGTTTTTTTAGATAGACTTTAAGGAGTTCAAAGGTAAACTTTTGATATATTGGGATTTTTTTTCAAGAATTTAAAAATATATAGTCGTATGAACAGGACTTAAAAAGTAAGGTAATATCTTGAGCTTTCCCAGGAGGAGTTAGAAGAACCTTAATGTCCCCATACACGGGCCGATTCTAGCTGCTGATATCGGTCCCTTAGACCAATTCAGCAGCTAATCGGGCCATGTATGGGCACTACCGACGGGCCTGCCCGACCGATATCTGGCCTGAAATCGGCCAGATATCGATCGGGCAGGTTAAAAAATCTAGTCGGATCGGGGACCACATTGGCTCATTGATGCGGTCCCCGAATCGACTTTGCCTATACCCGTCATTATAATTTGCGTGGATTCTCCCGATATCGTGGATTCTCCCGATATCACCCACCCGTAGGTGGGCGATATTGGGAGAAGATCTGCTTGCTTGGCGACATTGCCAAGCGAGCGGATCTGAAGGTGTATGGAGACCTTTAGACAGGCTACAACTAGAAGATTCATGGAGGCTATTTCAGGTAAATACTATGGACCATACCAATCCCTGCTAGATTTTGAAAAGATTATCCGTTAAGTCCCCTAGACTACTTATGTAAGGTAGTCACTGTGGACAAACCATTCACTCTTTACCCTAACCATAAATTCTAGTGCTCCCAAGTCATACAGAACCAGCTGCCCATTTTCTAGATCACTGATGGAATTGCCAACGGAAGAATAGAGAACCCAGTGCATCTATTGCCTTTCTTTGCTTTTAGCTATTTGGGGGCTCTGCGGAAATTTCTTTCCTTATGGATATTAAGCTCCTGATCCACAGCCCATATGGTACCTACGGTTATAACGGATTAACAAAAATAGCTGGTATGCAGAACTCTTAATATAAAATATGGTGCAGCATGACGCCCATGGTTAGCCCTGACCTGGTCAGACTAAAGGGGGCCATACACGTTAAGATCCGCTTGCCTGGCGAGGTCGCCAAGTGAGCAGATCTTCTCCCTATGTCCCCCACCTACGGGTGGGTGATATCGGGTGAGTCCAGGTAGTGCCCCTACACGGGCCGATAAGCTGCCGAATCTGTCTAATGGACCGATATCGGCAGCTACAAATGGCCCGTGTATGGCCACCTTGATACATAAGTATTTGTGTCATGTGATACGGTTGACTGTTCCCTCTTTTTTAAATAGTCTCCTATGTAATACAGTGATTGGTGTTTTGTGGATAAAAGCAGAGTAATAAATGCTGAAATTCTTCCATCCTCCAGGGCCGTTATTACTGGAATATCTGGTACTTTCTGTACAATAAACAAACTCATTAAAAAGAAACATCTCTTTTAACAAACAATAGATATCCATCTGTAATAATATTCTACCATTGTGAATGCCGCCTGTGTTCATAGATCACCGAGGCAAAGTAATTTCGTAAAAAAGAAAATCATGAGAAACAAGTTAGTGGCCTGTATAGCGGCTCCGCGTCCGCGCCGGGTCGGCTGAGGTTAAGTGAGTTGCAGTTGGCCGCGTCCACGTATGGGAAACAATATGGTTTCAGTAGAATCATGGCTGGGCCTCTGATCAGGTTATTATCCGAGTGCGTGCTTTATCTGCCTGGATTAGATTGTAATAAAAAAGGAATTACTGTGCCATTCTTTAATCTGATAGCAGAATAGTCTTTCTGTGAGACGCTGCCTCAGATCATTTCCCATTGTCTGATTTTTTCCATTGTAGCTTTTTTTTTTATCATTTTTCCATGTTTTTTCAATTTGTTAATAATAAAATGACCAAAGAAAGGATGTGCCAGTTGTTTTACATGGCGTACCTTTAGTTACTAGCGCAGCAATCACACTGCCTGGTGGAACGTATCTGGATGGCCAACATCTCATTCCCATGCCAAGGGGATTAATATGAAGTTGGTTCTCCGTTTGTTGCCATAACTCTGTTCTTCTTGTGGCTCGTCAGTAGATGTTGGAACAAGAGTATGACCTGGATGATTAGGCCAGGCTGCCAGTCAGTGTTCTAGTTCTTCTAGAGTTGAGTTGGGTTGAGGTCATGGTTCTGTGCAGTCAAGTTCTTCCTCTTCCATCTCTGCAAACCCATCCTGTGTGGCTTTGTGCATGGAAGTATTATTGTGCTGGAACAGCAAAGATCTTCCTCAAACAGACTTGGTCAAGGTGGGCAAAAATAGAGCCAATCTGGTGTGCAAAGGTACTGCACTTGCTCCTAAAATGCTCCTTGCACATATTCGCATCCTGAACCATGTCACCCATCCGGCCAGTTCTGATAAATCATGTAGTTATGGAACAACTTTTACCCAGAATGCACCAGAGGCCTCATGTACTAAACTGTGGGAAGGTGCCAGATGCAAAAAGCAGGTGCATTCAGACCTAGGGGCTAAAAGGTGCAGGTAACCTCTGTATTTAACCCCCGCCTATAGGGCTATCTGACAGCCAACAGTGTTGTGGATATATAATCTTTCACAAGGTGTAGTATTGCCCCAGGCACAAGTGCTCCCCTTACTGCTTTTGCCCTTGGAGGATAAGTATCAGTGATATTATAAATACTCTGTATGAACTGTTCTGAACAATTCTGCTGCCCCTTTAATGAGTCCCACAATATTACTTTCTACACGTCATTCTGTCCCCCTTCCCAACCAATAGAAACTTTTTCACGCTAAACCTGACCATACAAGAAGGTATATGTTGGGTCTATGTAAACCTTACCACCTGTCCATCACTACATAAAGGCCCAACATGCTGAGATCTCTGAGCTGCTTTCTATAGGTTCTAGACCAGTGGTTCTCAACCTCCCTAATGCCGCGACCCTTTAATACAGTTCCTCATGTTGTGGTGACCCCCAACCATAAAATTATTCCTAAGACCATCGGAAATATGTGTTTTCCATTGGTCTTAGGTGACCCCTGTGAAGGGGTCGTTCAACCTCCAAAGGGGTCCTGACCCACAGGTTGAGAACCGCTGATCTAGACATCAAGTTCAGATACCACAGATAATGTGGCTGCTAGTGATGAGCAAATCTGTCCCGTTTCGCTTCGCAGAAAAAAACGTAAAAAATGTTGCACATCAAAAAAATTGTCACCCGCGGCTATTCTTTTGTCGCGCAGCTATTATTTTGTCGCCCGCGGCTATTACTTTGTGGCGTGGCTATTATTTTGACGCCTGCGACTATTATTTTGACGTGGGCAATTTTTGGACGTGCGGCGAATTTTTCCAAGGCGAATTTTTTGTTCCGTTTCGCAAAACAATCCGCCAATGGCAAAACACGGAAATTCGCCGCGAATTTTCGTGTTTTGCCATTGGCGGATTGTTTTGCGAAACGGAAGAAAAAATTTGCCTCGGAAAAATTCGCCGCACGTCCAAAAATTGTGCCTGGCGAAACATTTCGCCCATCACTAGTGGCTACAACAACTTCTGGCTTATGTTGAGGCAGATCCAAGCTGTTTGGGGCAATACATGTGTTTGGCCAAAGTAAATAATAGCTCGGCCGGAGGACCCAGAGACAGTGGCTAGGATAACCTGAATATCGGCTCAGGTGATGCCTCCTTTAGGCTGAAGATCCCACTCCTGCCCAACGTCCTGACCGTATTTAGACTGATATTTATCACTACAAATGCAAAATAAATAAATAAATAAAACAGAAATGAACAAAAGAAGGAAACTGAACCATAACAACGCAGAGATCCTACTTTTAATTTCCTCGTCCATCTGCGCAGATTTGAATTGACAGAGAAACTTGCATAACAAGTAAGTGCTGGCGTTGCTTTATTATCCTGTGTAAATTTCACTTACTTAAATAGGCTTAAATAGAAAAGGTAAAACGAGGCGAGAATTCAGAATCCATTATTCATTTCTCTCTTTGCATGTCTGTGTGAGTGGCAAATTGGGTATCGTTTGCTTATGCCAGGCCTGCCTGGGCCCCCAAGAAAAAGTCCTTTCTTTTCTAATCACCGCTGTCTTGGGGGGGTCAAACAGAGACAACTGCCCCCAATTAAAAAACTCTTTTAAGGAAGAAAGGCAGGGGTAGCAGTTCTAATATGTCAAAATGAGGCGTCAGGGTAAGATGAAGACAGTAGGGTAAGAATGAGATGGTGAGACAAGATGGAGCTCTGGAAGACTCTTCAACCAAGCTGTGGTGGCACCGAAGGCTAAAAGTACAGAACCTTTTATATACGGCAGATTCTAGACTTCTTCCTGCTGCCCCACATCTACCCTATACATATGCAGTATAAAAGTGCTGGTATCTTGAAAACGAAAAGGAAAACTATATCAAATGCAAAAGTGCTCAAAAGAGCAAATGTATATTAATATACTTGGGGCTTACTTCCCCTGCACATTGTTAACCCAAGCCTTATGCTATCTGTATACAGTACGTGCCAAAATGGAGTCTATGGGAGACGGGCTTTCCATAATTTGGAGCTTTCTGGATAACGGGTTTCTGGATAAGGGATCCCATACCTGTACCTTCCATTTTATGCCTTTACACTTGCACTCCCAACGCCTAATGAGCCTTCCAGAATGTAGACGTTTCATATCATATAAGAACTGGATCAGTCATCGAACACAGAACATTTCTATTTATAAAAGCATTTGCTAATGTAGTGAAAGCGCCTGTAATTATTGCACTTAGGATTTTGTTTTCATTTTCCCGAAAATGGCACCAACACAGAGAACACCAAGCGCCAGTAATGCAAACTAATTAATGAGCAATTTCTAATTTGTTCAAGAATAAATGTTCCTCGGAATCCTTTTATCTCAGAGATTCGTTCATTGGGATCAGTTCATCATACGGGGGGGGGAGAACGACAGATGTTCTGATAATTCCGATTCAGAAACGCACCTGCGGCCCCATTATTATTCTCTATCGGCTCAAGCGCCACCGGAATAATCTCACGTTCAGCATTTATTCTCCTCCCCGGCGTATCTTATCCTAATCTTTATTATTCCGCCAGAAAGAAGTCAACCCACCAGCGTCAGGTCTTTGGCTAAGTAAGTAGGGATAAGTAAGCCCTAATTAGTATTGTAAAATGAAATATAAAGCTATATATATCTGCGGCCATAATGTTTGTACAGAATGTGGCATTTTATCAGACTCGGGTACGGATGCTGAGATGTTCCATTTTTGCTTTTGCTATTGGGCTGTGGTTTTACTACTATGGCCTCTAGATGGAGCTCCATCAAATGAGTTTATTCTGTTTTTCCAAACATATGATGGGCTTACACATAAATATTCACTCAACTGGTAAGGTAAAAAAAACAAGCAGATTATGGCCACCAACATACAGAATGGCCTGAATGCCAGCCATGTCGCTACTGAGTAGCATTGCTTGCTACAGCCAAGAATATTACCCACAAGTACCCCTTTGGGCCTACTCCAACAAGGATTTGTCTACCACATTCCTATTAGGGGTATAGGTGGCTGCATACAACCTCCCTACTAAGATCCCAACTCAATCGGAGAATGTTGAGGCTTAGGCCTCAAAATGTAGGCCTAAGCAACGCCTATGCATTGGGTGAGGACTATACCAAGTAAAACTGTCAAGACAGCGGTTTATATTTGACCTTGTTTGGCCAGCTTAAGATGGCCAATGAAGATACATGTCTTTACAATCCCAGCCTAGTCATGTAGTCCTGCCTAACCAGTGGCAGTGATTAAGCTCATTGGATTATACAGGGAAAACTAACTTTGTTTGCCCAACCAGGTTTTCCAAACATATGATGGGCTTACACATAAAGATTCAGTCGGCTGGTAAGAAGTAAAAAAACAAGCAGATATTGGCCACTCACATACAGAATGGCCTGAATGTCAACCATGTGGCTACTGAGTAGCTTGTGAGTGCTTATGGCTGTATTTACATAGACCTTTCTGATAAAGCTTACTTAGTTTTTACCTTTCCTTCTCCTTTAAGCTCGTTGGATTATACAGAGAAAACCAACTTTGTTTGCCAGTTCATTCTGGTACAATTATAGCCAGTTTGGCTTGCAGTCTCTTTCCCATTCAGACTTCTACCAACTCACTAGAATAGTGATCCCCAACCAGTGACTCAGGGGCAACATGTTGCTCCCCAACCCCTTGGATGTTGCTCTCAGTGCCCCCAAACCAGGGAGTTATTTTTGAATTCCTGACTTGGGGGCAAGTTTTGGTTGAATAAAAACAAGATTTCCTACCAAATAAAGCCCCTGTAAGCTGATAGGGTGCATAGAGGCTGCCTAATAGCCAATCACAGCCCTTATTTGGCTCCTCCATGAACTTTTATGGTGCTTGTGTTGCTCCCCAAGTCTTTTTACATTTGACTGTGGCTCTCCCTCACCGTCCCACTACCCACAAAGTGGAAAGATCCCCACTATGCAAAGTCAAGGCTTCCAGTCTGGATACACTGCTCCCAAACACAAGTTATGTTTAATTAGGTTATGTTTTGGGCAAAGTATAAAGCAAAATAAGCAGCTACATTTCTGCTTCATGCAGCAAATACATTTGTCATATTATATTCCTCAATGACACATGTTCATTATGAGAGTCAGCAGCTCCGCTTCGCTACAAATATGTCAATATGTCTTCATTCAGCCTCTGATTTAGGCAATAGCTGTGCCGATGCCTGTGGCGGTAGATTATTGTACAGTGTGAAGTTTTAATACAAGATTTTTTAATCATCGTGCATCTGTTTAATTGGACACAGATGTCACTGAATGAGCTATTTACAGAGTAATAGGAAGTAACGCTTGTGCCCTGAGTTGCACAGTGTGTTTCTATTTCTGAGAAAGTCGAGGAAACTTGTTAAGATTTTCACCTCACCGACCTGCTGTTCTGTTTGTGATGGTGATGCCCTGCTGATTTAATTATACCCCCAACAGGGGAACTGTAGCTTAGAACTTGCAACAAAGACTCCATTAGCATATGGATCCTCAGGAGATAACAATGGAGTCATGGATCTTCAGTAGGGTTGGCCAACTTGTAACCCTTCAGTGTACTTGCTACCTTCTTCTACTTTTGATTGTTGTTCAAATACATTCCAGCTTTTCCCTTACTGATTCAGATATACAGCGCTTGGAAGGCAGCAACCACACAACCCAGGCTTCTAATGTTCTCAGTGTAGGCACCCCAACAATTGTAATAAATGAACAAATAGACTAGTACAGCACCCTCCTTGAAGACAGGGCCCAAGTTAATGAAATGAGCACAGATATAGAATAATGTTTGTGTTTGAGTCCTTTATTTGTTGTATCATGAATATCTAGGGCAGCAAATACATATTGACTCCAACCCTAACTGGCCTTCAAGATGTTCTGTTTGTGATGGTGATGCCCTGCTGATTTAACTATATCCCAGCCAGAAGAATTGTAGCTTAGAACTTGCAACAAAGACTCCATTAGTATATGGATCCTCAAGAGATAACAATGGAGTCATGGATCTTCAGTAGGGTTGGCCAACTTGTAACCCTTCAGTGTACCCGCTACCCTTCTACTTTTGATTGTTGTTCAAATACATTTCTTCTTTTCCCTTACTGATTCAGATATACAGAGCTTGTGTGGAAGGCAGAAACCACACAACCCGAGCTCCTAATGTGCTCACAGTCCGGTGCTCAGTCTAGGGGGAAACAGCACCCCAACAATTGCAATAAACAAACAAATTGACTAGTACAGCACCCTCCTTGAAGACAGGGGCCCCAAGTTAATACAATGAATGTAGATATAGAAAAATGTTTGTGTTTGTGTCCTTTGTTGTATCATGAATATCTAGGGCAGCAAATACATATTGACTCCAACCCTAAATGACCTTCAAGATGTTCTGTTTGTGACGGTGATGCCCTGCTGATTTAATTATACCCCAGCCAGAAGAACTGTAGCTTAGAACTTGCAGCAAAGACTCCAATAGTATATGGATCCTCAGGAGATAACAATGGAGTCATGGATCTTCAGTAGGGTTGGCCAACTTGTCACCCATCAGTATACCCGCTATCCTTCTACTTTTTGGTTGCTGTTGAAATACATTTCTTCTTTTCCCTTACTGATCCAGATATACAGAGCTTGGGTGGAAGGCAGAAACTACACAACCCGGGCTTCTAATGTGCTCACAGCCCGGTGCTCAGTCTTGGCACCCCAACAGTTGCAATAAAGGAACAAATTGACTAGTACATCACCCTCCTTGAAGACAGGGCCCCAAGTTAATGAAATAAGCACAGATTAGAATAATGTTTGTGTCCTTTATTTGTTGTATCATGAATATGTAGGCCAGCAAATACATATTGACTCCAACCCTAACCGACCTTCAAGATTTTCTGTTTGTGATGGTGATGCCCTGCTGATTTAATTATACCCCAGCCATAAAAACTGTAGCTTAGAACTTGCAACAAAGACTCCATTAGTATATGGATCCTCAGGAGGTAACAATTGAGTCATGGATCTTCAGTAGGGTTGGCCAACTTGTCACCCGTCAGTATACCAGCTACCTTTCTACTTTTTGGTTGTTGTTGAAATACATTTCTTCTTTTCCCTTACTGATCCAGATATACAGCGCTTGTGTGGGAGGCAGAAGCCACACAACCTGAGCTCCTAATGTTCTCAGTCTAGGCACCCCAACAATTGCAATAAATGAACAAATTGACTGGCACAGCACCCTCCTTGAAGACAGGGGCCCCAAGTTAATGAAATGAGCACAGATATAGAAAAATGTTTGTGTTTGAGTCCTTTGTTGTATGATGAATATCTAGACCAGCAAATACATATTGACTCCAACCCTAACTGACCTTCAAGATGTTCTGTTTGTGATGGTGATGCCCTGCTGATCTAATTATACCCCCAACAGGGGAACTGTAGCTTAGAACTTGCAACAAAGACTCCATTAGTATATGGATCCTCAAGAGATAACAATGGAGTCATGGATCTTCAGTAGGGTTGGCCAACTTGTCACCCGTCAGTGTACCCGCTACCTTTCTACTTTTTGGTTGTTGTTGAAATACATTTCTTCTTTTCCCTTACTGATCCAGATATACAGCGCTTGGGTGGAAGGCAGAAACCACACAACCCAGGCTTCTAATGTGCTCACAGTCCGGTGCTCAGTCTAGAGGGAAACAGCACCCCAACAATTGCAATAAACAAACAAATTGACTAGTACAGCACCCTCCTTGAAGACAGGGGCCCCAAGTTAATACAATGAATGTAGATATAGAAAAATGTTTGTGTTTGTGTCCTTTGTTGTATCATGAATATCTAGGGCAGCAAATACATATTGACTCCAACCATAACTGACCTTCAAGATGGGTTTTCAAGTATCATTATGAAGAGCAAGTGGCCATTCTACCCAATTCTCACCCTAACTGGTATTAAGGCTGAATCCCCACTACCACTGAGGGGGCAACCCCACAGTTTGGAAACTGCTGGCTGAGAGGGAAAGGAATATTTATGAACATCTAAGACCATCTACTTTCCTCAACCACCCTACAGTATATTGGTACTAAACCACATTGCCACAAGGTTCCGAAACCTTTGCTTTCAGTTTGTATAATTAACATACCAAACTGCAATCTGTATTACTAATAATTTCTTATGGTTCCTTTGTCTTTCACATCATGACTAATGCAATGTTAGGATGTCCCCTCTGTTTATTTAGTCAAATACAGAGTTTTTTTGGGGGGGGGGTGCCCAACATTGTGTCAATGGCATTGCCCATGATCAGTGTACTGGGCATGCTTGGTAGAAGGGGAAGGAGTGGGAAAAAAAGGACCAATCACCATATGAATCTTTAGAAGGTAAGAACTGAATCATGGACCTTTAGTGGGTTTAGCCAACCTGTTACCCTTTGGGCTACCTGCTTCCCTTCTTCTGCACTTTTTGAATATAAAGATAAGTTGTATCAGCCTCCTATTTGCTGTTCTATTTATGCCCCATTGAGTCAGTTCTGGCTTATACCTCATATATAGGACTTACTAAATAGCCTGTAAGTTTAGAAGAACTATTTGTGTCCTTTAGCTCCATACCTCTCTGATCTTGGTCAGTCCTCTCCCTACCTCTCCATACCTCTCTGATCTTGGTCAGTCCTCTCCCTACCTCTCCATACCTCTCTGATCTTGGTCAGTCCTCTTCCTACCTCTCCATACCTCTCTGATCTTGGTCAGTCCTCTCCCTACCTCTCCATACCTCTCTGATCTTGGTCAGTCCTCTCCCTACCTCTCCATACCTCTCTGATCTTGGTCAGTCCTCTCCCTACCTCTCCATACCTCTCTGATCTTGGTCAGTCCTCTCCCTACCTCTCTGATCTTGGTCAGTCCTCTCCCTACCTCTCCATATCTCTCTGATCTTGGTCAGTCCTCTCCATACCTCTCTGATCTTGGTCAGTTCTCTCCCTACCTCTCCCTGCCTCTCCGATCTTGGTACTAATTGGTACTAATTCGAACATCTATGTTACCAGAGGGGGGGCCTGTATTGCCCCATGGATCTTCATGAGAACTGACCAAGATCAGAGAGGTATGGAGAGGTAGGGAGAGGACTGACCAAGATCAGAGAGGTAGGGAGAGGACTGACCAAGATCAGAGAGGTAGGGAGAGGACTGACCAAGATCAGAGAGATATGGAGAGGTAGGGAGAGGACTGACCAAGATCAGTGAGGTAGGGAGAGGACTGACCAAGATCAGAGAGGTATGGAGAGGTAGGGAGAGGACTGACCAAGATTAGAGAGGTATGGAGAGGTAGGGAGAGGACTGACCAAGATTAGAGAGGTATGGAGAGGTAGGGAGAGGACATGGTCCTCCAGTAGGGTTGGCCTCACCCTTTGGGCTACCTGATACCTCAATGCCTGTATTCCTACAGGTATGTGCCTATTAAATATAAAGATACAGTCTATTCATTTTCACTAAAATGTACTAAACACTTGGAATGTTAAATACACCTGCTTTATTAGGGCGTCCCTGACCTGTTTAAAGGATTTGTGGAGGGACGTCTGAAAGTTCTTAGTTTTCCTTGTGAGAGTCATTTCAGATCATGAATGAATAATGGCTGCTTTATGCGAGCGGTGGGCAGGAGTCTGAGGAATTATTAGCTATATAATATTGATTTTTGAGGTTAGGTAGAAAATATTCCAACAGATATTTGGTTAATGCTGCTGCTGGCACTTTGCTCATTCATTTGGGTTCTTTTAACCCCTATTTAATGCGTGTCCTTAGCCTCATCATGTAAATGTTCCATCTCATTTACACTTCTGTCTAAATCCCTTATCTTCATCCACAAAGAACGTCTCAAACCAACAAGGTCTTTATAGGAGATGCATCTCTTTAGCTAGAGGCTAAAATTCTCCCTTGAACAACCTAAAAACATTGGTCTTCAAGCTTTTCTAGATAATTCTTTAACCTTGTGGGACATTGAAAATATATTTAAACCTCTGGGCTTGGTAAAAGGTTCCATATTACTAAAAATTCATATTTATATATATTCACCGCTGAATCTGGTTCCACCTTCTGAATTACTCTTCCCTATTGTACTATGACTTAGTAGAACTGACAGTGCTAAAGTAATAGCAGCATTGGATACATAAAATTGCCTTGAAAATGTTCAGTTAGCAAATGAGTTTGACTCACCAAAGACCAAAGAAAATGATGCCTGTGTTTCTGTTCTTCCATGTGGCACCACTGGGTGGCGCTGTGCTTAGAGAGGCAGGCGAAGATCCTGGCAAACCTCTCTGAGGAGTAATAGGACAGTTGCATATAGGTGACCTACAGCACTTATATTTGCCTATTTGTGTCTGTAAGTTACCCTCCCATATAGACTGTAAGCTCTACGGGGCAGGGACCTCCTTCCTCTTGTGTCTTTGACTTTTAACTTGTTCCAACTGTATTTATCTGTATTTATTGTTATACTGTGTATTTATCTATTATTATCTTAATAACCCCCTGTTTGTATTAATCTATTCTACTGTACAGCGCTGGATACATAAGTAGCACTTTATAAATAAACATATACATACATACATACACTTTAGAGTGTTTAGTTCCTTGGCAATCAGTAGCCCAGTGGCTCGGGGGGGATTAAACCCTAAAAATCAACCCCCATCAAGGTATATCTATAAGGTACTCCGGGGGTCCTCCACTTTTCCCAGAGGTGCACTGGGGCTCCCAGCCTATCGGATTTCTCTCCAGTCTCCGGGCTGGATGATGTCACAGAAAAACAGGGGAAAGGGTTTTCTGATCTCCTACAGAACCCATCTAACCAACTGGGCACATCTCTGGTTGCCCAGTGCTGGTGATCCCAAGTAGGCTTCTACCACCAAGTGCTTCATAAGTGCAAAAGCCTTGAAGTGGACTCACTTGGAACCCCCTGCCTTTCTCCTTATTTTATTTTTTTTTCCTACCTCATTACAGTTGCTACCCCTCCTCTATCATCTGCCTCCCCAACACAGTATTTTTGAAAGATGTCTATGAAGATTCTCATTCATCCAGGTTATGATATACAGTATCTAGTAGAATTAAACCTAAAACAACTGGATTTTTCCGAGTTTTTCTTGAAAACGTTTCACCGCTCATCCGAGTGGCTTCTTCAGCTCTTGAAAGTAGTAAGGCAACCCTACACAGCAACTGCAGAGTATCTGAAGCTGGTGAACTTTTTGTTTTGCTGTTTGATATACTCTGAAGTTTGAAGATCAAAAAAAAAAAGGGGGTTGCGAGTGACTGCCATTTCCACTTTTCATCTACAATAATTTGGCAAATTGGCTTTTACCGAATGAAGGAATCTCTGGAAATCACTTGGGACTGAAATCCACTCAGTGCTGTCTGCATCTAAATAACACATTAAGGCAGAGAGATGTTTATATTAAGTGGGGAATGATCACTTTGAGGAAAAAATATAAAAAAAAGTCATAGTTGTAAAAATGTTACCTGTTTTTCATGGATGCGAACATTTATTTTGTAGACATATTATAAAACCATTGGGTTTTTTGGATAAAGATAGGGCACCCTGGCTAATGTTCAGTTAGTAGTGTTGTTAGTTTATCATAAAGTAAAGTTGTTACCCATGGCTGGCAGCCACTTACTACCACCATCAGGTGACTGTATGTACAGTGTCCAAGCTTCCCCCACGGGCCTTCCTATGACCTACACATAAACACTCATTTCCCTGTCTGGCCTCAGGGGCTCTACCCCTCTCTAAGCATGCCTAGTTGGGACAACAGGCTGCCCTTTCTAGCTAGCCCTCCCTACCTTTCACTCCTGGAGTGAACTCACTCGCCACTGCTATCACTAGCTCGTCTAAGTACCAACCTCCCCAGTAGATCTGACCCCACAGTCTTGCTGCTGCCTCTAATGTTCTCAGGCCAAAAAGGGACCACCTCAGCAAGGCACCCTCTTATATAGGTTTACAGGTGGGCTTACCTGCATAAAGCTTAACCATTTACATAATAAAATAAACATTTCATTTTACCTCTTTACAAGCTTGTATTCAGAGCCCTCCCATTGCTCTCCTAATAGTGTAAGGAAATACATGTGATGGGGTGTTTTTGTTGTAGGGCAGGGATCCCCAACCTTTTATACTTGTGGGCCACATTTAAATGGAAAAAGTGTTGGGGAGCAACACAAGCATGAAAAAGGTTCCTGGGGGTGCAAATAAGAGCTATAATTGGCTATTTGGTAGCCCCTATGTGGACTGGCAGCCTATAGAAGGTTCTGTTTGGCATTATACTTGGTTTTTATGCAACCAAAACTTGCTTTCTTACCAGAAATTCAAAAATGAGCACCTGCTTTGAGGCCACTGGGAGCAACATCCAAGGGGTTGGTGAGCAACATGTTGCCCCTGAGCCACTGGTTGGGGAACACTGGTGTAGGGTCTCTAGTCTACGCAGCATGAGCTCTGTGGTTCATCACATTGTTAGCCATATCAAGGGATATAGATACAACTTTATCCATATTCTTAGACATAAAGGAAAACAAGTTCGTCTGAATAAACTTCAATTTAAACTATCCTTATCCCATAGCTATAGTAGGTGTAACCATGATGCAACCTCTCAGATCAACTGTCTCCATATATCCATAAACCATTTTGACCCAGGTAACTTCTAACTCTCACAAACACCTTAGAGCAGCTATTATTTTTTCCTTAAGGTTTGACCATTGGACAGGATGCCCCTTGACGGTCCTACTTTTGGACATCACTCTCCTTGAAGACCCCTAAGTTAATGAAATTAGTACAGATATAGAAACATGTTTGTGTTTGAGTCCTTTATTCATATGTAGGACAGCAAAAACATATTAACCCTAACTGTCCTTCAAGATGGGTTTTCAAGTATTATCTTAAAGAGCAAGTGGCCAATCTCCAATTCTCACCCTAACTGAACTTTAGGCCTACTAGTAGGTCCCTACTACCACTGTTTCAAGCCCCTCTTGAGGGGGGACAACCCTACAGTTTGGAAACTACTGGTTGACAGAGTAAGGAATATTTAGGAACATCTAAGACAGTGGTTCTCAACCTTCCTAATGCCACGACCCTTTAATACAGTTCCTCATGTTGTGGGGACCCCCAACCATAAAATTATTCCTAAGACCATCGGAAATATGTGTTTTCCGATGGTCTTAGGTGGCCCCTGTGAAAGGGTCGTTCCACCCCCCAAAGGGGTCCCGACCCACAGGTTGAGAACCACTGATCAAAGACCATCTAATGAACCTGACGCAGAGACTGTCCTAAGCCAACATATACTGGTACAAAGCCACATGCCACAGGGTTCCAAAACTTTCAATTTGCTTAACGAACATACCAAACTGCAATCTCCAATAATTCCATATAGTTCCTTTGTCTTTCATAGGGGAACATGGTATAACTTTTAATGCTGTGGAGCCTTTGGATTAAAAAAAAAAAACTTGAAAGAGAAGTTTAAAGCCAAAAAACCTCAGCAGAATCTACAGTAAAATGAATATGAGAAAACCAACATCGTTGAGCATCACATAAACCTTTGTCTAACCTTCAGGGAATCATTTTCAACCATATTACAGGATGGCAATTATATCCGCAACCTCTTTGATGAAATCTCAATCCCTTAAGAGAAGCAATTGACCTTGATACGACGAGACAATTTGATTGAACTATCTCTGGCTTTCAGACTGAAGGCTTTCAAGTGTAAGACTCAAATTGCTTTCCGGTTAAATTTAGAAAGGAAGAAATATATAGAATTTTGCTTTTGAGGAGTTTTATGATAAAAATAAATCTTGTTTTCTTTTTAATTTGTTACATTTAGAAACCCTGAATATTCCTAGAGGTTAGAAAAAGGAAACCAAAAGGCAACCAACTGATTTTAGAAGAACTGCAAGGCACTGTTAATTCCCTCTACTGCTCAGGAAGTCCCAATGTTACTATTCCCTATGGGAAAGAGGTTTCTCTTGGTGCCCTGGGGATCTTGTGATCAGTTCCTGTCCATAGGTTATATATGGAAGAGAGTACATGGAGAAAGCTCATCGTCTTTGGTCTCCACCTAGTGTTAGTTGGACACTAAGAAGACCAGCAACCTCAATGAAGTAGAGTAGCAATGACCCAATGAATGAGTTAAAGACACCTTCTGCTGTAGCACACTCATACAAGTTGGGAGTTAGAAAAAGCAGCTTAGCAAGAGAGGTATCTGCTCCACCGAGGAGAAGTAGGGTGGGGTTTAACTCCCTAGGTGGCACCTGCCTGTATGGACTACAGTTTGGAAAGGGGCTTGCTCCCTGAGAGGCTTCCTCTGGAGGGGATCTGTTTCACAAAATTGTCTCTCTACTGGAGAAAATAGTACTTCACACTCTCACTGATTCCGACTGCTCAACCTCCGTGAACTCAGATCAGTCAACTATAGAAGCACCTGCACTAGTAGTAGCCAGCTCCATGTTGTACCTCCCACCCTTCCCAGCTACAGTCAGGTGATCCCAATGGAGCCAATAAAATGGCAACCATTTGGGGGTTGAACTTTGAAAGCAAGTAAGTTGCAGGTAAAACCCAGTGAGTGTAGGACCAGAGGTGACTGTGACGCAGTTGCCCAGCTTGAGTATATTGCAATATATAGACAAACAATCCCTCTTTTGCTTAAAGGGGAGGGCATTGCTTGGCAGCTTAATGCACAGAATGGCTTAATGCCCTATATATTGATAATGGGTGAGTGCAGAGGGGGTCTTGTTGCTGTCTGTACTATTGAGAAGATGTAGGAAATAGGAGACACCTGATAGAAAGAATTTTCCTGGCGGTCTTAAAGACATACCAAAGTTTGGATCAAGGCACACATTTTTTTTTGCACCTTTTATTGCACCTTAAACTTTGCCTCAGCCACATGCCTCCCATAGAGCAACTCTTTGTAGTCCTAGAATTGAGCTGAAGGGTTGCACTTAGTACACGATGGTGCCTGAGGGGTAGCAGAAGGGCAGCACGATGGCTTGTGGGACAACCTGGGAAACCCAAGGGATACAAGGTGCTATGGGCAAGTACAGGGCTACCTGGATGAGCTGTGCTCTGTACATAAGGCCACATTCACAATCCAACATAAGATGTTTGCACCTACCAGGGATATGAATGCGAGTGTTTTATACAGTACATGGACCTCAAGGTCTCCAGCACTTGCACTCGTAACATTCTTAAATGAGCCCTTGCACTTTAACAGCACAGCCCTATGATACAATTCTAGCCTAGGGAAATAATTAGATTTCCTTCCTATAAAAGTGCTGGATACAGTATGTTCATCTGCAGAGCTTATGCGCTTGACCTGATCTCATTATTTTCTGTAGATCTTTCCTAACAGGGTAACATTTGTGATTAAGGTTAATTCACTTCCACCTAACGCTTGATGTGCCAGTGTCTTTACTGCTGCTGTGCATTAATGTACTATACCTCCCGCCATTGCACCATGCCTCCCCTCATTGCACCATGCCTCCCTTCATTGCACCATGCCTCCCTTCATTGCACTATACCTCCCGCCATTGCACCATGCCTCCCTTCATTGCACCATGCCTCCCTTCATTGCACCATGCCTCCATTCATTGCACTATACCTCCCTTCATTGCACCATGCCTCCATTCATTGCACTATACCTCCCGCCATTGCACCATGCCTCCCTTCATTGCACCATGCCTCCCTTCATTGCACCATGCCTCCATTCATTGCACCATGCCTCCCTTCATTGCACCATGCCTCCATTCATTGCACTATACCTCCCTTCATTGCACCATGCCTCCCTTCATTGCACTATACCTCCCTTCATTGCACCATGCCTCCCTTCATTGCACCATGCCTCCCTTCATTGCACCATGCCTCCCTTCATTGCACCATGCCTCCCTTCATTGCACCATGCCTCCCTTCATTGCACCATGCCTCCCTTCATTGCACCATGCCTCCCTTCATTGCACCATGCCTCCCGCCATTGCACTATACCTCCCGCCATTGCACCATGCCTCCCGCCATTGCACTATACCTCCCGCCATTGCACCATGCCTGCCTTCATCTTAGTGGGCCTTATATTAGAAAAAATATGCTTGGAGATTCTATTGGTTGGTTGGATCAGAACCTGTTTCCATGGTGTTTTTTTGGGCAATTTGTTATACAAATCATATTATAGAATGATATATGTCTTCCATAACACATGGGCCTTCACTAGAATGTCCATGGATACATAGTGGAGAATTCATACCCCTGTCTCTCTTTCAAACCACTGCCTGATTGCTAGGTTAAATTGGACCCTATCTGAACCAGATAGCTGCTGAAATTCCAAACTGGATAAAAATGCACTTTTCAACCGATGCAGTCCAGTTTTTACTGCCAGCCAAGAATTACTTTGAGAAATGTGCTCCTAAAGCTGTAGGTCTGGGGCATGTGTACCTGGACCCAATACTATTATTTCATATTGGGTTATAGAAAGAAAACGTTAGGTAAGTGGACAGTCAGGAAACTCATCTAGAGACCTTACAGGGTAAAGCAACATAGGAATAGGCCAAGTAGGTTGAAAGAATATAGAACAGAAGTGTAAAAGTACAATAGGGCAAGAGAAAGACCATAGACAATCATTATTATTAATGTTAAATTTCTCAAGCCTTGTGCAGAGATTGGTCATAAAAAACATCAGCCCCCACAGTGATGGTTACAATCTACAGATCTACCAATGTTCCCTACCCCAGACACATGGACAATATACAAACTGCCCTCACTGGAGTTAAATGTAGGACCCCCATGGGGAGAAGCAGCAATGCCAACCACAGCTTCACTCTTCCACCAATTACACTTTACTGTATTCCATTGGTCCCCAACCCATTCATTCAGCTGTTGATGGAATGAGGTTTAATTGGTTGGGTGGTTCTACTATCTATAATGATGGATTTTCCCAACGCCTGCTTTGTTCAAGGCTCCTATGCAACTAAAAATGACTCTGATCTGCTCTGCACATACTTTTGTCCAACCAACAACCTTGGATATTCTTAATAAACCTTTTATTTTTCTATCAGTAAAATTACTCTAAACAGCTTCCAGAATTACCTACCTTTGTCCCAGCATTCTGTCTGACTTGGCTCCTGAGTTAGAACTTGATCGTTTCCTTTGCTTCCTTGTGCAGAATGAAGCCCCGCCCCCACTTCCTGTTCAGGTCCCTCATAAAAAAAAAACAAAAAAAACCTGCTAATGCACAGACTGGCTCCTGCTGCCTCCAGGCATGCCCAGAAGGCTCTCCACTTCGACTACAGTAGTCGAAGTGATGAGGGAACTGAACAGGAAGTGGGGGCGGAGCTTCACTCTGCACAAGGAAGCAAAGAAAACAATCAACTTCTAACTCAGGAGCCAGGTCAGACAGAATGCTGGGACCAAGGTAGGTAATTCTGGAGGCTGTTTAGAGTAATTTTACTGATAGAAAAAAAAAAAAAGGTTTACTTATTCTTCAAATTCAACCAAGGCAGTTACCCATAGCAACCAATCACATATATTCTTTTGTAATATCCGCTATTATGTCTATAAACTCTCTGCAAACCACTGGGCACAATTATCAGCATATCTTATGATGCACAGATCTGCCCCGGCCTAATTCCAGGCAGTTGAATGAATGCATTCATTTCTATTTGGTTCAAAAATATTCTATTACAGCTGAGAAACATCCTCAGGACAGAGTATATTAATGATAATTTCCCTGTTCGCTGCCGATTCAGACTTTCTGTTATTAATGAGGCAGCGAGTTGCCGGGAGCTGATTGCCCAGACTCTCATTAGAGGGATTGCTTTATGGCAGTCCCATAGTTTTCCATCATCCGGTCGGGCCAAACTGTCATCTGCAGGTTCTGCTAGCGACACGGATTTGATAAATGCCCAGCAAAAAAACGAGATGTCTAATGCTAATGAGTAGGATAACGGGGGAAATTAATTGCAATTTCCATCTCTTAATTATTAATGAGGGATAAAGTCAAATGTATTTGTTTATTAGACAGACTCAATATGTAAAAGTGAAACAATGAAATAGTCTGTGCAGGAAAAATCCCAGAAAAGTCATAAAAAGTTTGAATTTTTCAACTGGTCTCATCAAAACTGGGGATTTTTTTGAATTTACAAAAAAATAAAGCGTCAAAAATTCGAAACCTCTAAAGTTTCAAAGCAAAAGAAAGATCCTTCAGGGAAGGGAAGGGACGTCTGCCATTGACTTCTACATGGTCTGGGGAATTGCTGGATTCAGATTTGTATCCATTTGGATGCATAGAAAATCTTGAAAAATTTGTGACAGTTAGGAAATGGCCCCCTGAGTGTAGTTATTATGCCTTAAGCCAGGACTATTAGCCTTAGGGTTGTCCTACAACAAAGTTAAAGACAAGATCAAGCCACCAAATTGTAACCAAATGACTGATTTATTATTCATCTACAGCAGTGATCCCCAACCAGTGGCTCAGGGGCAACATGTTGCTCCCCAACCCCTTGGATGTTGCTCTCAGTGCCCCCAAACCAGGGAGTTATTTTTGAATTCCTGACTTGGGGGCAAGTTTTGGTTGAATAAAAACAAGATTTCCTACCAAATAAAGCCCCCTGTAAGCTGATAGGGTGCATAGAGGCCCCTAATAGCCAATCACAGCCCTTATTTGGCTCCTCCATGAACTTTTATGGTGCTTGTGTTGCTCTCCAAGGCTTTTTATATTTGACTGTGGCTCCCGAGTAAGAAAGGTTGGGGATCCCTGATCTACAGGAACTTGCACTTCTTTCATTAAAAGATGACCTGTTTATAGTTATTGGATCCCAACCTACCAGTTTCCATTTCTGGTAACCAGTTGACTATCAGAGACCGGAAATGGATTCACTCAATGAAGAACTACATCAAAGTGTTGCCCTTGACGTGTCCTACAGCTAGAACAGGTAAATACAGTAATAAATGGCTTTTCCTTTTGGATATAATTTAGCTGATGGCTCTTCTGTCCTTATTAATGGCTTAAAGATTTACTGTCATAACAAAAATCTTTTCTTCTTGTGCTTAAATCTAAATCTCTGTGGTCGTTCCCACCAGGCCAGGCCACCAGCAATGTTCTTCCAAATCCACTGCCAACTCCTCGGGGGGCTGTGGGGCATGATAAAGAAGGTTTCCAGTAATCTGAGAGCACTTCCCGTAGCTGCCAACCCTGGTTGATATCAATGGCAGAAAGGGAGCTTGAAGAGCTTGTCAGATAGACACTATAACATTGATATGGGAAGGACGCGACTTTTAATTACTGGCCGGTGTTCAAAGTCTTTACTGGGAAACAATTGACATAAAAGATTAAATTAAAACAAATGCAATTGTCCATTAACCATCATGCAGTCAAATTCCTTTATAAGCAGATTCTTTTGTGCAATATTTGGTAACCAAAAAAAAAAGTATTACAGGTATGGGACCCATTATCCAGAATGCTCGGAACCTGGGGTTTTCCGGATAAGGGGTCTTTCTTTAAGTCTACTAAAAAAGTTATATAAACAGTAATCAAACCCAAAAGCATTGTTTTGGCTCCAATAAGGGGTAATTATATCTTAGTTGGGATCAAGTACAGGTACTGTTTTATTATTACAGAGAAAAGGGAATTATTTAACCATGAAATAAACCCAATAGGGCTGTTCTGCCCCAATAAGGGGTAATTATATCTTAGTTGGGATCAAGTACAGGTACTGTTTTATTATTACAGAGAAAAGGGAATCATTTAACCATGAAATAAACCCAATAGGGCTGTTCTGCCCCCAATAAGGGGTAATTATATCTTAGTTGGGATCAAGTACAGGTACTGTTTTATTATTACAGAGAAAAGGGAATCATTTAACCATTAAATAAACCCAATAGGGCTGTTCTGCCCCCAATAAGGGGTAATTATATCTTAGTTGGGATCAAGTACAGGTACTGTTTTATTATTACAGAGTTAGTCATCCCTACAGTTAAGGGTAACTATGCCCTGGGGAGGGATGTGTGTTCCCATAGGACCAAAGGTAGTGATTGTAGATCCCAGGTCTGTACTGGAATTCCAAGTACCCAGAGGTCCAAACAGCCCCCCCAGCCCACTAAATGGTGACTGTCTGTAGCACCTTACAGCAGCCCCTCTGGCATTTGCCAGAAGTCGCAGATTGCCAGTCTAGGCCTGGTTGTTCATTATCCCTAGTCTAAATCAGGGTAGGGATAGACACGTGGTTCTATCTCCTTGGACTCCACACTATGGAGAGCTGAAAACATGAGGTAGGAGGCCTCTGTAAGAAGTTTTACCCTACTGTAACACAAACCTTAGTGAAGATGAATATAAGGGCCCCAGTTAATTAGGATAGTTGTAGGATAGCACCTGTTATAGAACCATCTAGGAGTGTTAGGCAGACAGGGCTAGATAGTGAGAGTAGTTTTGTGCTTCACTGAGGAGGTTTAGTCTGGGTTAGTTCCCCAGGTGACAGTCACCAAGTTGTTGAGGCCTGAGGTTCTGAAAGTTCTCAGTCCCTACAACTTGGCGACTGTCACCGAAGGAACTACCCTGACTAAACCTCCCTTGGAGCCCCCTTTGAGGAAATATGTACACTGTGAGCAGATGCCTGTACTGTCAGTAATACCCAACTTAAGCCTGGGGTGTAATGAGATTTTATGCCCTTGAACGGGGATCTCCAACCTTTGGGGATGCCAAATAAGGGCTGTGATTGGCTATTTGGTAGCCCCATGTGACTGATTGCCTGCAGGGGGCTCTTCTTGGAGTAAAAGTGTGTTTCTAGTCTTTCAGTACTTGTCTCCAAGCCAGAAATTAAAAAATGGGCACCTACTTTGAGGCCACTGGGAGAAACATTAAATGTTCTTGAGGAGCCGCTGGTTGGGGATCAGTGCCCATGAATATTTGGCGTACAAATAAAGTACCTTTCTGTTTTAATAAATCAACTGCTCCTGTTTAAAAAACCACTGACACCCAAGTCTCTTTGCGGGAATGAATGTGTTGAGAGTTCTAGTTTAGCCTGGAGACCCTTCTTCTAGGGTCTAACTGAGGTGAGAAGTCACAATGTACCCTCGAGAGCAGCTGAAGTTCAATTAGCAAAGGTTATACCTACATGTAAGTTATGTTTTATTCCCTCCTCCCTCCTTTCTATAGGTTACAGTAACTTTCACGGTCCTTATTTTCCAGAATAGCGACGCTGCCAACTCTCACCTACAAAATCCTTGAAACCTATTGATTAAACACTTAACTGATAAATGATCTCACCGTTGTCTTTAGATTGAGTTACACAATGCCTGGAGGATGTTAACATGACCTTAAAAGATTTATCTTCTGATTCGCATAAGTATATTGATCTGGAAATTCCTTTCATGTGGCCAATGAAAAAAAATGCCTGCAATACTTTAAATTGCGGTAATTAATGGCAGTAATGACTCTTTATGAAGAATGCAGGAAAGGCGACGAGAGTGAAGAGGTTTCCCTTAACAACAAACACAGTGACCGATTTCAGTATTGTCTATGTAGCACTAGTTTCAAAAATGGACCCCTCTATGGCACCGGGCACCCTGCTGGCTCTTACCCATCTTGAACTTGATCTTGAATACAGATGCAGCCTAGTTCCTTTACTATGTTGTCACGTTATGTCTTTCACTGGTCGTCACTAAGAAAATTCACCACAAGGTGGTGCAGGGTCTATGGCATTTTCCAATGTGTTTTGCTGGCAAGTCTTTGCACTCTAGCACCATCTAGAGGCAGAACCCAACACCCAAAAAATGGTGTCTGGACATGGTGAGACAACATACAAAAACTTGCTGGCTGCATCTATACATTATCCCAGGCTACAAGTGCTAGAGCAATAGGGGGCAAAAGAGTGATCCTTAGTGCTCATTAGGGAGCACTTGTTTCTCAGGAAATGGGGTATTAATACTTCTGGTCCCCCTTTTGGAGCTTCAGGCAGCTCAACTGACTACCCTTAACCTGCCTCTCACTCCTAGAGAGATCTTTTACAGAGACTTCCATGATTCTGACTATACCTACTGAGGCCTACCTCCACCTTAGGCTCCCCAACATGACCACCCCTTCAGCAAGTGGGGTCCAAAGAGACAGAACCGGTGACTTCTCTTTTAAAAGCTATGGACACCTGACACCCCATATCAATTACAGAGGTTCCAGGGAACTTTAACCTGAAAAGGGAAACAGTTTCCCCCCTCAAAACCCTGAACTAGGCCACAGTGGGCTCTTCACCCCCCAGTCCAAACCTGTCTAGCACCATCTAGAGGCAGAACCTAACACCCAAAAAAACGGTGTCTGTACATGGTGAGACAACATACAAAAACTTGCTGGCTGCATCTATACATTATACCAGGCTGCAAGTGCTAGAGCAATAGGGGGCAAAACAGTGATCCTTAGTGCTCATTAGGGAGCACTTGTGTCTCAGGAAACAGGGTATTAATACTTTTGGTCTGCCTGGACACCTCCTGGGCTGGATTAACCCTATACTTTTAGCGAAAGGTGCTCCTAATGACGAATCAGTTTTAGCCTATCAGGATGCCGTTTCTAACATCCAATAATAATTACCTTAGTTGAACTAAAAGGAGGTCCATGTTGAAGGAACATTTTTCTCTCTTTCAAGCTAATTTTATCAAGAATGGATTCAAATAAAAGTAAGCCGCTAGAGGATTCGTGCCACGTTTGCTTGGGTCTGATTATCAGTAATATATGGAACCAATGAAATCAGATCCATTAGGCAACTATTGACTAGTGATGAGTGAATCTGTCCCGTTTCGCTTCGCCGGAAAATTTGCGAATCTTTCAAAAGATTCACGAAACGGTAAAAAATTCACGAAACGGCGAAAATTATGCGCTTCTATTCTTTTGACGCCCGCGACTATTCTTGCGACAATTTTTGGATGCGAGACTATTCTTTTGACGCCCGCGACTATTTATTTTGACGCGCAACTATTCTTTTTGACGCCTGCGACTATTCTTGCAACAATTTTTGGACGCGCTACTATTCTTTTGACGCCCGCGACTATTTATTTTGATGTGCCACTATTCTTTTGACGCCCACGACTATTTATTTTGACGCGCGACAATTCTTTTGACACGGGTGACAAGTTTTGGACGCGCTGCGAATTTTTCCGCGCATTTTTTTTCATCCGTTTAGCGAAACAATCGGCCAATGGCGAAACGCGGAAATTCTGTGCCTGGCAAAATATTTTGTCCATCACTACTATTGACAAATCAGAACCATTAGGTAACTAATAACACTGTTCTGGGTGAAATATGACTAAAAAAAGTAATAGTGTATATTACTTGTCCTGTAAATACTTCTGTTAGTAAAAGAATCCAATGATGAGGACAATAGAATGCTTTTAACCAAAAATTAATGATAAAAACTGTATATTTATGTAAACAGAATCCTTCAAAATGAGCTCATTACATCAGTCCTAGTTGATCATCAACAATATAAAATGCTAAGCCCCACTGAGTCTCCTATAGGCTATAGACAACCCTGCTTTCAGAGCAACAAATGACTTAATAAAATGCCAAGGGCTGTACGACAAAGTTAATTAAGTAATTACGCTAATGAGAAAAAATGTAATGTGTCTGCATACTTGGTTACCCTGGAGGTTGGAGAAGGGAGAAGAGAAGCCAAGACATTGTAGTTAATCCTACAACAGGCCATTGTTAATATACTGATTCTTATGTCAAATTAAAAAAAGTTCTCCATTTTCTAAAAAACATGTTTTTTAAATGTTCTTAACATAATGACATAATAATAGTAACTCTCCTGTAGTTTTCAGAATGTCTAAGACAATAAATAAGCGTAAATAAGAATTCATTCTCAAATGTAACCATGATTGGCCAACTTCCAATGCTTATGTAGAGGGCTACTCGGCTCTTAATAGGTTAGGAGTCAGGATCAAGGAGAAAACTAGTCCAGAAACGAAGTAACAGAAGGGTTAATCAGTCTCAGAATGTATTCCAGGCACAGGTTGGTTCAGTCAGCAAACAGGATGGTCAGAAACAGGCAAGAAGGTCAAATACTGGTAGATCAATAAGAAAAAAAACAATTTACAGCGCACCCAGGAGCTTACTAAGAAAGTTCTATACTCGGGCATTGAACCTGGATCTCTTGCGAGTATTTATTTTAACTTTTGACGCCAAACGCCATGATATCATGCGCATTACTACGTAGCATGCTGGCAATTAATTTTTCCTATGAAGTAGAGCACTCCTAACCAGACAACTACTTACAGCTTAGGGGGCAAGCATCAGACTTTGGGAACAATTGACCAAGAGCTGTTTGGGATCTGCCAATAGAACTGGCCATATATGGTCCAATAAAAGCTACTGACTGGTCCTGTCAGACTTTGATTGAGCAAGTTTGAAAATTCCACTGGGCGAAGACCATATTGGCACCTTGATACGGTCCTCTTCCAATAGGTCCAGTAGACACTATTATGATCTGATTGTTGGTCAAACATTCAATCCAACAGATTCCAATAGGTCTTTGTAGGCTCTGTTATGATCTGATTGTTGGTCAAACGTTTGATCCAGTAGCTTCCAATAGGTCTTTGTAGGCTCTGTTATGATCTGATTGTTGGTCAAACGTTTGATCCAGTAGCTTCCAATAAGTCTTTGTAGGCCCTGTTATGATCTGATTGTTGGTCAAATGATGGATCATTAGCATGCCACATTGGTGGCTGAATCAGATAAAGAGCTACTTATCTGGTGACCTTGCCCAATGAGCAGATCTTACCATGTATATCCAGCTGAAGTGAAGGGTTATCCAGTTATTCTAGAAGCAATGAGAAGAGTGTAGGTAAGGTATCCAAAGCACCAATAGTAAACAACAGAAGCTTTATAATCTCCTAGTGGTTGCAAGAGCATGTCTATCCTGTAAAGGCTGCCAGAGATAGGTCCTTAGTAGAGAAGAACTCCTGAAGAGTGAGTGTTGCCTGACATTTACTGACTGTGAGAGAAACTAGTTAAATAACTGTGTAACTAGTTATAGAAGTCCTTAGATATCAATAGCTGTAAGAATAAACATTGCTTCTGTATATGAAGAGCAGCCAGTCTCCAACAATGATCCAGATGCAGTTCAATGAGAAAAAGTCATCTAATGATTCCCTATTCACAGGGATCCCTAAACTACAGGCAATGTGGCCTGGGAGAGATACCTCCAATCTGCCACTCCTATGTTGGAGCTCAGAACTGCTATTTCTAGCTCAACCCTAACTGCCTTACACCCCTAGAGTGGTACTGGTACGGGGCCCAACCCTAACTGCCTTACACCCCTAGAGTGGTACTGGTACGGAGGCCCAACCCTAACTGCCTTACACCCCTAGAGTGGTACTATAAAGGGAACTACACCTGCCCCTATCTAATGCCTCATTCACAGGGTCCTGTTCCCCAACTTCATTGGGCCTGGGCCCATGCCCTGGGCTCACAACACACACCCACCCTGTCCCTCAGGTGGAAACAAACAGGAAGATGCCACTCCTTTCCCAGCACTATACCAAAGTGAGGCAGGAAGTGGTCACCATACCTTCCAGCCAATAGCATACATATTTTATTGAACTAACTTAGATACATTCCCTTCTGCCCAGCAACTAAGGGAACTAAACCTGTAGGGATTTAAAGCCATAGGGGCCATTTAACCCTATGGGTCCCTACAGGAGAAAAAAACTTTTCTCCATATCCAGTTCCAGTTTATACCCATAGACTTCAAGTTTTCACATGATAAACTTAGAGATAAGTTTTTTTTTAATTGAATCTCATCCTTGAGTTTTTACTTGATAAACCTTAATCTCCCATCTGAGCCCTTAGCCTGAGCGTTCTCTTCCTTTGGAACAATGGCTTTCTGATGAATGGGATTATAGCATAAATACTACGGTGCCTACCCCACTTTATAGAATCATTTACATTACTGTGATATTGTACAAATGTTTTCCCTGCCATGCTGAGCTGAGACAGAGAACTACGAGGGCATAAAGATTATGCAGTAAATCTTCCTCCCTCAGGTCCATTCTGCGGATCTTAATTAAATTTGTGGGACCTGAAGCATTAATTATAAACCTTAGTCCTCCCTCATGCCTGTTGCCTTCGTGATCCAAACATTTATACGAGGAAATATTAACTTATACCCAAAGTGTCGGCTCAGTGAAGCGAATCCAGGTTTAACTATCAAATTTCCGATACATTTGTTAAGAACAATGAAAAGCCAAACTGATGCCCTATGAAGACCATACAAGAACAGGTATTGTTATGGACTGTATGCTTAGGAAACTGCCAGGAATACCTTTTAGGTGTAGCAGGAGAGCCCTGCCGACCCCGGTGTTCTCCGACACCCTTTTGGGCCCACAGACTTTCTGCGGCAGAGCACACAGGGATCCTACACACAGCCAAGGTATTCCGGTGAACGCGGTACAGAAAGGGATCAGGTGGAGGCGAAGTCAAGTCAGGCAAAGGTTGGTGGCAGGCAGCAGAGATTCAAAGTCAAAATTCAGGCAAAAAGTCAGAAAACCAGGCAATCAATCAATATAGAGCTTAGCTAGGAACTCAGAAGCACAGAAGCAGCTTGGGCGATTCAATACAGACAAGGAACCCGTTTTCAATTCAAATTTGGTGCCAAAAGTGATGTCAGCTCGTCCGTTGACGTCCCGAAGTCGCGTTGAGTGAAGCCAGCTCTATTGCTTATGTGCGTGCCTAAGGCCAATATGCGCTGGTGAAGGATCGATGTGCATCAAGGTAAGAATGCGCGCTAGACCCCCGGTATGATGGACACCTTCAACACTAGCCAATTTTGCCCATGGGCAGTAACCCATGGCAACCAATCAGTGATTGACTTTTTTCATCCAGCTGCAGGTAGAACAATGAATCCAAGCCAAGAATTAAAACATAATTCCCTAGTTTGGGGGCACTAAGAGCAACATCCAAGGGGTTGGGGAGCAACATGTTGCTCAGGAGCCACTGGTCTAGATAGACAGAGTGAGCTAAGAGCAGTTACGTGTTCCTCCAAAGAGATATAGTGTTGGGTAGTTCCCTAGGTGACACTAATAGGCTTATTTATCAATTTTAGAGTTTGAATAAACTCACATTTGGAATACTTGCTTATTTATTAATAAAGAAAAGTCGATTGATTAAAAAAACTCAAATATCTCGAATTCGTGAGTGAAAAAAGCTTTAAAAAGTCAAAAGCCTCAACTTGAAAATATGGCTTGAATTTGCTTAGGGCAACTCCCATTGACTTCCATGTAACCTCGGAAGCTTTTAGATGCCAAAGCTTTGCATTCAAGTTTTCAGATTGTTTTATTAATAAATATTCAAGTTCTTGAACCATAATTTGAATTGAGTTGGCGCTAAAAAACTGGAATTGTGAAAAAATATCAAACTTGATCATTGATAAATCTTACCCCTAAGTTTTAAGGTCTCAAGTGGGTAGAACTGTAGGACATCCTACTGTAGCACTCAGAATGGGATTCCATGCCCTTAAATATTTCATAAACAAAAGAAGAACCTTTCTATTTATTAAATCTACTGTTCCTGGTTAAGAACTGGACACCAAAGTCTCTTTGTAAAGGTCCCCATACCTCGGTCCCTTAGACCAATTCGGCAGCTAATCGGCCTGTGTATGGGGACTACCGACGGGCCTGCCCGACCGTTATCTGGCCTGAAATCGGGCAGATATTGAGCGGGCAGGTTAAAGAATTTATTCGGATCGGGGACCGCATCGGCTTGTTGATGCGGTCCCTGAACCGACTTTGCCTATACCCGTCGTTATAATTTGACTAATTAGCCTGGATTTTCCCGATATCGCCCCCCCCCCCCGTAGATGGGGGATATCGGGAGAAGATCCGCTCGCTTATCGACATCACCAATAGAGATGTAGCGAACTAATTCGCGCGAACATCGGTTGTTCGCAAGTTCGCAAACTTTTCACGTATGTTCGCAATTTGGGTTCGTGTGGCGTTTTTCCACTGCGTTTTTTCTCGGCCTAAAAACGCCGCACAAGCCACACATGGCGTTTTTCAGCAAATCCCGTTTCCATGGTGCTAATAGTGTGAAATAGCAAAAAACGCCACGTATTTCCGCTAGCTCTGCCAGCTGCCTTTGCGTATACATAGGAATAGCTTGCGTTTTTACGCAACGCTGTGTCAACAAAGTATTTTTCAGAGAAATGTTTGCCCTTGATCCCCCTCCTGCATGTCACTGTCCAGGTCGTGGCACCCTTTAAACAACTTTAAAATCAGTTTTCTGGCCAGAAATGGCTTTTCTAGGTTTTAAAGTTCGCCTTCTCATTGAAGTCTATGGGGTTCGCAAAGTTCACGAATATTTGCGCTTTTTTTTTTAGGTTCTCTACATCCCTAATCACCAAGCGAGTGGATCTGAGGGTGTATGGCCATCTTAAGAGTAACTGGGTTTAGAGTTATTGTTTGTTTAGCTTGGAGACTCTTCCTCGACCAGATCTGAGATGACCCAGTTGGGGTGAGGAGTCCCATATAGAAGCGCTATACCCTTGAAAGCAGCCGGGAATGTTACCCCCAAGTAATTATTTTTCAAATGACCTATTTCATGGCTGACACGCTGATGAACGTGCCCTGCAGTCGATTTTCAGAGTCTATTTTTCAACTAACTCAAGAATTTCATTCCATCTCGAGATCAATGGAGTTTGGACTTTATTAAGCCAGAACCCGTGGGCAGCTGGATACTCATTATTGCTCTCTTGTTTATCCGGCTACATTTCATTGCACGGTACTTCCATCCTCTTTAAAAGGTGATTCCTAATAACCAAAAGACATTTGATGTCACAGCAATCAGAAAGCTAAAAAGGACTCTTATTTCCCTGTTACTAATAGCAACGTCGGTACAGTCGTTATTATTTCCCCCAGTAAAGTGCTTTTCTAGTATTGTCATAAAAGTACCAAAGATAGTGAAGCAATTACTTGAAACTTGTATTTTATCACCCTGGGGCTTTCAAACAATTCCCAGCCATAATAACATTATACATTTTCATCAGGGACGGGTAAACTTTTTGGCTCAGGGGCCACATTGACTTACAGACAGGCTGAACCAGGCCAGCGTTACACCCGGGGCCGCCATCAGAAATCATGGGGCCTCTCAGCTCCCCCCAAGCATCCCACCCAGCATCCTCCAGTTCCCCACCCCAACATCCTCCAGCTCCCCCTCAGCATCCTTTAGTCCCCCACCAAGCATCCTTCAGCCCCCCACCAAGCATCCTCCAACTCCCCCCTCAGCATCCCACCCAGTATCCTCTAACTCCCCCCCTCAGCATCCCACCCAGCATCCTCCAGTTCCCAACCCCAACATCCTCCAGCTCCCCCTCAGCATCCTTCAGCCCCCCACCAAGCATCCTTCAGCCCCCCCCAAGCATCCTCCAACACCCCCCCTCAGCATCCCACCCAGCATCCTGCAGCTCCCCCCAGCATCCTCCAGCTCCCCTCAGTGTTTTTCCCAGCATCTTCCGCAACATCCTCCCACCAGCATCCTCCCTCCAGCTCCCCCCAGCATTCTCCATCTCCCCCCCCAGCGACCTATAGCTTCCTGCAGCTTCCCCCAGCTCCATCCTCCAGCGACCTCCTGCTTCTGCCTGCTTCCCCTGTCCTTTGGCTCCGTCTGTCCCCCGGCTCCCCGTTGCATCACAACACTTTAATACGGTTGGCGCAACCAATCAGGGCCAAGAGTCGGTGGGCCAGATTAAAAAGGCCGACGGGGCGGACGTGGCCCGCGGGCCGTAGTTTGCCCACCCCTGTTCTAGATGTTGGAGCATTGTTGGTAGGATTTTCTTCTATTTATCCATAAGAGGTTTGGGTTGGGGTTGCTATTGGGGATCAGATCTGGGTTGCATTGCCTTTCCAGTTCTTCCCATAGGTGTTTAGTTGTGTTGAGGCCAGGGATCTGTGCAGGCCAATCAAGTTCTTCCATTCCCAAATTTGCCAAGCAATTCAATATGGACCTTACTTTGTGTATGGGGTAATTATCTTGCTGAAAGAGGAAAGGGCCTTTCCCAAAGTCTCGGCCAATAGTAGGAGGCTCACAAATGCCAACAACTCCAATAACGAGAAGCAGTGCCTGCACACTTTTGTGCTTAGAAATCAACTGCATCTTAGTAACAAATTGTCAAATATACTGCAGAATGAAGTCTTTAAGACTTGAATGATGCATATTTTAGAAAAAAAAAATTAGGAAAACGCAGTTGGTTGATTTAAAAAAAAAAAAAACTTGATCGTCTTGAAAATCACTTATTTCATTCATTTTTATAAAACTGACTTGTTTAAAAAACTCATATTTGAAAAAAAACCTGAATGTTGAAAATCCACCTTTCTTATACAGAAACTTTTCTATTGAAATACTGAAATTTTTCTATTGATCGAATTAAATTGAATTGATTTTTTGCAACTGATAAAATCTTGAGAATTCGAGTTTGGAAAACTCGAATATGTTCATGATCATTTTTTTTACCATGGTCTTCTAGAATCATGGAAAATGTAATAAATAGAGTTTCAGATACTTTCAGACACTTTTTTTTTCTGATTGATTTTCTGATGATTTCTGGTTTTCTGATGATTTGAGGGGGGTTGGGCCAAACCATTGTCTTTCACGGTCTTGTCCCTGGACGATACTGATCCCAAAAGAGAATTGACTAGCAGTGATGGGTGAAATAATTCACCAGGCATGGATTTGCGGGGAATATTCCCGTTTCGTCATCGGCAGATTGTTTCGCGAAATGGTCAACAACATTTGGCACACATGAAAAAATTGTCGCTCACGTCAAAAATATTTTTTTGGATACGCGTCATTTTCACCGTTTCACAAATTTGTTGCCGTTTTGTGAAACTTTCGCAAGATTCATGAATTTTTCGGCAAACCAAAATGGGACAGATTCGCTCATCACTATTGACTAGAAGTTGATGATACAGGTATACAATGTAACATCGGGAACACTCTGGTCCAGAAAGCTCTGAAAACCTTTTTCATTTTTTTTATATTGGTTAAATTTATATATTTATATTGGCCAAACGAACCAATTCACATATCCGCATCCTACAATATGTACTAATACTGGCCATTTTGTATTTTATTGTAGCCAACAGCAAATGTCTTCATTTTCAAGTCGTTTTTTTTCTGTTCTTCATGTTTTTTTCCCATAATCACTGGGTTTTTTTCCCGCTATCAATTTTTTTTGTTGCTAAAAATGAAAAAAATTCAAAATGATTGATATTTTTTTAAACCATGATCGCTAAAAATGAACAATTGTGAAAAAGATAATTATGATCACAAATGCAAACCTGGTGATTGGTCTAGGGATTCCCGATTCCCGGATTCGGTTTGGGATGTGGCCGAAACCCGGCTTTTTTTTAAGGATTCAGTTTCGGCCGAAGCGAATCTGAATCCTAATCAGCATAAATTAGCATATGCTAATTAGAATCCAGAAAGGGTTTTCCGAATTCGCACGTAATGATTTTTAACCCCTTCCGATCCTCATTAGGATTCAGATTCGGTTCGGTATTCGGCCGAATCCTTCAGGGTGAGTTCAGGGGTTTGGCCGAACCCAAAAAATTGGGTTCGGTGCAATTCTAGATTGGTGATTGGTAGTGATGAATGAATCTGTCCCGCCTGGAAAATTAGCGAAATGGTAAAAAATCCACAAAACCCGTTTGTTGCCCAAATTTTTTGTCGCAGGCGGTTTTTTTTGACGCGCAATTAATTTTTTTGCGGTAATTTTTTGCAGAAGTTTCGTGAAACAATTCTCCAATGGCGAAATGCGGAAATGGTGACTGAGGATTTGCCAATACTTGAAAATGAATAATTTTGCCCCTAAATCGGATCATTACTAACAAAGTTTATAACTTTTTAAAAAAGTTAGCCTTTCTCCTGCCTACGGCCGCACAAATAGTGATAATAATATTAATATTCCGAAGGAAGAGAGCAAAAGCTGCACAATCCAAAAGGGAATTTGATAATTTTGCTATTATAACTGAATAAAGGGCAACTAATACTGCATTTATGCAACCTCTGGGCTTTTTTATTATTTATTGAAAAGTACTTCACTCAAAATGTATTCCAAGCCATTAAATATGTATCTCTCGTTTAATGTAAATATTTTCTCCCGATATAAAGTAGAAACCGTTATTTCTAAATATTAAAAAATGTACAAGACAAATTCCCTGCCTCTTTTTAATTATGACATAAAGCAAACGCCTCGGCGCGATTGTTATGTAAAGGATAACGCTGTGAATAATACGCAACGATTATGGGTTCTAATTAGCATTTCCCAGGAATGATGAAGCAATTACTATAATAATAATTACGTGAGGGACTGATAATAAAATGCCACAAGGGAGGCGAGGACTGAAATAAAATTTACTTGCGCAGCAAATCAAAAGGCGGCACAACATATTGAGGAACATTAAAAATGACATTTATTAAATATGTGAGGCGATAGATTAACTTCAAATATCATTCAGGGGTTTTTTTTTTTTTCAAGGATCAGAAGCAGCGGGAACTCTGATTTCATTTGTAACTTTCTAAACACAATTGTAAAAGTTCATTAGGTGCCGGTGCCTGTGTGTGTGCCGAACGCCTTCAGCCATAATGGGAAGTATGGCGCAGAATAAAGATTTTTTGAGGTTCAAGGGTTGGAACGTTGGCTCCAAAAAGACTAGAGAAACAGAAAAATACTTAGCAGTCAGCTATAGTGCCATCTAGTGGGGTAACAGTCACCCTGCTATAGTTCCAGGGGTACCCAGGGCACAAATAAGCACTCACCCCAAATCCCCCCCCTAACTGGCCTTCAGGCTGGGCCCCCTTAGCCCATAACAAGGTTACAGATATATAGAAACATTGGGGTAACAGTCACCCCGCTATAGTTCCAGGGGTACCCAGGGCACAAATAAGCACTCACCCCAAATCCCCCCCTAACTGGCCTTCAGGCTGGGCCCCCTTAGCCCATAACAAGGTTACAGATATATAGAAACATTGGGGTAACAGTCACCCTGCTATAGTTCCAGGGGTACCCAGGGCACAAATAAGCACTCACCCCAAATCCCACCCCCTAACTGGCCTTCAGGCTGGGCCCCCTTAGCCCATAACAAGGTTACAGATATATAGAAACATTGGGGTAACAGTCACCCCGCTATAGTTCCAGGGGTACCCAGGGCACAAATAAGCACTCACCCCAAATCCCCCCCTAACTGGCCTTCAGGCTGGGCCCCCTTAGCCCATAACAAGGTTACAGATATATAGAAACATTGGGGTAACAGTCACCCCGCTATAGTTCCAGGGGTACCCAGGGCACAAATAAGCACTCACCCCAAATCCCCCCCTAACTGGCCTTCAGGCTGGGCCCCCTTAGCCCATAACAAGGTTACAGATATATAGAAACATTGGGGTAACAGTCACCCTGCTATAGTTCCAGGGGTACCCAGGGCACAAATAAGCACTGATAGGGCTGATTTTGTAATTAATTGTTCCCTTTGGTGTCAGTATCTCTTTAAGGAGCAAACTGAGTTCTGTATTAGTACTGGGATATTAATTAAATAGGAAATAATAATCCTTAGAAATAATACACCATAAAAAGCATTAGAAAGATCCTGCTGATGTTTATGAGACTATTAAGTGCCACATAGAATCGTATTTACTGTAGGACGTCTGTTTTATTTGCATTAGTTAATACACTGTACTGTATTTGCTCTTATTCTTCTGAGACGATAAAATAATAAGGTTATAATAAAGGTTATTTATACCTTGGCCATTTGTAACTGTCCATCCGACTTCCAAGGTTGGATCAATTCATTCAGGGCACGAGGATCCTGACCTCTGACCCTAGGTTATTAAATCAAGACCTTCGACAAATAAATGAAAGAAACTCCATTTCTATAAAATGTGAACATTGTTTCTATAGAAAGTATAGATCGTGGCACAGTGACTGGGAAAGAAACCCTAGAGGGAAGGTAAGTTTCCCCCAGAATCCTCTGTGAGATGCAGCAGATTTGGAGATAAATAGGGGCTGTGTTCACTCAGGCTGAAGAAGCCAGTACAGGTATTGGACTCCTTATCTGGAAACCCATTATCCAGAAAGTTCCGGATTACAGAAAGGCCATTTCCCATAGACTCCATTGTAATCAAATAATTTACATTTCTATCTTTTTCTCTGAAATAATAAAACAGTACCTGTACTTGATCCCAACTAAGATATAATTACCCCTTATTGGGGCAGAACAGCCCTATTGGGTTTATTTAATGGTTAAATGATTCCCTTTTCTCTGTAATAATAAAACAGTACCTGTACTTGATCCCAACTAAGATATAATTACCCCTTATTGGGGGCAGAACAGCCCTATTGGGTTTATTTCATGGTTAAATGATTCCCTTTTCTCTGTAATAATAAAACAGTACCTGTACTTGATCCCAACTAAGATATAATTACCCCTTATTGGGGGCAGAACAGCCCTATTGGGTTTATTTAATGGTTAAATGATTCCCTTTTCTCTGTAATAATAAAACAGTACCTGTACTTGATCCCAACTAAGATATAATTACCCCTTATTGGGGGGCAGAACAGCCCTATTGGGTTTATTTAATGGTTAAATGATTCCCTTTTCTCTGTAATAATAAAACAGTACCTGTACTTGATCCCAACTAAGATATAATTACCCCTTATTGGGGGGCAGAACAGCCCTATTGGGTTTATTTAATGGTTAAATGATTCCCTTTTCTCTGTAATAATAAAACAGTACCTGTACTTGATCCCAACTAAGATATAATTACCCCTTGATTGGTCTAGGGATTCCCGATTCCCGGATTCGGTTTGGGATGTGGCCGAAACCCGGCTTTTTTTTAAGGATTCAGTTTCGGCCGAAGCGAATCTGAATCCTAATCAGCATAAATTAGCATATGCTAATTAGAATCCAGAAAGGGTTTTCCGAATTCGCACGTAATGATTTTTAACCCCTTCCGATCCTCATTAGGATTCAGATTCGGTTCGGTATTCGGCCGAATCCTTCAGGGTGAGTTCAGGGGTTTGGCCGAACCCAAAAAATTGGGTTCGGTGCAATTCTAGATTGGTGATTGGTAGTGATGAATGAATCTGTCCCGCCTGGAAAATTAGCGAAATGGTAAAAAATCCACAAAACCCGTTTGTTGCCCAAATTTTTTGTCGCAGGCGGTTTTTTTTGACGCGCAATTAATTTTTTTGCGGTAATTTTTTGCAGAAGTTTCGTGAAACAATTCTCCAATGGCGAAATGCGGAAATGGTGACTGAGGATTTGCCAATACTTGAAAATGAATAATTTTGCCCCTAAATCGGATCATTACTAACAAAGTTTATAACTTTTTAAAAAAGTTAGCCTTTCTCCTGCCTACGGCCGCACAAATAGTGATAATAATATTAATATTCCGAAGGAAGAGAGCAAACGCTGCACAATCCAAAAGGGAATTTGATAATTTTGCTATTATAACTGAATAAAGGGCAACTAATACTGCATTTATGCAACCTCTGGGCTTTTTACATTTCTATCTTTTTCTCTGTTCTGGGGGCAGAACAGCCCTATTGGGTTTATTTAATGGTTAAATGATTCCCTTTTCTCTGTAATAATAAAACAGTACCTGTACTTGATCCCAACTAAGATATAATTACCCCTTATTGGGGGGCAGAACAGCCCTATTGGGTTTATTTAATGGTTAAATGATTCCCTTTTCTCTGTAATAATAAAACTGTACCTGTACTTGATCCCAACTAAGATATAATTACCCCTTATTGGGGCAGAACAGCCCTATTGGGTTTATTTAATGGTTAAATGATTCCCTTTTCTCTGTAATAATAAAACAGTACCTGTACTTGATCCCAACTAAGATATAATTACCCCTTATTGGGGGCAGAACAGCCCTATTGGGTTTATTTAATGGTTAAATGATTCCCTTTTCTCTGTAATAATAAAACAGTACCTGTACTTGATCCCAACTAAGATATAATTACCCCTTATTGGGGCAGAACAGCCCTATTGGGTTTATTTAATGGTTAAATGATTCCCTTTTCTCTGTAATAATAAAACAGTACCTGTACTTGATCCCAACTAAGATATAATTACCCCTTATTGGGGGCAGAACAGCCCTATTGGGTTTATTTCATGGTTAAATGATTCCCTTTTCTCTGTAATAATAAAACAGTACCTGTACTTGATCCCAACTAAGATATAATTACCCCTTATTGGGGCAGAACAATCCTATTGGGTTTAATAAACATTTTTTTTAATTTTTTTAGTAGACTTAAAGTAAGGAGATCTAAATTACGAAAAAAACCCTTATCTGGAATACCCTTGGTCCCATGCATTCTGGATAATGGGTCCTATACCAGAACAGAGAATGGAGTGGTTTTGGTTTCAGAGGAATGATCTTTCATTTGCTTGTTGCCTGGGCTACAGTATGTGCCATTGAACCTTTGTGGGAAAACCCTGCTGTGATTAAAACACAAGCAATTACTCCTTTGTAGTTACCCTGGGTGTGTTTGTCTTTTGTTTTTTCAACCTGGTAAAGGTATTGCCACTTACTCTGCCGTTTGAGCGAATTCCCACACATTGTTTTAGTTACATGTTGTGGGCAGTGCTCTTATGGTACAGTCTATTCAATAAAGATGAGGCTCTCGTTTTAGTAGTCATGACTCTGTCATAGGTCTTGTGGAAATCTTTCAATGGCCATACTATAACAGAAAGAATGAGTAGGGATAGGCTGGTTTGTCTGGTGATTTGCCATTTGATGCAATAATTTTATTCCCTTAGTTGTGGGGAGTCTTTAAGATTTCACTACCTGGGAACAAAAGGCCAAGTTTAAAGAATAAGTAAACCTTTTAACCTTTTTATTAATGATCTTTAAAATGACTCTTTACAGCCCCAAGAATAGCAAATCCTTCTCCCTACATGCAGGTTTATTGAGTTTCTCTATTACAAGCAGCTGAACTGCAGCTCTTTTACTGACTTCCTTGTCTAGTGTGAAGCTCCACCCCCTTTAGCTTTCTGAGCCCTCCTTCTCCCTCAAAGAGGTGCCTACTGCGCATGCCTGATTGATTTTAATTGGAGCAGAGGCAGTGAGCACGCCCAGTTGGAACCTCTTTGAAGTATTCATAGTAAGAGGAGGGCTCAGAAAGCAAAAGAAGGTGGAGCTTGATGCTAGACAAGGAAGTCAGTAGAAGAGCTGCAGTTCAGCTGCTTCTAATAGAGAAACAAAATATAAATCTGCATGCAGGGAGAAAAGTATGTAATTCTGGGGGCTGTACAGAGTAATTTTAGGGGATTTCAATATAAAAGGCTTGCTTATCCTTTAAAGACAGCCTTTGTGAAATGTTGATTTTTCAGACTCCCACTTGACAAGAGATAATGTATTTCACTCAATAATATAATATATTTTGTACGGTTTATTTGTGCTCCACTTATTTATCTAGCAGAGAGACTGCAGTCAGATATAGAATTATTAGACATTGAGATTGATGTGTATATTCTACCCTGGGCACAACATGATAAATAACAATATTAGGACTAAAGTGCAAAAAATGAATAAATTGCCTTTCTGCCGGCGAGTCTATTGCCTGGGAATGGCCCCTCACAGCTGGGACATAATGCGGCTTTTCTGTAGTGTAGACGGGTGACGGATGGACCTGTTTGTCTTTAATGTGAGAATTCACACATTTATTAAATAAACAGAACCAAAATGCCATTAAAGTGTCTGTTTGTTTCTCTATTTGTTATACTCATACAGTGATATAGCAGCTTTATTTATTAGACATGAAATAAATGGATATAACCCTTCATATGAGCAGGATATGGCAAAAGTCAATGTTATTGACGCGGCCATGTCAAAAATGGGCTGTGTCATTTTTAAAGGGATAATGTCCTAATTTTTATGGGGTACTTTTTATTTCTAAATGACACTGTTACACAGCAAATAATTCCCTCTGCCATTTAACCTTTTATTCTTGTACCAACAAATGTATTTGTAGCTGTAATATTGGTGTGTAGGCGCCATCTCAGTGCCTTGTGTCTGAGTCTGAGCTTTCAGCCAGCGCTACACATTAGAACTGCTTTCAGCTAACCTATTGTTTCTCCTACTCCCATGTAACTGGAGGAGTCCCAAGCCGGACTTGGATTTCTTACTATTGAGTGCTATTCTGATACCTACTGGGAGCTGCTATCTTGCTCCCTTCCCATTGTTCTGCTGATTGGCTGCTGGGGGGGAGGGGGGGATATCACTCCAACTTGCAGCACAGCAGTAAAGTGTGCCTGAGTCTGAGCTTTCAGAAGGAGCCAGCACTACACATTAGAACTGCTTTCAGCTAACCTATTGTTTCTCCTACTCCCATGTAACTGGAGGAGTCCCAAGCCGGACTTGGATTTCTTACTATTGAGTGCTATTCTGATACCTACTGGGAGCTGCTATCTTGCTCCCTTCTCATTGTTCTGCTGATCGGCTGCTGGGGGGAGGGGGGGGGATATCACTCCAACTTGCAGCGCAGCAGTAAAGTGTGCCTGAGTCTGAGCTTTCAGCCAGCGCTACACATTAGAACTGCTTTCAGCTAACCTATTGTTTCTCCTACTCCCATGTAACTGGAGGAGTCCCAAGCCGGACTTGGATTTCTTACTATTGAGTGCCATTCTGATACCTATATTTTTTATTGGTTGACGTTACTAGTTCATTTTGGCTTGTTAAAGGAGAACTAAACCCTAAAAAAATGAAAATGGCTTACTGCAGCAGGCTGAAGTATCAGTATCTCTGTAGCAGTAATGATCCAGGCCTTTATAGTTGTTACAGGAGCACTGGCTTCAGAGCTTCCATTTTCCAAGCTTATATCGTGACATTTATATTCTATACACAGTATATAGCGAGGGTTATACAGTATATATAGAGTATATAGCGAGGGTTATACAGTATATATACAGTATATAGCGAGGGTTATACAGTATATATAGAGTATATAGCGAGGGACGGGTTATACAGTATATATAGAGTAAATAGCGAGGGTTATACAGTATATACAGTATATAGCGAGGGTTTTACAGTATATATACAGTATATAGCGAGGGTTTTACAGTATATATACAGTATATAGCGAGGGTTATACAGTATATATACAGTATATAGCGAGGGTTTTACAGTATATATACAGTATATAGCGAGGGTTATACAGTATATACAGTATATAGCGAGGGTTATACAGTATATATACAGTATATAGCGAGGGTTTTACAGTATATATACAGTATATAGCGAGGGTTATACAGTATATACAGTATATAGCGAGGGTTTTACAGTATATATACAGTATATAGCGAGGGTTATACAGTATATATACAGTATATAGCGAGGGTTATATAGTATATATACAGTATATAGTGAGGGTTATATAGTATATATACAGTATATAGCGAGGGTTATATAGTATATATACAGTATATAGCGAGGGTTTTACAGTATATAGTGAGGCTTATACAGTATATATACAGTATATAGTGAGGGTTATATAGTATATATACAGTATATAGCGAGGGTTTTACAGTATATATACAGTATATAGCGAGGGTTATACAGTATATATACAGTATATAGCGAGGGTTATACAGTATATATACAGTATATAGCGAGGGTTTTACAGTATATATACAGTATATAGCGAGGGTTATACAGTATATACAGTATATAGCGAGGGTTATACAGTATATATACAGTATATAGCGAGGGTTTTACAGTATATATACAGTATATAGCGAGGGTTATATAGTATATATACAGTATATAGCGAGGGTTTTACAGTATATAGTGAGGCTTATACAGTATATATACAGTATATAGCGAGGGTTATATAGTATATATACAGTATATAGCGAGGGTTTTACAGTATATATACAGTATATAGCGAGGGTTATACAGTATATATACAGTATATAGCGAGGGTTATACAGTATATATACAGTATATAGCGAGGGTTTTACAGTATATATACAGTATATAGCGAGGGTTATACAGTATATACAGTATATAGCGAGGGTTTTACAGTATATATACAGTATATAGCGAGGGTTATACAGTATATATACAGTATATAGCGAGGGTTATATAGTATATATACAGTATATAGCGAGGGTTTTACAGTATATAGTGAGGCTTATACAGTATATATACAGTATATAGCGAGGGTTATATAGTATATATACAGTATATAGCGAGGGTTATATAGTATATATACAGTATATAGCGAGGGTTATATAGTATATATACAGTATATAGCGAGGGTTATATAGTATATATACAGTATACAGCGAGGGTTATACAGTATATATACAGTACACAGCCAGGGTTATACAGTATATATACAGTACACAGTGAGGGTTATACAGTATATATACAGTATATAGCGAGGGTTATACAGTATATATACAGTATATAGCGAGGGTTATATAGTATATATACAGTATATAGCGAGGGTTATATAGTATATATACAGTATATAGCGAGGGTTTTACAGTATATAGTGAGGCTTATACAGTATATATACAGTATATAGCGAGGGTTATATAGTATATATACAGTATATAGCGAGGGTTATATAGTATATATACAGTATATAGCGAGGGTTATATAGTATATATACAGTATATAGCGAGGGTTATATAGTATATATACAGTATACAGCCAGGGTTATACAGTATATATACAGTACACAGCCAGGGTTATACAGTATATATACAGTACACAGTGAGGGTTATACAGTATATATACAGTATATAGCGAGGGTTATACAGTATATATACAGTATATAGCGAGGGTTATATAGTATATATACAGTATATAGCGAGGGTTATACAGTATATATACAGTACACAGTGAGGGTTATACAGTATATATACAGTATATAGCGAGGGTTATATAGTATATATACAGTATATAGCGAGGGTTATACAGTATATATACAGTACACAGCCAGGGTTATACAGTATATATACAGTACACAGTGAGGGTTATACAGTATATATACAGTATATAGCGAGGGTTATACAGTATATATACAGTATATAGCGAGGGTTATATAGTATATATACGGTATACAGCGAGGGTTATACAGTATATATACAGTACACAGCCAGGGTTATACAGTATATATACAGTACACAGTGAGGGTTATACAGTATATATACAGTATATAGCGAGGGTTATACAGTATATATACAGTATATAGCGAGGGTTATACAGTATATATACAGTATATAGCAAGGGTTATACAGTATATATACAGTATATAGCGAGGGTTATACAGTATATATACAGTATATAGCGAGGGTTATACAGTATATATACAGTATATAGCGAGGGTTATACAGTATATATACAGTATATAGCGAGGGTTATACAGTATATATACAGTATATAGCGAGGGTTATACAGTATATATACAGTATATAGTGAGGGTTATACAGTATATATACAGTACACAGTGAGGGTTATACAGTATATATACAGTATATAGCGAGGGTTATATAGTATATATACAGTATATAGCAAGGGTTATACAGTATATATACAGTATATAGCGAGGGTTATACAGCATATATACAGTATATAGCGAGGGTTATACAGTATATATACAGTATATAGCGAGGGTTATACAGTATATATACAGTATATAGCGAGGGTTATACAGTATATATACAGTATATAGCGAGGGTTATACAGTATATATACAGTATATAGCGAGGGTTATACAGTATATATACAGTATATAGCGAGGGTTATACAGTATATATACAGTATATAGCGAGGGTTATACAGTATATATACAGTATATAGTGAGGGTTATATAGTATATATACAGTATATAGCGAGGGTTATACAGTATATATACAGTATATAGCGAGGGTTATACAGCATATATACAGTATATAGCGAGGGTTATACAGTATATATACAGTATATAGCGAGGGTTATACAGTATATATACAGTATATAGTGAGTGGGCCCCTAAGCTCAGGTAAGTGACAGCAGCACAGAGTATGTGCTGGGAATCAGCAGAAAAGAAGATGGGGGGCTACTGGGGGCATCTTTAGGGGCACAGATTCCCATTGCTTAAGGACCATGGTCGCCTTGGGCTGGTACAGAAGCCCAAAACATACAACAGCAGCAGAGTCAAAATATGTCCTTCACAGTTGGCTGTGAGTTCCCCTTTATTTTTTTTCCCAACAAATGGAAAATGTCCAGTTTCTCCCAGCTGTTTGTACCATGGCCAACTCAGGCTTGCTCTGTCCACTCACCTCTGCCTACAGCTACAGCCCAACTAATAATTACAGCTCAGATATGATGGCCGTAACCCACATGTAATAAATATAACACCAATATGCCCATAAAGAAATGATAAATATTTGTCCTGAGTTTATTTATAAGCCCGGGACCGGCCGCACATAGTTCTATAATAGTGTATCTCCTGTAAACACTGTCCTATATTTATACTGAAGCTAAACAGAAATCTCTAAATATAAATAAAAAGCCGGGAAAGGCAAATAGAAGTTTGCTTGTTAGTGGTTTGTGGTTTGAAGGCCTTTACTCTCTAGGAAGGGAGGAACGTGTTGTCCAATGACAGGCTGCGAATTGTACCCTGTGATAAAGTTCTGTTTCCCTGAGCAGAATAGGGAGACCCGACCTGCACTCTCGTTCATACAGTTTCATTGTATATTCATCAACCGAGATTTATTACCTATATAAAGTCATTCTAAAATGAGTTTATTAATATAGAAAAAAATTAAATAATTAAAAATCAGGCAAAAAAGAAATAAATGCAGTAAAATAAACCACGGAACAAGGTTTGTTAACCTCATACTGATCAGAGGCGCTGAGCAGAAATATATTCAATTTCAATGTAAACATCCTCTAGTGAGCTCTCCTCCCTTTGGGCCGAATAGAACACATGAAATGCTCCTCTGGGATCAGATGAAAGGAAATTCAACCGTAACAAAAAGGAAATTATTCCCAACAAGTGCATTTGCCGAGGGAGCTCAGTTGCCACAATAGATGTTTTTGAAATAGGATGATGTTTATCTGGATTTTCAAAGAGTAATTGTCATACAAAGCTAATGCTTCTCTCCAGGAAACAGTATCGGGGATTAATTACTAGGAGTCATCAAGGATCATTTTACACTGGGGAGAAGAGGCATCTTCATGAGGGTGGGTCCCCTACGTAGCGGTCCATCTAGGCATATATGAAAGGCCAGAGGTTGGCTTGGGAAGACCATGCTGCAATCCTGATGGAGCACAGATGGTTTGTTTAAAATTTGCCACCATATTGGTTCATCCATTAATGGGGAAGAGAAGAGGAGCTGCAGCTCTCCATACTGGATCCTTCAGCCTTTCAGCCTAAACAAATGGAACAATGGAATGTGACCATATCTAACCATCTATAGTTTGGCCTTCTGGCAAACAGAGGTTCATCCAGTGTATGACCTACCTTTCTCTCTTTTACTCAACCGTTCTGCTGCTCTACCATGTTTATCCCTGTTGTCTGCAATGAATATTGACTTTTTTTTCCACTAGGGGTAATTACATGAGTTTTTACTTGCCTTTGTCATCAATATCCTTCTTGTTCATCTCTAGATGTTGCAGTGACAAAATTCTTTGCCCTTGTTGGTGAAGGTTGCTGGGTAATTGAAAACAATTAAATAAACTATAGACCTTCTGTAGGTAGAACGTCGAGGGCTTATTTTCTGATTGTCCAGTGAGATGCAGTGTCCCTTGGACTCCCCAACCGCTGTGGTATAAAGCAGCAGCTATCATATAAGCCTGAATGAGTTCCATCCCAGCAGTCATTAAGTATCACTTTAGGGTATTTTAATGCAAATCTTATTGGTACACCTTGGGTCAATACACCCAATAGGAGTTCTCTTAGTTTACTGAACTTGGAAGAGACATGTTATACATATATAATACATAATATAAATACTTGATTGTATCCCTGGGTGGCTTTTATAAATCTTCAGTACAGTATATACAGTAGGTATAATATCTGGCTCTTGGGCAATCCTGAGTACTGCCCCTTCCCTGATAGTATAAGGAAGGCTAAAGGGATCAATTCCGTCTGCAAGTGCAGTGAGCAAAGTGCAATTTCTAGAGCATGTTCTTTTCCAAAAAGCAGTATTTTTTACCCAGAATTCAACATGGACTCAAATGGGTGATTGTTTTGATGTAATTGCTTCCAATTCAGCCAAACGGAACCAGGTGTGGGTGCGCTTCGTTTCTAATTGAGACAAATATCTGGCGCCATTTGCAGTATTTGTTGGCATAATTTCTCGTGTCTGGCACGTAAGTGACGCGTATGCCCTGTTCTTTTGGGGTAACTGGGCTGCAGCAATTGATACAGGGTGCGAAAAAACATGTTGATTGTGTTCAAAATTGCACTTTGCTCATTGCACTTGTGATATCCTACTGTGCAATATATCAGGCAGTCAGAACTAGTGATGAGCGAATCTGTTCCGTTTCGCTTCTCCGTAAAATTCTCGAATCTTTCAAAAGATCCGCGAAACGGGTAAAAATTTGCGAAACAGCGAAAATGTCGTGCGGCAAAAAAATTTTTTTTATTCTTTTGTCGCATGGCTATTCTTTTGTTGCATGGCTATTCTTTTGTCACCCGTGGCTATTCTTTTGTCACCCGTGGCTATTCTTTTGTCGCATGGCTATTCTTTTGTCACCCGTGGCTATTCTTTTGTCGCATGGCTATTCTTTTGTCACCCGTGGCTATTCTTTTGTTGCATGGCTATTCTTTTGTCACCCGTGGCTATTATTTTGTTGCACGGCTATTTTTTTGTCGCATGGCTATTCTATTGTCGCATGGCTATTCTTTTGTCGCATGGCTATTCTTTTGTTGCCCGTGGCTATTCTTTTTTGACGCCGGTGTCAATTTTTGGACGTGCGGCGAATTTTTCCGCAGCGAATTCTTTCATCCATTTCACGAAACAATCCACCAATGGCGAAATGCGGAAATTCACCACGAATCCATGCCTGACGAAACATTTTGCCCATCACTAGTCAGAACCGATAGCTCAGGTCCCCGTATCATCGTGCCATTGTAAGTGACCTTCCGTATGTATTGCGGTCTCCAAATAACAAATGCGCCGCGCTGATACCGTCTTCCATTCTGTTCCCCCGGTAAATTATCCATGATGTCACCGGTGCTTAATATCATAAAAAGAATTTAAATAAGAAATGAAATGATCAGGGGCTGCTTGGGGCTTCATTCAAAAAGCAAATCACTCGGTAAACAAGAGATTGTCCTTCAAGTGTGTCCATAGATGTTCTACTGCTGATTTCTAATCAAGAAATGCTCCTTCCTTAATAGCCTATTTTGGCCGGTGCGTCTTGTGATACGTCTGGAAATCTGACTGTGTCAAAAAAGAAATAAATAAAAATAAATAAAAAATTGGGTTTGATAACAATGTGGTTTGCTCCAACTTTTAATGCAGCAAATTCTTTTTTTTCTATTGAAATTCTGGTTTCAACATAACTTTACTAGTGTCAAAATGGCTCGGTACAGAAACACACAACATTAATTTGAGTTTTTTATGTTTAATTTCAAAAGCTTGAAAATTCAAAAAAGGTTGTACAGGTATGGGACCCATTATCCAGAATGCTCGGAACCTGGGGTTTTCCGGATAAGGCGTCTTTCCGTAATTCAGATCTCCTACAGTAAGTTTGCTAAAAAAAATATTTAAACAGTAATTAAACCCAATAGGATTGTTTTGGCTCCAATAAGGGGTAATTATATCTTAGTTGGGATCAAGTACAGGTACTGTTTTATTATTACAGAGAAAAGGGAATCATTTAACCATTAAATAAACCCAATAGGGCTGTTCTGCCCCCAATAAGGGGTAATTATATCTTAGTTGGGATCAATTACAGGTACTGTTTTATTATTACAGAGAAAAGGGAATCATTTAACCATTAAATAAACCCAATAGGGCTGTTCTGCCCCCAATAAGGGGTAATTATATCTTAGTTGGGATCAATTACAGGTACTGTTTTATTATTACAGAGAAAAGGGATCATTTAACCATGAAATAAACCCAATAGGGCTGTTCTGCCCCCAATAAGGGGTAATTATATCTTAGTTGGGATCAAGTACAGGTACTGTTTTATTATTACAGAGAAAAGGGAATCATTTAACCATGAAATAAACCCAATAGGGCTGTTCTGCCCCAATAAGGGGTAATTATATCTTAGTTGGGATCAAGTACAGGTACTGTTTTATTATTACAGAGAAAAGGGAATCATTTAACCATGAAATAAACCCAATAGGGCTGTTCTGCCCCAATAAGGGGTAATTATATCTTAGTTGGGATCAAGTACAGGTACTGTTTTATTATTACAGAGAGAAGGGAATCATTTAACCATTAAATAAACCCAATAGGGCTGTTCTGCCCCCAATAAGGGGTAATTATATCTTAGTTGGGATCAAGTACAGGTACTGTTTTATTATTACAGAGAAAAAGGAAATTATTTTTAAAAATTAGAATTATTTGCTTAAAATGGAGTCTATGGGAGATGGCCCTTCTGTAATTTGGAACTTTCTGGATAACGGGTAAACTCCCCACCTATATATAGTTACAGCCTGTATGGAGGCAACACATAAAACAGAGCGAATGGATTTCCCTGTACTAAGCACAATCAGGCAAATGCCTTTGTTGCAGAGCTTTTATGCCACGAAGAGTTGTAATCGGCAGCTGTTTCCAAGAGAAATAATAACAGTAATGGACTCGCTTATATAAACTGCAGGGAATTGCTTTGTATCACATATAATAAATATGCTTTGCCTTTACTTAACAGAGGGCTTGTAATTTGGATTTTTAGCCTACAGTGCATTGTGGAAATATAAGGCAGTAAAAGTGTAAAGCAATTGAATAATTACCAGAGTCAGCTCATTCACTGCGCCATTGTAAGCCTGCTCGGTGACCTTACAATTACACTTATTTCATCAGCTCGGAGCCCGCGTAACCAGCTCGCTAATTGTTTATAAGGGAACAAGAAAACTCAATTAAGGAATCGGGAAAACGCTACCTTTTCCTCTTGAGGAACAATAAAATAAAACCATTAAACTGATATTTTTCTAAAAAAAAAAACAAACAGATTTAGGTGACGGAAAACAATCAAATAAAATTTTGCTGCGGCGGAAAGAAAAGGAGCAATCAATTGTGAGTGAAAAGGCCGCGTATAAATGCCTCTCGCTGTCCATATGGCCGCGCTACGTTTATACCGTCAGCTCTTCAGAATGCAATCAGGCTCTGTTCCATAATAAACATTCAACCCATCGACACCCCTTCAAGAGGGGAAAATATCCACTCTAACGAAATGATACGTAATTAGCTGATTATGAACAGTTAGCGATGGCGACATGCATTCCACCGGCTTCGAAATTCCATGAAGTTCAGATTGTAAATATGGGAATTTATGACATTTTTTAAACAAATGCTTCAAAAGGTGCCCAAACCAATTACAGGTATAGGATCCCTTATGCGGAAACCCATTATCCAGAAATATGACTATGAAGATTTTATTCATCCAGGTCATGGTATATCTAGTATAAATAAATTTAAAGCAACTGGACTTGTTTGGTAATCATTGAAGATGTTTCACTACTCATCCGAGCAGCTTCTTCAGTTCAACTGAAGAAGCAGTAATAGATATTATTAGGGGCAGTAATAGATATTAATAGCGGGGCAACTACAGGGACACGCCTCTTGTCCAAAAATACACCCCTCCAAAAACATTTCTCCAGCTTGGAAATGATACAAATATCTATACAGGTATAAATCCTGTGCCAAGGTTTTACTAAAGGATGAAATTCAGCAACACTTGTTTCCATGATATATATTGGATTTAAATTGCAACCCTCCTAGGGTATTGATTTCAATTACAAGATTGCTGATAATGATTGATCTTCAGACAATAAAACAGATACAGTCTTGGATAACTGCACCGGGATCTGATGGTTTCTTGTCCAGAGACAATGTTCGTAGTAGGGTTTATGTTCCTTAGATTTCCCCCTATGAAGACATAAGGAGTGCCCCCTAAATCCCATTATTTACTTATAGATAAGGGGAAGCAAGTGAATTATTAGCGTCTACTCCATTGACTGGATAAAGGTTGTGCAAAAGGTTCTGTTGTATTTTTATAAACTTTATTTTACTTATTGTATTTAATTGTAGCCTCTACCTTCATTTTAAATCCCATTGTCCTGAAATTGATTTTTTAATTTAGCGTGTTACCTTGGTTCTCGTCTGATCTTGTTTTCCAGCTTGGCCTTGTCTCCTAATGGACGTTGCTATTTTGCCTCGGGTCGTGATGTATCATTTCTGCGGCTGTTTAACAAAGTCTGCCTGATTATGTTGGTGATTAGGCTCCGAGCAGAATAAGACCTTCATAACATGTTGGATTAATTACCCAAGGCGGCTTAATTGGGTTGTTTTCTTGTTTCTGTTTATCAGCCCGAACAGAACATATTACTCCTCGCTTTACTTTCTGTTGTGGTACCCATAGAAACATAAAGAACTCATTTAGCAGAATCTCATTTGGAAATAAGAGGTCATTCTCTCGGCATCTCACATTATAGCAAGATCCATCCAATCTCCTATAGGGAAAATGTTATATTTCTGTCTTACTGACTGATCTACAGGTAATGATGACTGACCCATACGTCTTACAGACAGAAGTTTCTTAATTGTTTCCAAAATAAGGAACCAAATTCATTGAAGAATCAGTGGTGCCCTCTCAATGCACAAAGACCAGTTTGAGTGCCAAGGGTATAAGGCAGAGGTTCTCAAACTGTGATGCCCCGCTATGGTGGTCCAAAGTCTTACCAAGGAAGCCCAGCCTGAAGCTTTAGGATAAGGTTTGGAGAAAATTTCTATTTGCTCACCTAGATACTCCTGAAAACCCATCTGGAAGGTACAAGTTGAGAAATTGGGATAGACACTTATTTTGTGCCATCAATATCCTTGGAACTGTGTTAAACAGAAATGTTTTTGCATATCTGTAACCTTGTTGCACACCAAGGCTCCCTAACGGTCTAAATCAGGGATCCCCAACCTTTCTTACTCGTGAGTCACAGTCAAATGTAAAAAGACTTGGGGAGCAACACAAGCACCATAAAAGTTCATGGAGGAGCCAAATAAGGGCTGTGATTGGCTATTAGGCAGCCTCTATGCACCCTATCAGCTTACAGGGGCTTTATTTGGTAGGAAATCTTGTTTTTATTCAACCAAAACTTGCCCCCAAGTCAGGAATTCAAAAATAACTCCCTGGTTTGGGGGCACTGAGAGCAACACCCAAGGGGTTGGGGAGCAACATGTTGTCCTGAGCCACTGGTTGGGGATCATTGGTCTAAAGGAACCACATGTTTTGCCTTGTGGGACTAGAATTTGTCATGATTAGTGTTACGTATTGATGAATTTGAGATATTTTAATGTTGGTGAAAAGGATATTTTGGAGGTTTGGGTACATAATGGCTGTTAGTTATCAACATTAATTGGCCAAAAAAGAATTGCTTCCCAACAACAAAATTCTATAAAAAACATCATGTGCCAATGCTCTGTTGAATCTTAATTTAGCAATAAGGACTACATGACACAACAGTTATAATATTATATAATATATAAATGGGTGCCAATAAAGCAATCATGACAATAGGAAGGCTGATTAGTTCTTTTTTGTAAATTTTCTTAGCATACCATCTACGTCGATCTAGATGGTCCCTAAAACTAAATCTCACAGTGACCTTAAACCCTACGATTTATGTACTGACTAGTTTTTTCCCAGAGTAACATTTACTCTAACTTTCCCTACTAAATAGCACAACTGCAAAGTGTCTGTTCCACTTGAAATGAAATGTTACTGACATTATAATGTAAAAATACTGAAAAATCATTTCCCGGGCGCATTCATGGCAAGGAGCCCTGACGGGTCGCTTTTCTTCACCGAGTCAGAAGGAATTTCAGAGCCGTTTATTAATGCTCATCATCTTGCTGTGATATTAATTGGAACTCGTCAGATAAAAGGAGATTGGCGTCGGCAGGTTGAAGGGAAAGTTTCCATCACCAAAAATCATCTTCCATTGAAAAAATAAGAAAAGAAGGAAAAAGAATGATATTCTCGCAGCTCCGACCAATCGCACTATTGTCAGCTCTTCGCGATGTAAAATCGTTATAAAGAGCCGGAATATTCCAAACAGAAAAGAGCAGAGAAAGGAATAATTGCTGCAGTTTGAGCAACCGAATGCTTTCAACTCGTACAATCAATAATTATCTGCTATTTTTACTCCCATTCAAACGACACTGGGCAGATTTCCACTTTGAATATAAAGCTCTCATAATGTTATTATTAATAAACGGCAAGAAATATATCTATAGTTTCTGGGCAGGGATGTGTTGTTTTAGTGAACAGTAAATGTTCAATTGGCCAGTGGTTATTTTTGCAATTTAGACTTAAACAAAAACGGTCAGTCTATGTCTTGTCATGGCTGTCTCAGCTCCGGCCAGAATTGTAGCCAGGACCAAGGAGGAAACTGGAGTTTAGACAAGCAAATAGTCCACAACACAGCATCAAAAGGGTTAATGAAAGTCTTTAAGTTGATTTTCAGGAAGAGGTTGATTCCCAACATCCCCCGGCAGGGCATTCCCCAACCCCCTCACTGCCCTCACCGTGAGGAACCCCCTACCCAACATCCCCCGGCAGGGCATTCCCCAACCCCCTCACTGCCCTCACCGTGAGGAACCCCCTATGCTGCTTCAAATGTCCTTATGTCTATAATGCCCTTTTATGTACTTGCACAGAGTAATCATATCCCCTCACCTTACAGTTTAAATCTTCCATTCCATCTTCCGTCCCCCCTTCCAGTCTCTGCACTCTCTCCTGCTCATTAATATCCTTCTTAAGGACTGGAGCCCAAACCAGCACTGCATACTCAAGGTGAGACCTTACCAGTTTTTATAAAAAGACAAAATGATGTTACCCCTCAAGCTCATGCCATTTTTTAAATCTAAGACAGTAATTGCTTTAGTAGCCACTGAGCGACACTGCCTAGAGTTACACATCTTGTTATCCACAAAAACCCCAAGTTAACTTCCATTTATGTTATTTCTACCCAGCATTTATCAACATTGAACCTCATTTCCCACTTCTCCAGAGTCAAACTTCTCTGCAAAGAGATATTCTATATATGTTATATTTGTAAAGGAATATTAGTGTTTAATTGTTCTTTTACATGTTGAAGTAGTGGTAGTAGAATTGCTAGACTATCTCATTACTCTGTTTTGGTGAGGGTTCCTAGTGCTTGAGACACACATATTCACTACACGAATAGCGAACGACAGTTTCCACATGGGAAATCATTCTTATTCTGACGGAGGCTTCAGAGCGCACGTTGCTGATAAGAGATTACCCTGTATGTGTGTATTATACATCGGAAATGTAGCCGGCACTAAATCCAACCTCTGCCAAGTGTATTGCTCTTAGCAACATACCAGCCCTAAAGTGCATTAGCATTCCTTGCGCCGACAAGGGACCCATTCCATTCCTTGGCAATTGCATTTTATACGTATCCAATTGACTATGTACAGCTTTATATTTTCTTTTATCTTCCTCGGAAGGCAAACTTGTTGAAAGGCTTCAATATTCGGGAGCCCGGGAAGGCGCAAATGTGTTTCACAGATGGCACTGACATCTCCACTTTAACTCAATTTATATGCAATTTCCATTCAGATTTGTAGAAACAAGATTACACTTCTCCAGGCTTTGCATTACGGCATGATGTAATTACTTCAATCACCCTACATCAGCCCGAGATGGACTTGTTTGCCGTCTGCTTCATTATCTTTCCCGGAAAAAAGATGATCACCTTGAGGGATGGCTTCACTTTTATGGTTAAAGAGTCGTCAAACCAATGAACTGCAAAAAGAGCTTTTTTATTTATTTATTTTTTTTTTACAACTTTCTCTTCTTTTCCAATTTCTATTTCGGCTCAAAGACAAGCCCATAACAGTCAACGATTGAACGTAATCCTGGAGATCTGTTCTTTCCACGCTCTACACACGAGGCTGCCTTGGATTTATCAGATCAGCTCTTTCCACCGGGAGAGGCCGCGGAGGTCTTGAAAGTGAAACAAAATAGAATAAGTAAAAATGACTTTTCAGACCTTCGTAGAAAACAAAAAAAATTCTAGGGTGAGAAATAGACCTTTGAGAGCTGCTTGGTCTTCATGATTCTTAAGGTCCCCATACACGGGCCGATAGAAGCTGCCGATATGGGTCCCTTGGACCGACTCGGCAGCTTATCGGCCCGTGTAGGGGCAGAAACGAGGGGCCTGGCCGACCGATATCTGGCCTGAAATTGGCCAGATATCGATCGGGCAGGTTAGAAAATCCCGTCGGATCGGGGACCGCATCGGCTCGTTGATACGGTCCCCGAACCGACTGCCCAATTGCCGTGTGCAGAATTCGATCTTTTGGCCCCAGGGCCAAATGATCGAATTCACCTACATGCCTCCCCAATATCGCCACCTGTAGGTGGGGATATCGGGTGAAGATCCGCTCGCTTGGCGACATCGCCAAGCGAGCGGATCTGCCTGTGTATGGCCAGCTTTAGAAGTTCATCTCCCTCCTCTTTCCATTGTTGATTAGAATTCCCTTTGTGTTACGGCACAATATAATAATTGCTCTTAGTAAATTCATGTTCCCCATTCATAATTACCTCCTCATTTTGCTTTTAGTTCTATGTTTCAAATTTTTGTTTGTTTGTAAGGTAACTGAAGACCCCAATAAAGACCCCAATAAATATGAGAACTGTGGAATATATCTGTAGGTATATCAGCCCTATGAAAGTTTAGATCAGTGGTTCCCCACCTGTGGGTCTGGTCCTCCTGGGGTCTTGGCTTACAGGCCAGTTAGGGTGACAGTTGGGGAGAATGGCCATTTGTTCTCCTAGATAGATACACCTGAAAGCCCATCTTAATGCACAGGTACCCCATATAGTGTTGGAGTTGTCTGGGCAACCTCCTGCTTCATATGTTTCTTGCTTGGGAGGGAGTCATTCACTAGTTTTTGCCAAAATTGTAGGTAACAGGGGTCTAGGGATTTTCAGTGTTAAAATCTACTTTATTAAAAAGAAAAGCATTATTTTGGGCACAGGTACTAACTTTTGATAATAGCGCCCATGTAAGAATAAACATTGAAGAGTTAAAGGGATACTGTCATGGGAAAACATGTTTTTGTTTGTTTTTTTAAACCCATTAGTTAATAGAGCTTTTCCAGCAAAATCCTGCATTATAATCTGTTTTTCCCATCGCCATATTCTTCATTTCCCAGGGTGCCACAGCCATGTGACCTGTGCTCTGATAAACTTCACTCACACTTTACTGCTGCACTGCAAGTTGGAGTCATATCCCCCCCTCCCAGCAGAACAATGGGAAGGGAGCAAGATAGCAGCTCCCAGTAGGTATCAGAATAGCACTCAATAGTAAGAAATCCAAGTCCGGCTTGGAACTCCTCCAGTTACATGGGAGTAGGAGAAACAATAGGTTAGCTGAAAGCAGTTCTAATGTGTAGCGCTGGCTGCTTCTGAAAGCTCAGACTCAGGCACACTTTACTGCTGCGCTGCAAGTTGGAGTGATATCCCCCCCCCCCCCCCCAGCAGCCGATCAGCAGAACAATGGGAAGGGAGCAAGATAGCAGCTCCCAGTAGGTATCAGAATAGCACTCAATAGTAAGAAATCCAAGTCCGGCTTGGGACTCCTCCAGTTACATGGGAGTAGGAGAAACAATAGGTTAGCTGAAAGTAGTTCTAATGTGTAGCGCTGGCTGAAAGCTCAGACTCAGGCACAATGCACTGAGATGGCGCCTACACACCAATATTACAGCTACAAATACATTTGTTGGTTGAAGAATAAAAGGTTAAATGGCAGAGAGAATTATTTGCTGCGTAACAGGGTCATTTAGAAATTAGTTTTTTGGTATGAACTTTTCTCCTTCTTTTTATTTGTTTCAGCCTGATTCCATGAGAATGATTCATATGATTATTTTCAAAATAATATCTCCCGGGACATAATTCCAGACATTCCCTGTAACATTGGCCTCCCGATGTATAATAAGTGTTTTTATGCTGAAATAGAAGCGCGTAACCTGTAAGATGTACGACACAGAGGCATTTGCGTATGCAAGAGACTGTAATTACTTTCGCTAATGGGGAATGGAAACAGGTGTAGCATCCGTCACTGCTGACAGGCAAAACAAGTTGTTGGTTAATGTGCGCACAGGGATTCAAATCTATCCGCCATTATTCTGATTGGAATACAAAGGCGGCCATTTCTCTATTCTGAGCGTTGGCTTCAGGTAAAGGTCAGTGATACCTTGTTTTGCACATAAAGTTCAGTTTGTTGTGAGATACACTATCCTCAGTGACTAAAGGCAAAGCAAAAATTCAATTTACACTTGTATAGTTCAGTTCAGGTGTATTTAGTGATTACTGATATTTTCTTCATTACTCCCACCCAGCCTCAGCCCAAACTCTACTCTGACCCAGCCTCAGCCCAAACTCTACTCCGACCCAGCCTCAGCCCAAACTCTACTCCGACCCAGCCTCAGCCCAAACTCTACTCCGACCCAGCCTCAGCCCAAACTCTACTCCAACCCAGCCTCAGCCCAAACTCTACTCCAACCCAGCCTCAGCCCAAACTCTACTCCAACCCAGCCTCAGCCCAAACTCTACTCCAACCCAACCTCAGCCCAAACACTACTCCAACCCAGCCTCAGCCCAAACTCTACTCCAACCCAGCCTCAGCCCAAACTCTACTCCGACCCAACCTCAGCCCAAACACTACTCCGACCCAGCCTCAGCCCAAACTCTACTCCAACCCAACCTCAGCCCAAACTCTACTCCAACCCAGCCTCAGCCCAAACTCTACTCCAACCCAGCCTCAGCCCAAACTCTACTCCAACCCAGCCTCAGCCCAAACTCTACTCCAACCCAACCTCAGCCCAAACTCTACTCCAACCCAGCCTCAGCCCAAACTCTACTCCAACCCAACCTCAGCCCAAACTCTACTCCAACCCAGCCTCAGCCCAAACTCCACTCCAACCCAGCCTCAGCCCAAACCCTACTCCAACCCAGCCTCAGCCCAAACTCTACTCCAACCCAACCTCAGCCCAAACTCTACTCCAACCCAGCCTCAGCCCAAACTCTACTCCAACCCAACCTCAGCCCAAACTCTACTCCAACCCAGCCTCAGCCCAAACTCTACTCCAACCCAGCCTCAGCCCAAACTCTACTCCAACCCAGCCTCAGCGCAAACTCTACTCCAATCCAACCTCAGCCCAAACTCTACTCCAACCCAGCCTCAGCCCAAACTCTACTCCAACCCAGCCTCAGCCCAAACTCCACTCCAACCCAACCTCAGCCCAAACTCTACTCCAACACAGCCTCAGCCCAAACTCTACTCCAACACAGCCTTAGCCCAAACTCTACTCCAACCCAGCCTCAGGCCAAACTCTACCCCAACCCAGCCTCAGGCCAAACTCTACTCCAACCCAATCTCAGCCCAAACTCTACTCCAACCCAGCCTCAGCCCAAACTCTACTCCAACCCAGCTTTAGCCCAAACTCTACTCCAACCCAGCCTCAGCACAAACTCTACTCCAACCCAGCCTCAGCCCAAACTCTACTCCAACCCAGCCTCAGCCCAAACTCTACTCCAACCCAGCCTCAGGCCAAACTCTACTCCAACCCAACCTCAGCCCAAACTCTACTCCAACCCAGCCTCAGCCCAAACTCTACTCCAACCCAGCCTCAGCCCAAACTCTACTCCAACCCAGCCTCAGCCCAAACTCTACTCCAACCCAGCCTTAGCCCAAACTCTACTCCAACCCAGCCTCAGGCCAAACTCTACTCCAACCCAACCTCAGCCCAAACTCTACTCCAACCCAGCCTCAGCCCAAACTCAACCCAGCCTCAGGCCAAACTCTACTCCAACCCAACCTCAGCCCAAACTCTACTCCAACCCAACCTCAGCCCAAACTCTACTCCAACCCAGCCTCAGCCCAAACTCTACTCCAACCCAACCTCAGCCCAAACTCTACTCCAACCCAGCCTCAGCCCAAACTCTACTCCAACCCAGCCTCAGCCCAAACTCTACTCCAACCCAGCCTCAGCGCAAACTCTACTCCAACCCAACCTCAGCCCAAACTCTACTCCAACCCAGCCTCAGCCCAAACTCTACTCCAACCCAGCCTCAGCCCAAACTCCACTCCAACCCAACCTCAGCCCAAACTCTACTCCAACACAGCCTCAGCGCAAACTCTACTCCAACCCAGCCTCAGCCCAAACTCTACTCCAACCCAGCCTCAGCCCAAACTCTACTCCAACCCAGCCTCAGCCCAAACTCCACTCCAACCCAACCTCAGCCCAAACTCTACTCCAACACAGCCTCAGCCCAAACTCTACTCCAACACAGCCTTAGCCCAAACTCTACTCCAACCCAGCCTCAGGCCAAACTCTACCCCAACCCAGCCTCAGGCCAAACTCTACTCCAACCCAATCTCAGCCCAAACTCTACTCCAACCCAGCCTCAGCCCAAACTCTACTCCAACCCAACCTCAGCCCAAACTCTACTCCAACCCAGCCTCAGCCCAAACTCCACTCCAACCCAGCCTCAGCCCAAACCCTACTCCAACCCAGCCTCAGCCCAAACTCTACTCCAACCCAACCTCAGCCCAAACTCTACTCCAACCCAGCCTCAGCCCAAACTCTACTCCAACCCAACCTCAGCCCAAACTCTACTCCAACCCAGCCTCAGCCCAAACTCTACTCCAACCCAGCCTCAGCCCAAACTCTACTCCAACCCAGCCTCAGCGCAAACTCTACTCCAACCCAACCTCAGCCCAAACTCTACTCCAACCCAGCCTCAGCCCAAACTCTACTCCAAACCCAGCCTCAGCCCAAACTCCACTCCAACCCAACCTCAGCCCAAACTCTACTCCAACACAGCCTCAGCCCAAACTCTACTCCAACACAGCCTTAGCCCAAACTCTACTCCAACCCAGCCTCAGGCCAAACTCTACCCCAACCCAGCCTCAGGCCAAACTCTACTCCAACCCAATCTCAGCCCAAACTCTACTCCAACCCAACCTCAGCCCAAACTCTACTCCAACCCCAACCTCAGCCCAAACTCTACTCCAACCCAGCCTCAGCCCAAACTCTACTCCAACCCAGCCTCAGCCCAAACTCTACTCCAACCCAGCCTCAGCCCAAACTCTACTCCAACCCAGCCTCAGGCCAAACTCTACTCCAACCCAACCTCAGCCCAAACTCTACTCCAACCCAGCCTCAGCCCAAACTCTACTCCAACCCAGCCTCAGCCCAAACTCTACTCCAACCCAGCCTCAGCCCAAACTCTACTCCAACCCAGCCTTAGCCCAAACTCTACTCCAACCCAGCCTCAGGCCAAACTCTACTCCAACCCAACCTCAGCCCAAACTCTACTCCAACCCAGCCTCAGCCCAAACTCAACCCAGCCTCAGGCCAAACTCTACTCCAACCAACCTCAGCCCAAACTCTACTCCAACCCAACCTCAGCCCAAACTCTACTCCAACCCAGCCTCAGCCCAAACTCTACTCCAACCCAACCTCAGCCCAAACTCTACTCCAACCCAGCCTCAGCCCAAACTCTACTCCAACCCAGCCTCAGCCCAAACTCTACTCCAACCCAGCCTCAGCGCAAACTCTACTCCAACCCAACCTCAGCCCAAACTCTACTCCAACCCAGCCTCAGCCCAAACTCTACTCCAACCCAGCCTCAGCCCAAACTCCACTCCAACCCAACCTCAGCCCAAACTCTACTCCAACACAGCCTCAGCGCAAACTCTACTCCAACCCAACCTCAGCCCAAACTCTACTCCAACCCAGCCTCAGCCCAAACTCTACTCCAACCCAGCCTCAGCCCAAACTCCACTCCAACCCAACCTCAGCCCAAACTCTACTCCAACACAGCCTCAGCCCAAACTCTACTCCAACACAGCCTTAGCCCAAACTCTACTCCAACCCAGCCTCAGGCCAAACTCTACCCCAACCCAGCCTCAGGCCAAACTCTACTCCAACCCAATCTCAGCCCAAACTCTACTCCAACCCAGCCTCAGCCCAAACTCTACTCCAACCCAGCTTTAGCCCAAACTCTACTCCAACCCAGCCTCAGCCCAAACTCTACTCCAACCCAGCCTCAGCCCAAACTCTACTCCAACCCAGCCTCAGCCCAAACTCTACTCCAACCCAGCCTCAGGCCAAACTCTACTCCAACCCAACCTCAGCCCAAACTCTACTCCAACCCAGCCTCAGCCCAAACTCTACTCCAACCCAGCCTCAGCCCAAACTCTACTCCAACCCAGCCTCAGCCCAAACTCTACTCCAACCCAGCCTTAGCCCAAACTCTACTCCAACCCAGCCTCAGGCCAAACTCTACTCCAACCCAACCTCAGCCCAAACTCTACTCCAACCCAGCCTCAGCCCAAACTCAACCCAGCCTCAGGCCAAACTCTACTCCAACCCAACCTCAGCCCAAACTCTACTCCAACCCAACCTCAGCCCAAACTCTACTCCAACCCAGCCTCAGGCCAAACTCTACTCCAACCCAGCCTCAGACCAAACTCTACTCCAACCCAAACTTAGCCCAAACTCTACTCCAACCCAGTCCCAGCCCAAACTCTACTGGGAGCAACAAGCAAGGGGTTGGTGATAAACATGTTGCTCAAGCCACTGGTTAGGGATCACTGAGTTAGTAGATATGATAAAGAAGGCAGATCTGAAGAAGGAGGATAATTTAATGTCAAGCATTAGTATTTACATAGTACATACATAGAGATCTCAGAATGGCTATTAGTCAAGTGACTTGCTGAATTTGCATGTGGTCCGAGAGCATCAAATGCCCTGGGCAATATTATGTGGCATGTACTTGTACTTGTAAGGCATAGAAGCCATAAAAATAAATACTGAGTCGCCATTTGCCATTTGTATGCAAAACAACAGAAATACAATATCTGTATCTGAAATTATATTTTTATCAGAGCTTGCTTCCAATGCCTACAAATATTTCTGGAAGCAAATCTGAATTCTAATGAGAACATGGAGCGTTCACAGCCCGAGAGTCTGAATCTCCATCCTTTCCATTCCCGTGCCCAGCAGAGCGCAAACAAACTGATGGAAATACGGAACCAACCGCCGCCGTCTCAAGCAATGGCCGCTTCATGCAAAATCCCTTTCTCCTTCTTTTACCAGACATAAAGACTGAGACCTTGCGCTTGTTGTTAAAAGCGTTCATGTAACATCTATTTAAAATGTCAAGTTGGTGCAGAGAGATGGTTTAGGACTAGCGCTTCCTTTTCATTGCTGCGCGAGGCGGCCGAGACGTTCTGAAAGCCCCTGACATTTGAGAGATCAATAGGCATTTGGATCGGAGGAAACGGTAACAGCGGCAAAGAGAAAATATTCTTTCTGAAAAACAATATTTTCCGAATTATAATGTTTTTAAAGTTTAGAAATATATTTGCTTCCTGCAGAGGCTTTTTGTCTTCTCTACAGTTTTTATATAGTTTAACTGAAAAACAGGGTTTTGGTTTGTTTCAGTCCATCACATTCGCAGTATTTGCACATTTCTTCCATTTTTCTAATATACACACAATAATGGGCAAAAGCATGGCGTTACCTGATCCCATTCCCAACCCAAGGGGATTGATGTGCCCCTACTCTTCTGGGAAGGTTCCTACTAGACGTTGGATTCTGGAAGTTGCTTCCATTCAGCCACAAAAGCATTAATGAGGTTGGGCACGGATGTTGGGGTGATCAGACCCAGTCAGGGTCAGACTGGGCTGCGGGGACACTGGGAAAAAGCCTGGTGGGCCCCGACGGCCCAGACCCGATCCCTGTCGGCTCTCCCCTAGCTATAAGTGTCCCTTCCCTGACAAGTTTCACTTACACACGCTCAGGAGTGGATGTCGGGCCTGGGGTTCCCTGTGGGGGGTTACGGGGGTGTGGCAGGGGCCCCTGTGGGGGATGTGAGTGGTGAGGGGGCCCCTGCACCCCCCAGTCCGACCCTGGACCAATTTCACAGTTGGCCATTTCATTCCACAGGGGTTCAGTTGAGCTGATGCCTTAGGGGCATTATTGGGCTGAAACTGGAAAGGGCCTTCACCAAACCACAAACTAAGAAGCACAAAATGTCGCTGATCACTATACCTGTAGTTCAAAGCCTTAAGCTTTGCTTTCACTGGAACGAGGGACCCTAAGCCAAACCATGGAACCAGCCCCAGACCATTATTCTTCCTCCATCAAACTTTACAGTAGGCATTAAGGCAAGTAATGTTCTGCTGGCATCAGCCAAAGTCCTATTTGACTTCTAGATGGTGAAATGCAGTTAATTAATCCAGCGGACTGTTCCCACTGCCCCAGAATTCAACAGCAGAGACAGTTATACCATTCCAGCCAATTTGGGGTAATGTTGGTAACTTCAGCTGCTGGCAACAGGCAGTTTTTTGTTTTTGAGAAAAAGTAGCTAGTACAAGTGATACTATAATATGCACTTGTACAAAATATGCTTTTCATCAGTGGCACACATAGTAATATGAATAAACCACACTTTTTGAAAATGAATTGTGCTGTTTTTGTCAGACTAGAGAGTACATTTGAATTTACATGATTAGCTTGCTGGTCCGGTAGCTGACAACATATGATGGCTGAATGGTTCCTTCACTGTCTGTGGTTCCAGTATCTCATCACTTCAGCAGTATAAATAGAATTTCAAGTGGATTATAAGGTCCAGTATTTCTATGGGCATGGCTTGCAAAGGAAGACATTGTACCAGACTGGGGATGTTGCTCGTTGGATTGGTGGCAGGGTCTGAGTAGGCAAAAACCTAAATGGGGGGACTTTTCAAGGATGTGGTGGATTTTGTCTGTTGGGATGTAGTAAGAAAGCTTTTCCTACCTATTCTGTAATCCCTGAGTTGCTTCCCCTATAGACAGTATGGGAAAAGACTATTGGACCCTTGCAGGATGAAAAACATAGAAAAGGAAATTCTTTTTTAGCACTTGGAGCTGAGTTTGTATTCTAGATCTACAATGCCTGACTCCTGTAATACAGCTGCAGTATACAGTGGAAGTTGCTTTCTGTAACTAAAATCTGAAAATGTAATATTTAAAAATTAATGTAAATAAATGCTACAAAGATGTAGAATGCGCCTTTATGAATTGTGTATGAATGGTATTGAGTTTCTTATGCTATGAATCAAGTTCCATAATTGAATTTAGAAGCCATTTGTGCCTTGGGAATAAAATGTATGGGGGAAGGGAGAATGATAGCAGGTAGCAGGTCCCTTGCCTTATGGCAACTAGTAGGGGAGACGTCTGACCAAGCAGAGCTGCAATGATGGTATAATTAATCCATAATATCTTTCCTCAGGAGAAAGATAAACTCTAATAAACATACAAAATCTGGGCTTTATGAGAGTCGAGACCATTCATATACAGGTCATGGATTGCACCAGTCTCCATACAGGAACCAGTTACACTAACCCCTTGTATCCGTGTAAATATAGACAAAAACACATCCAGAAAACATATTGAAGTTAATCTGAAAATTGTATTTCTGTGTGTTCATCTCAACCTCGTTCCTTGTACAGTATCCCTAAATATTAGGGTATTAGTAGGAATTTCTTTTCTCTCAGATCTCTTTGCTGTTTTATGTTTTTTATCAGTATAACTAATAAGGTTTTTTTCCCCCGACATTTATATCAAAAAATGGAAATGTCAGATATAATCATATCACAAATGGCAATGTAGTCAAGAAAAGAATGTTTGAAAATGTCCAAGGATTCATCATATTGCAGCAGTAAGAAGGGTACCGGGGCTGCAGAAAATACATTATATTTGTACAAACCGGATTCCAAAAAAATTGGGACACTAAACAAATTGTGAATAAAAACTGAACGCAATGATGTGGAGGTGCCAACTTCTAATATTTTATTCAGAACAGAACATAAATCACGGAACAAAAGTTTAAACTGAGAAAATGTACCATTTTAAGGGAAAAATATGTTGATTCAGAATTTCATGGTGTCAACAAGTCCCCAAAAAGTTGGGACAAGTAGCAATAAGAGGCTGGAAAAAGTAAATTTGAGCATAACGAAGAGCTGGAAGACCAAATAACACTAATTAGGTCAATTGGCAACATGATTGGGTATAAAAAGAGCTTCTCAGAGTGGCAGTGTCTCTCAGAAGCCAAGATGGGTAGAGGATCACCAATTCCCACAATGTTGCGCAGAAAGATAGTGGAGCAATATCAGAAAGGTGTTACCCAGCGAAAAATTGTAAAGATTTTGCATCTATCATCATCAACTGTGTTATATAACATCATCCGAAGATTCAGAGAATCTGGAACAATCTCTGTGCGTAAGGGTCAAGGCCGTAAAACCATACTGGATGCCTGTGATCTCCGGGCCCTTAAACGACACTGCACCACAAACAGGAATGCTACTGTAAAGGAAATCACAGAATGGGCTCAGGAATACTTCCAGAAACCATTGTCAGTGAACACAATCCACCGTGCCATCCGCCGTTGCCAGCTGAAACTCTACAGTGCAAAGAAGAAGCCATTTCTAAGCAAGATCCACAAGCTCAGGCGTTTTCACTGGGCCAGGGATCATTTAAAATGGAGTGTGGCAAAATGGAAGACTGTTCTGTGGTCAGACGAGTCATGATTCGAAGTTCTTTTTGGAAATCTGGGATGCCATGTCATCCGGACCAAAGAGGACAAGGAAAACCCAAGTTGTTATCAACGCTCAGTTCAGAAGCCTGCATCTCTGATGGTATGGGGTTGCATGAGTGCGTGTGGCATGGGCAGCTTGCATGTCTGGAAAGGCATCAATGCAGAAAAATATATTCAGGTTCTAGAACAACATATGCTCCCATCCAGATGTCATCTCTTTCAGGGAAGACCCTGCATTTTTCAACAAGATAATGCCAGACCACATTCTGCATCAATCACAACATCATGGCTGCATAGGAGAAGGATCCGGGTACTGAAATGGCCAGTCTGCAGTCCAGATCTTTCACCTATAGAGAACATTTGGCGCATCATAAAGAGGAAGGTGCGACAAAGAAGGCCCAAGACGATTGAACAGTTAGAGGCCTGTATTAGACAAGAATGGGAGAGCATTCCTATTCCTAAACTTGAGAAACTGGTCTCCTCGGCCCCCAGACGTCTGTTGAGTGTTGTAAGAAGAAGGGGAGATGCCACACAGTGGTGAAAATGGCCTTGTCCCAACTTTTTTGGGATTTGTTGACACCATGAAATTCTGAATCAACATATTTTTCCCTTAAAATGGTACATTTTCTCAGTTTAAACTTTTGTTCCGTGATTTATGTTCTGTTCTGAATAAAATATTAGAAGTTGGCACCTCCACATCATTGCATTCAGTTTTTATTCACAATTTGTTTAGTGTCCCAACTTTTTTGGAATCCGGGTTGTAGTCATTCCATTTCCTAGAGCTGAGATGTTCAACCATTGGGGGGTACAAAGCCTCCTCTCTTTTCGTGACCCCATTTTTGGAAAACACTGGCACAGTAGTTCTTAGTGTTTTTGAAAAATATCTTACCATTGGTGATCCAACAAATGTGGATGATTTAAAAACTAATCTCATTGGTTTGCTGAGAGCAATGAGAGCAGCACTATTTTTGTAGCTGCATAAAGGGGTAGGGTGGTTCCTAAATGTTGATCTTGAACCCCTAGGACTGAATGTAAAGGTGGGTGTTACAGCCCAAAGGCCAATTGCAGCAAGATTTGGCTTGACTCCTAGATATTCTTGGTATTATAGCAAAATCAAAAAGAAGAATTTTCAAATATTTTCATATATCTGACACCTTGTTATGAGCCAAGGAGCCCAATCTCAGTTACATGAACACCCCCCCCCCCCCAAAAAAAATAACAGGTAAGCATATTTTATTCGGTTGACAGTATCCCTTTAACCAATAAAACTCACGACTACCCTGGAATAAGTTTTTCCATATATACAGAAAAAGCAATTATTTTCAAAGAAATGATCTAGTAAAAGCAATTACTGAACAAACAGAACCAAAAAGTATTCAGTTCCTATAATTTTTTTTGTTATGTTGATAATAGAATCCCTTTCCATAAAAAAGCATTGAGGAATGAACTGTGAGGCCAGAATGAGATGGAGAACAAAAAAATGGGGAGGGAGGGGATAGAGTCGGTTGGTTTGGGAGATGGGCCAGAGACATAGGGGGGGAGAGCACCAATGGATTACCCAGAGCTATCAAAGCAGGTTACGCATAGTGAAGTCTGTGACAGAAGGTTGAAAGGTATTGGAGAAATTTACTAATACTCAATTTTTTTGGTTCAGATTATTTGATGCCAAGATTGGATTTTGTCTCAGAAAATCAATCCAGAATTTTGACATGATTTATTATACAACAAAACCACGACAAATCTGAATGCAAAAATACGCCATCTAGAACCTGTCAAGAGCATGTAGATCAGGTGTCCCTTTTACAATGGGAAGATCTTTCTTTGCTTCATGGTTTTAGAGGTCTTCAGGTTTTTTTTTGCACTGTCTTCTGTACGACAGTACAAAAAAGTTGTGTTTTCATGCTACAAAATGACGTGTTTTTTTCCACGTCTTTTTTCCATTTGTCATTTCGTTTTTTAGTGATCTGGTGGCAGCACAGGAGTGAGCAAGCAGTAAAATGATCAAGAATTCACTATTCAACCTTGTTCAACCTTGTTATTGTAACATTTTGATTGGCAATCACTCAAGTCTTTGTGGAAATATCAAAATACCGTAGACATGCAATACCTTGCTGTAAACCCCCCAAGTTTTTAGCTTTGTTCAGCCTTGTTCTTGTAACATTACATTTTGATCGCCAACCACTTCCAAGTCTTTGTCAAACATTGCTTGAGAAGGATCCTTTTTGAGATCTGTCCCAATGTTATTTTCAAAGAAAACTTGTGGAGACATGAGAAGGAAGAGTAGATCTCTGCTTGAATGAGGGGAAGGATATAGTAAGGGTTGGACACACATTGTGGAAAGCTGAAAATACCATGGACATGCAAGACCTTGTCATGAAACCCCCAAGTTCTTTAACCTCATTCAACCTTGTTCTTCTAACATTATATTTTGATCACCAACCACTCCCAAGTCTTTGTCAAACAGTGTTTAAGAGGGATCCTTGGTGTGATCTGGCCCAACCTTATTTCCAATGAAAACTTGTCGAGACATGGGAAGAAAGTAGCAAGGATTGGACACACATTGTGGAAAGATCAAAATACTGTGGACATGCAAGACCTTGTTGTGACACCCTGAAGTTTTTTAACCTCATTCAACCTTGTTCTTGTAACATTACATTTTGATCGCCAACCGTTTTCAAGTCTTTGTCAAACAGTGGTTGAGAAGGATCCTTGGTGTGATATGGCTTAATCTTATCTCTAGTGAAAACTTGTGGAGACAAGAGGAGGAAGAGCAGATCTCTGCTCAGATTAAGAGGATGATGTAGTAAGGGTTGGACACACATTGTTGAAAGATCAAAGTGCATTGAACATGCAAGACCTTGTCATGAAACGCCCAAGTTTTTTATCCTTGTTCAACCTTGTTCTTGTAACATTACATTTTCATCACCAACAACTTTCAAGTCTTTATCAAACAGTGCTTGAGAAGGATCCTTGGTGTGATATGGCTTAATCTTATCTGTAGTGAAAAGTTGTGGAGACAAGAGGAGGAAGAGTAGATCTCTGCTCAGATTAAGAGGAAGATGTAGTAAGGGTTGGACACACATTGTGGAAAGAACAAGGTGCCACGGACATGCAAGACCTTGTCATGAAAGGCCCAAGTTTTTTAACTTTGTTCAACCTTGTTCTTATTACAGTTTGATCACCAACAACTTTCAAGTCTTTGTCAAACAGTGGTTGAGAAGGATCCTTGGTGTGATATGGCTTAATTTTATCTCTAGTGAAAACTTGTGGAGACAAGAGGAGGAAGAGTAGATCTCTGCTCAGATTAAGAGGAGGATGTAGTAAGGGTTGGACACACATTGTGGAAACATCAAAATACCATGAACATGCAAGACCCTGTCATGAAACGTCCAAGTTTTTTAACCTTGTTCAACTTTGTTCTTCTAACATTACATTTTGATCTCCAACCACTTTCAAGTCTTTGTCAAACAGTGCTTGGGAAGGATCCTTGGTTTTATATGGCTTAATCTTATCTCTAGTGAAAACTTGTGGAGACAAGAGGAGGAAGAGCAGATCTCTGCTCAGATTAAGAGGAGGATGTAGTAAGGGTTGGACACACATTGTGGAAAGATCAAAATGCATTGGACATGCAAGACCATGTTGTGAAATCCTCAAGGAAGAAGGAATCAGGAAGACCAAGCATAATGTGGTAAAGGAGGACTGAGGAAGAGGAAACAAAAAGGGTAGGATATGGGGAGAACAGAGGGCCATTGCTTGTTACAGGTTGTGTTGGTGCATTGAAGCCCTATGAATAAAGATACAGTATATGTCAAATTAAATCAACACACAGTAATATGGTAAGAAAGGTGTGATGTTCTGGATGCATGTTAGATGTATGTTAACTGAAATCTCAGTGAATACATTTTTATATTTATAAGCATGAATTGCACTCTAAAGGTGTGAAATGCTCAAAGCTTATGTTTTCCTAATTTTATAGTTTTATAGAACGATTTGCTGAAATGACAAGCTCTCTCAGTGACAGCAGCACACACGGAATGTACCAAACGCAGAGCTTTGTAAGAAAGCTTTCCCATGGGAAGTACGTGCCGAAAGACTAACACAGAATGGGACTCTTAAAAGTAGCTGTCACCCCGGAAACCCACAAAAGGAAAGTGAAATCTTTTTAGAATCTTACAGTACGTCCCTTGGAACCTGCTAAATTACATAGAATTATTGATGGATTTTGGCACAGACTTTCCCTTTGCAGGGTTAAGCAGGCTATGCAGGCAGAGACGGTGTATAAAATAAAGGAGATGTTTTATTCTCGTCATTAAATAATGAAAGAACACAACGTTTTGCACAAGGAACAGCTTTTCCAAACATTTGTGCCGACAGCCTTCTGTGCCGAGATGCTCTAATTCCGACGTGTTGGTTTAAATAAAATAATTGTTGTAGCAAACTTTTTAGCTGGATACTGGCGGGCAGTTACCTTCAGCCAGTTTAGTCAGTTGCCACTTAGCTACCTGTGTTTTTGCAAAATGAACCAGAACTGAGCAGTATGGATTGGTGGAACACTATCTGTAATGGAGGGCCCTTTAGGGCGACTAATCTCCCCGAAATGCCATCCCACCGGTAAAAATGTAAATTGCCAGTGAGTTGCCCCTCTCAAACCAACTTCCACGATTTTGGGGAAATCGCAGCACCGCATACGCCATCCCACCGGCGATTTACATACTTGCCGGTGGGATGGTATTTTAGGGAGATTTGTCACGGGTGACTAGTCTACCCCTCTGCCACAGCCCTTAAATCCCTTGAAACTGGGGTCCCTGGCTTTGTAGTCAATACAACTTTACTTGATTTGTTCTCCTTCTGGGTTCTATAGGGTGTTGCATGTACTTGCTGGAATAGAATGAACCTCTATGGTTCTTTATCATTTTGTGGAAAGAGACTGGGTACCTCATAGGACAGGGGTCCTTAAACTTTTTGAACTGTTGGAGGGCCGGACTCTAGTCCTCAAACTACTACCACCCCCACCCCCCTCCGCTGCACATCCCTACTGTGTCCCCAAACTATGGCCCACTCTTGCTCCCTGCTCACCGCTCCCTGCTGCGGGGTCAAACTACAGCCGCTCCTATGTCCTCCCTCTCCCCGGTGTGTTCTCCCACTCGCCCCTCCGTCCTCACTCTCCCAGCTTCCCGCTGTGTCCCTCCACTTCATCTCCCAGCTCTCCCGCTGTGTCCTTCCGCTCCATCTCCCAGCTCTACCGCTCCCCGCTGCCAGTGGTGAGGACATAGAGGGGGCCGGGTAAATTACCTTGGGGGGCTGGATCCAGCCGGCAGGCCTTAGTTTGAGGATCCCTGTCATAGGAGGTGCCTCACATGGTGGTATCTGGAAGGAAAGTGCTAAAGGCTCTTCCATGGAAAACCTCAAGTAACTAAGTTTACATTCGCTTTTGAAGGTACGCTTATAAAATATTAGACCCATAGAAACTTATCACAGAAGCTTATTTTTTATCATTTCAGCTGTATTGGGACTCCTGGGAGACTCCATGAGTCTTTTATTCCCTCTGTGACTTCTCCTTCCTCTCTTAACACAACCACACACATGTGCTTACACCAGTGATCCCCGACCAGTGGCTCGTTAGCCATTTTGCTCACCACCCCCTTTGATGTTGCTCCCAATGGCCTCAAAGTAGATGCCCATTTGTAAATTTCTGGCATGGAGACAAGTTCTGGAGATGTAATTTTACCCCAAGCAGAGCCTCCTGCAGGCCAGTAGTCCACATGGGGCTACCAAATAGCCAATCACAGCCCTTATTTGGCACCCACAAAAAACTTTTTTCATGCTTGTGTTGCTCCCCAACCCTTTGTACATCTGAGTACAAAAGTAACGAGTAAAAAAGGTTGGGGATCCCTGGCTTACACCCTGACAGCTCATGGCTCTTATTTCCACCAGCCCATGGCCACCTGTCTACTAATGTTGGCTCTCCCTCTCCTGTGTGTCTATTTAGTGAATCTGCTTGCTGCTAGAACTCCCTGGTGTGTTGCCATATATATAAAGACGTGAAAGTATATCGCTTCTACCACCTTCCACCAATTCTATGTAACCTGCTGGAATGGTCAAATGATTTCCATTCCTACCACTGCTGGGCAGGAGAGTTTTGTCACATTGCAACCCTTTTAGTTAGTCCTTGTTGGAAGTGTCTAGAGCAGTGATCCCCAACCAGTGGTTCCCGAGCAACATGTTACTCACCAACCCCTTGGATGTTGCTCCCAGTGGCCTCAAAGTAGGTGCCATTTTTACATTTCTGAATTGGAGGCAAGTTTTGGAAGCCCAGAGACACAGTTTTACCCCAAGCAGAGCCTCCTGCAGGCCAGCAGTCACATGGGGCTACCAAATAGCCAATCACAGCCCTTATTTGGCACCCCCAAAAAACTTCAGTCATGCTTGTGTGGCTCCCCAACACTTTTTACATCTGAGTGTGGCTCACAAGTTAACAAGGTTGGGGAACCCTGGTCTAGAGGAAAGGTGATGAAGTTGAACTGTAACTTCAGGCATTGTTACAGTAGAAATGATGAAAGGAAAGAGCCCAGTATCTCTTAATCATGAGCAGATGCTTCACTGAACATCCACATAACAGAGAAAGGTGCTTCAGGCGTACAATAATGTTGAAGCATTCAGAATAAATAAAGAAATTAAATCCCTTATTAATGTAGCTGCCAGATTAATGCACTCACATACCTTGAGCTCAGGTAAGGTAGATGGGTAAAATAGATAGAATATGTAGACTCACCAACGGATTCTGGATCCCCTCATTGGAAACCTCTCAAAAATCACTTTTTTGAGAGGCCTTCATTCCCCATAGCTGTGGCTTGCTTACTAGGCAGGTTTCTCATGGGTCCCTCCATCCCTACCTTCATTAAGTTGATGTACAACATAGGGCTTAAATCTTCTTCTTATCCATGTACCTCAGGTCCTTCTGCACATCTACTCCCTGCACGAGATGGAGTCCAGAGAGAAAGAAGCTTGGGTTCCCCCAACCCACCATATAGACTAGGGAACAGGAACTTCTGGGCCAGGGGAATACTTAGCTTTCAGAGAGTAAAGGTTACTATCTGAGACCGCTACTACAGTAGGTGAATTTCACTATTGCCCTTCATATATATATATGCATATTCTTAATTTAAGAGAGAGATCAACATAACTGGACAAGATTTTGGTCTGGGAAGGGGGTCCAAGAGAAAGTCTAATGCTATTACAGACATGCAAAAATAGATGTACCTCAACATTTATTATCTATTTCATTATTTGCCCCCGTGGTTTGCTGTATATTGGTAAAACTATCACCACTTTCAGGGACTGAATGGCGAACCATAGGTCAGCCATCCGCTCTGCACTCTCGACTGGAAAAGCTGATACCCCAGTTGTGGCACATTTTTTGTCCCATAATCACACACTCGCTAGCTTACGCTGCATGATTATTGACTTTGTCCCTCCTCCTCGAGGTGGCGATCGTGAGAGACTTCTTCATCAAACGGAACTCAAATGGATGCATAGATTGAACACGATTAGCCCCCATGGACTTAACAAACTGGTTTCCTATTCCTCAGTTTATTTAAAATGATAAGTTATTATATATTGGCTCTCTGTGACAGGACGAGTTTCCCGAGATCGTACACACTGACCATCTGTCTACAGTGAAGAATCGCTCTAGCTGGCATTTAGTCGGTCTGTCACCGCATCATTTTTCCCCTGCGCTGTGCCTTGTGTGCTTTTCCTGGTGTGGGTTGGTTGTGGATTGGTTCATTCTGCACTATTAATTCCGGCTTATAATGCCGGCAATTTGTCTGTGTCTTAGACTCATAAATTTTTTTTTGTTTGCCAGCTAACGATACTGATGATTACTTCTACTGATGCGGAAAATTTGGGAAATTGTTGCCCGCGACTATTCTTTTGTCACCTGCGGCTATTCTTTTGTCATACGGCTATTCTTTTGTCATGCGGCTATTCTTTTGTCGCCTGCGGCTATTCTTTTGTCGCCCGCGACTATTCTTTTGTCACCTGCGGCTATTCTTTTGTCATACGGCTATTCTTTTGTCATGCGGCTATTCTTTTGTCGCCCGTGGCTATTCTTTTGTCGCCCGCGGCTATTCTTTTGTCACGCAGCTATTCTTTTGTCACCCGTGGCTATTCTTTTGTCATGCAGCTATTGGTTTGTCGCCCGCAGCTATTCTTTTGTCACCCGCGGCTATTCTTATGACGCGCGGTTATTCTTTTGTCACCTGTGACTATTCTTTTGTCGCATGGCTATTCTTTTGTCGCGTGGCTATTCTTTTGACACCTGCGACTATTCTTTTTTGACGCGCGACTATTCTTTTGACGCGGGCGACAATTTTTGGACGCACAGTGAATTTTTCCGCATCAAATTTTTTCATCCGATTCGCGAAACAATCCGCCAATGGCAAAACTCGGAAATTCGCCATGAATCCATGCCTGGCGAAACATTTCGCCAATCATTAATTACCACTTCTATTTAAGTCCTGTGAGTGCGGAATCTATCTTTATGGTCTATTTGATATCTGCTATACTGCACCCAGGCACATTGGCTCCAGAATTATATGTGAGTGCCTGTATTACCATGTATCAAAACTAGATTTATGTAGTTTTGGGTGGGTCACCAGAAAAATGAAACATTGCAAGAAACCTGCTCGCCTTGCCCTTAACCAAAGACTGGCCTCACAGCAGTTACTTTTCCTAAAGCGCCTTTGTGTCCTGATTTATGAAACAGGAAATGACTCATAACGGCCCTTTCTCGTTAAAGGATGTTTTTACATGTTGACATTGTCTTTCAGCTCAACGCTCCCCAATCTGGTTCAATATAACAAAAAGGCAGAGTTTGTGCAGCCCTGTCTAGATTAGAGCCAATAAATCTTGCTGGAGTCAGGCTGCAGCCACTGCACAAGTCCGATTAGGAACCTTCTTTTCATGAAAAACATTACAAAATAAGTTAAAAGCGATGTCAATCAGATTTCAGAACATTGGCTCCGTCCCGATTACACGGAAGGCTGAACACAATGCCAAGAAATTGGGAAAATTTTATACAATTCATTCCTTTCATAATTTGATTTTTTTTGTCTAGCTACAAGAACTACACAAAGCCATGTCTAAAATAGAATTGAATGGCCATTATAAAATGTGCGATTGTGCCTATATGTGGGGGGCAGTAATTAATGGGTTCTTGTAAATGGTCATTGGCAGATTTCTAAAAATCATCAAACAAATTGTGTGTCCTTAGTGATAGATGGGGGGGGAACAACTGTTTTTAATAGGACCCCCACACCAATGAGCAATTTGCAGTGATATCCCCCCCTCCCAGCAGCTGATCAGCAGAACAATGGGAAGGGAGCAAGATAGCACGCCCCAGTAGGTATCAGAATAGCACTCAATAGTAAGAAATCCAAGTCCGGCTTGGGACTCCTCCAGTTACATGGGAGTAGGAGAAACAATAGGTTAGCTGAAAGCAGTTCTAATGTGTAGCGCTGGCTGAAAGCTCAGACTGCTGCGCTGCAAGTTGGAGTGATATCCCCCCCCCCTCACCCCCAGCAGCTGATCAGCAGAACAATGGGAAGGGAGCAAGATAGCAGCACCCAGTAGGTATCAGAATAGCACTCAATAGTAAGAAATCCAAGTCCGGCTTGGGACTCCTCCAGTTACATGGGAGTAGGAGAAACAATAGGTTAGCTGAAAGCAGTTCTAATGTGTAGCACTGGCTGAAAGCTCAGACTCAGGCACACTTTACTGCTGCGCTGCAAGTTGGAGTGATACCCCCCCCCTCACCCCCAGCAGCCGATCAACAGAACAATGGGAAGGGAGCAAGATAGCAGCTCCCAGTAGGTATCAGAATAGCACTCAATAGTAAGAAATCCAAGTCCGGCTTGGGACTCCTCCAGTTACATGGGAGTAGGAGAAAAAATAGGTTAGCTGAAAGCAGTTCTAATGTGTAGCGCTGGCTCCTTCTGTGTTTTTGTACTGTTTTCATATAATTTATATACAATAGCTCACAGGAGAAGGCAGGCCTTGTAAACTTACTGAGGTGCAGTTTTTGGCTCAGGACACCATTTTGTTTTACTAAAAAAGCAACATTTTCCCTATCATTACAGGTTCATTGTGCCTGCCAGAGTAAGTTGCATTTTGTGCGTACTGGGAACCATAGAGTAACAGGCACCTTCAAGGTGGCAGTAGGTTCAGGGTTCCTTTGCATCATGTTTCATCTGAAAACACTGTGGGGAGCATTAGTGCTAATTGGCTTTGGATGCAGATTATTGTGATGAATTGCAGACTTTAATGAATGGCATCAAGTCGTGCAACCATAGTGACTGCTGTCTGCTTAGCAACTGAGCCCTGGAGTCTCTTATTTATACATCTATCTATATATTTATTCATCTTTTCTACTGAATTTGTAGCTGAGCTGATGTGAAACCAGCTAAGCCAATCAGATTATGAGGGAGGGAGCCTGAGATGACCCAGTTGTTGGCCCAGCGGAAGCACGATGGGATGAGTCTCGAGACTCGAGTATCCAAACCTGGACACTTTTGGAGACCAAATATACAAGTCTAACCTTGTATGACCAGTTTAATTTAATATGAAGGAGACAAAGCATGAGGAATATTGTGAGCCGTGCATCTGAAAATCCATGACACAAGTATATGATCAATATCTATGTTGCTTTTAGACATCTGCTCAAAAGATACAAGTTTCCATTGTTATATGAGGGCAAAACCGTTATATCATAACTTTAACCCTCCCCAAACCCTATAAGCGCAATCGTCGGTCTAAAATGCCCACCGTAATGGAAGCCAATGAGCTGTTAATGAACAACAATGATGAATTTATTGTTTCTGTTGGTTACATATTCCAACCCAATGCCTGTTCCCTTGGTAGCAGACCTGTCGGGTTACAGAGATAGAAGGACGATATTAGATTGTTTATTCCAGTCTTGTATAACCTGAAGCAAATATACAGATATGGGACTGACATCAAATTTTTTTAATCGCTATAGAAACAGTAGGTTGTGGTTGGTTAACGTTGCTAGAGGGCCTTTTAGGTTGAAATGCATCGGAATATTAGGAGCTATTTTAAAATTCTCAAATTGTCAAAGAAATAGGCTGATAATGAGCTGGAGAAACTCATGGGGGACAGAAATAGATTCTATGCAGAGTTTCTGATGGATACAGTTACAGTTACATAGTTAATTTGGGTTGAAAAAAGATAATAGTCCATCAAGTTTCACCCTTCCAGTTGACCCCCAGCACACACACACACATATAAATATAATGTTATATTATATATTATGATTGCACAAGAAATCATCCAAGCTCCTCACAAGCCCCTCTTCTTCAAAGAGAACAATCCAGACTATGACCATGTCTTCCCTCAGAGTTTAATTGTCCCCATAACAGCATTAAACCATACAGATTGGGGATTCTTGGGTTCATAGAACTTTGGAGGAGTTAATGCCAATCTCAACTGTTCTTGCTATTTGGTGGGGGGAACAATTTTTTATTTCTTCATCAAAATTTAGCAGTGTGCTTAAATAAGCCCCCCCCCCACAATTATAAACCACACCCACTGTTATCATGAGCCCCACCTACTAACACTTTCAGGTTTCACCCTCTTTAAAGCAAATCAATTTAGTTATTTCCCTCAGTTGTCCTTCAACTGGCAGGGCCGCCGCTCCCTATAAGCAGAGTACTCTGCATAGGGCACCAACTCCCAGGGGGGCACCATCCCAGCTGTTTAAAAAAAAAAATCATTTTTATATATTATAACATACCCCCCAACACTGTCCCGCCGGTTTTTATAGTGCATCCCGCTGTCCCGGATAGTTCAATCAATCTATGGGGGCAATTGGGGGCACTTACTATGGAGGCATTGTCTATGGGGGCAATTGGGGGCACTGTGTGTGGGGCCCCTATAGTAGGTGTTTTTTTTTACTATTTTATTTTTTTATTACTTCCGTAATATTTGGGGGAGGGGGCACAAAAGTATATTTCTGCTTAGGGCACCCATTTGGCCAGCAGCGGCCCTGATGAACAGTTTGATGCCCAGAATGCAGTTAGATCTAAGTAAGTGACCTGTAGGGACCCCAAAATGAAAATTGTGCATATGACTTTTCAATTTTCTGCCACTTCAGCTTCAACACAGCACCTTGCCTGTGTATTGTGTTTTATACCACAACCTCTCATCATTCCTCAGTCTACTGCCTTTCTCTACCTTCATTTTCTCTTTTTGTTTCTTCTATCTTCTACTTCTCTGCTCCTTTTCTCTATAACCCTCTCTGATGCCTTCACCTTCTTCATCTCTTCTCTACTTCTCTCCCAGCAATCTTTTCTCTCCCTTTATCTTCCTATAGTAATGAGCTGGAGAGTAGTGATGGGCAAAATGTTTCGGCAGGCATGGAATCGCGGCGAATTCCGCGTTTCGTCATTGGTGTATTGTTTCGCAAAATGGGTGAAAAAATTTGCTGTGAAAAATTTGCAGCGCGTCCAAAAAATTGTCGCAAGAATAGTCACGGGCATCAAAAGAATAGTCGCTAGTGATGGGCAAAATGTTTTGCCAGGTATGGATTCGCAGCGAATTTCCGCGTTTCGCCATTAGTGGATTGTTTCGCAAAACGGATGAAAAAATTCGCAGTGGAAAAAGAATAGCCGTGGGCGAAAAAGAATAGCAGCGCATCAAAAGAATAGCCATGGGCGACAAAAGAATAGTTGCAGGCAACAAAAGAATAGCCTGTGACAAAAGAAAAGCCGGCAGCGACAAAAGAATAGTTGCAGACGACATTTTCGCGAATTTTCGCCATTTCTCGAATCTTTTGAAAGCTTCGCGAATTTTTCGGCAAACCAAAATGGGACAGATTCGCTCATCACTAATAGTCGCATGTCAAAAATTGTCTCAAGAATAGTCACGGGCGTCAAAAGAATAGTCGCGGGCGACATTTTTGCCATTTTGCAAATCTTTTGAAAGATTCGCAAATTTTCCGGCGAAGCGAAACAGGACAGATTCGCTCATCACTACTGGAGAGAGTGCAGAGATGTGCAACCAAACTGGGAAATGACATGGAGAATTAAACTATGAGGTTAGACTGTCAGGGTTGGGGGTTGTTCCATCTAAAGAAGAGGTACTTGGGAACGGACATGATTCTCTATACAAGTATATTTTAGACAAATAGCATCTTTGTTACCCAAAGAACAAGAGCCCCTCCCCTTTAGACATTTTTTGCACCAAGTGTTATACCCACAAATAGTAGATGAGGCCAAATGTTCATACGTGGAAACATCAGAACTGAAGCCCATGTCTGGAATCCTTTGCAGGGAACAACATTTCTCTCTGTCGTTACGTATCGGCAATTAGTAATTCCTGGCGCATTACACTCTCATAATTCTATCGATCCTTGTGGCTCAAATCTGCCCAGACGTTAGATAAAAGAATCCCTTGGCAGATCGATGTTGATGTTTATTTTGTTATATAAAATGTATTTGTTACTTCTAGAAAAAGCTCAGCAACTAATGTACTGCCAACGTCAACAGGATACTGACAACTACGGACTCAAGCCAAATAAACCTTAACATCATTAAAATGCTAAAAATGAAAATATATTAATTTTGAGTCATTTATATTAAGTATTCATTATACCTATCAAATATGAATTGTAATTAAAACACATGTAGAAATAATTCCAATTTTTTAAAAATGATTCCCTTTTCTCTGTAATAATAAAACAGTACCTGTACTTGATCCCAACTAAGATATAATTACCCCTTATTGGGGGCAGAACAGCCCTATTGGGTTTATTTAATGGTTAAATGATTCCCTTTTCTCTGTAATAATAAAACAGTACCTGTACTTGATCCCAACTAAGATATAATTACCCCTTATTGGGGCAGAACAGCCCTATTGGGTTTATTTAATGGTTAAATGATTCTCTTTTCTCTGTAATAATAAAACAGTTCCTGTACTTGATCCCAACTAAGATATAATTACCCCTTATTGGGGGGCAGAACAGCCCTATTGGGTTTATTTAATGGTTAAATGATTCCCTTTTCTCTGTAATAATAAAACAGTACCTGTACTTGATCCCAACTAAGATATAATTACCCCTTATTGGGGGCAGAACAGCCCTATTGGGTTTATTTCATGGTTAAATGATTCCCTTTTCTCTGTAATAATAAAACAGTACCTGTACTTGATCCCAACTAAGATATAATTACCCCTTATTGGGGCAGAACAGCCCTATTGGGTTTATTTAATGGTTAAATGATTCCCTTTTCTCTGTAATAATAAAACAGTACCTGTACTTGATCCCAACTAAGATATAATTACCCCTTATTGGGGCCAAAACATTCCTATTAGGTTTAATTACTGATTAAATATTTTTTTTGGCAGACTTAAGTTAGGAGATCCAAATTACCGAAAGACCCCTTATCCGGAAAACCCCAGGTCCCAAGCATTGTGGATAATGGGTCCTATACCTGTACTGTAAAACTTGGTCTTCAGCCTGAAGCATTATCAATATCAGTATGGCACGTAGGACATGGTTAATTATCTAATGTTCCAACCCTTCATACCCCATAGCAGGGGTTATTAACCTACAGGTCTTGACCTAAACACAGCTCCCTAAAGAGCCAGGATGTCCCTGTAGGACAAAACTTGGACCCTCAAATCAGTTAGAATTTTTCCAAAGTCAGCAGAAAGTTACCATGGAAATGCATGAAGATGTAGGGTGGAAGGGTTAACAGAAGATCCCCAAATTAAAATTGAATTAAATTTTATAGTCAACCATTCACACGCTTCCAGGAAAGTGGATCTGATCTTAATATGGATCATAATAAATGTTATCATTGCCCTTTATAGGATTTGACATCTCTATAGCCGGCCATACACATTCAGATTTTGGTCTTCTTCCGATTAACTTTTGGATATCGGTCGTACGTCTAAATGCAATGATCTAAAACTCACATTCAGCCTGAAATTGTAGGATAAAGCCCTAATAATAACCAATGGGAGGATGTTCTGAACATGAAATAGTTGGCAGCACCAATCGTATGTAAGTGACTCCCATTGTAGGGCCCCCAAGGGTATCGGCAGATACACAATACTGCGCAGATTTTATCCTTATCCCACCGAAACCTGTCCGATCATCTAAACGACCAATCACCATGGTATGAGAATGATTGGGCCGATAATTCGGAACCCGCACGCAGTTCGAAAATATGATTCTATCAGTACGTGTATGGCCAACTTAACTCATCGTCGTATTGAATGCTGTAGGATAATGAACCCCAGAAGACTTGGACAACGATAACTATCAGTTTTGATATTCACCGGCAAATCGGATCAACTCCATCAAAGTCCAAAAGTGAGGGAACCAAATGTAATTCCCCTTCATTTCCCCGTGTTTCGATGTTGCTTTACATGGAGGTTTCCTGCTCTTTTCCATAGACTTCCACTACTTTCCATTTTTTTGTCCTCCCCCAAAAAACGTTGTAAATGTGCAATATTTATTTTCCTTTTGTGGGAAAGATCAACGTCAGGAAAGATTCAATGCTTTCTTCATTAACGGAACGAGTGCAATTTAATCTGAACTGTAACAGATGGACTATTGCACCCAATAAATAAAGATATTAGTGTAAATACCACTGAATTAATTGATGCTTAGCTGAACCAGAAAGGGAAAAACAAGATACTTTCATGTTTGTTAACAGCTGTGAATATAACTGACTGCATTAATGACTGAGAGTCGCAAAGAGCTGCCACCGGAATAACGATCTCATTTATTTTCTTGATTAGTGAAGCCGAATGTTCGAATGGGCTGCGCTGTTCCCTTCGCTGAGGAATTATATGTTGTTCGGTAGGAGATAGGATATTGCAAGACACATAATAAGAAAAATGGTCAATGTCTGAGGCAATGAGGGATTTGTCTGGATATTCTTCATCCTCTCTGAATGTGTTCCTGCTGTCTGGATATAAAATTGTGTCTTTGAGTAATGCAACCAGAGCTATTACAGTCCCAGCAATGGCAATAGCAAGCTTCGGCACTCTGCAGAGATTTAGTGGAAGCATTATTGCCTGACCGTGGAGCTTTATCTTGATTAGAAGGAACAGGGGTTACTAGGGGAGCCCACGGGTGCTTCTCTGTATGTGGGACAGCTCGGGTAATTGAAATACAACCCTGGGAATAAGCAACGCTACAAGTCCGTGATCCCTAAAGCTTTTTTCTTCTAGGTGGTAATAACTGGTCATTTATAAAATGCGTACGGGCAGCTACGAGAAGATTAATAATTCTTCTGCCCAAATAGGAGACTGCAGGTTGTGTAGGAGAACAGCACTTTTATGTTGCTTGCTGTTACTGTTGGACCTTATTATATGTATGGTAATGCCAAATAAACAAGGGTCTAAGTGGCTCTTATGACATTTTCTACTGCAGGGATCCCCAACCAGTGGTTCCTGAGCAGTATGTTACTCACCACTCCCTTTGATGTTGCTCCCAGTGGCCTCAAAGTAGGTGCCATTTTTACATTTCTGGCTATGGTAACCCATAGACACAGTTTTATCCAAGCAGAACCTCCTGCAGACTAGCAGTTCACATGGGGCTACTAAATAGCCAATCACAGCCCTTATTTGGCACCCCCAAAGAACTTAAGTCATGCTTGTGTGGCTCCCCAACAATTTTTTACATCTGAGTGTGGCTCACAAGTTAAAAAGTTTGGGGATCCCTGGTCTACTGATGATAATAGTCATCTTTGGCATCAGGTCTTACCCACAGCCAATTGCGTGCCTCAATAACTTGCACAAGAATCCAGAAGCCCTCACAGAAGCAAGTGAGGGAAACCAGTGTAGGCAGAGGTAAGGGTCATTAGTGAAGGCCGGGACAGGCAGTGTCCATGCAAAGTGTAAAAGAAGTCCAGGGTGAAACCAGAACATCAACGTGAAGGTCAAGAGAAAGGGAATCATTTAACCATTAAATAAACCCAATAGGGCTGTTCTGCCCCAATAAGGGGTAATTATATCTTAGTTGGGATCAAGTACAAGGTACTGTTTTATTATTACAGAGAAAAGGGAATCATTTAACCATTAAATAAACCCAATAGGGCTGTTCTGCCCCCAATAAGGGGTAATTATATCTTAGTTGGGATAAAGTACAGGTACTGTTTTATTATTACAGAGAAAAGGGAATCATTTAACCATTAAATAAACCCAATAGGGCTGTTCTGCCCCAATAAGGGGTAATTATATCTTAGTTGGGATCAAGTACAGGTACTGTTTTATTATTACAGAGAAAAGGGAATCATTTAACCATTAAATAAACCCAACAGGGCTGTTCTGCCCCAATAAGGGGTAATTATATCTTAGTTGGGATCAAGTACAGGTACTGTTTTATTATTACAGAGAAAAGGGAATCATTTAACCATTAAATAAACCCAACAGGGCTGTTCTGCCCAAATAAGGGGTAATTATATCTTAGTTGGGATCAAGTACAGGTACTGTTTTATTATTACAGAGAAAAGGGAATCATTTAACCATGAAATAAACCCAATAGGGCTGTTCTGCCCCAATAAGGGGTAATTATATCTTAGTTGGGATCAAGTACAGGTACTGTTTTATTATTACAGAGAAAAGGGAATCATTTAACCATGAAATAAACCCAATAGGGCTGTTCTGCCCCCAATAAGGGGTAATTATATCTTAGTTGGGATCAAGTACAGGTACTGTTTTACTATTACTACAGAGAAAAAAAGTAGAATTATTTGCTTATAATGGAGTCTATAGGAGATGGCCTTTCCGTAAATTTGGATAATGGGTTTCCGGATAACAGATCCCATACCTGTACTAGGAGGAACTCATCCATTTAGCATGATGTTACATTAGAATCATCTTGCAAGTTATGGTAAAGCCTTTTGCACTAAATCTTCAGACAGTGAGATGCAATCAACGCATTATTTCCACCCATTTGAGCCCAGAATGCACGCTTCAGCTCTAATAGTCACCATGTTTTTATAAGCCCCGTATAGATGTATTTATGCAAATACTTAATTGACAATGACATTCTAGAAAGTGCTGTTTCTCATCTTCTCATCCATTATACTGTCATACGATAATAATGTTCTCTGCTTGACATTTTCAAGAAAAACAAAGCATTTCCTCCTGCTCAAGTGGCTAATTGGAAAAAAAGCACTTTTCTTTAGGCAAAATTGCATGGAGAACATGGGGAAATGCGTTTATAGCGGAGCACAGACCCGCAAGGCTGCATTTTTATTTTGACATAAGAAATAGAACTCTGGGCAACCAATGGTTTTGTTTAATAGAGTAAGTGGCTACGGCATAAGTGCATACGGCTGGGGACTTGTATTATTATAAACACTGGTCTCATAGCTCTGCAATAAGAACATCCGGGTATCTGTGTGTCAGGTTGGCTTTAGCTGATACAGATGGATGAACAGGGGCAGATAATGAGACTTGGGGTCTTATCTACAAAAGGTGGTTAATAGTGATGAGCGAATCTATCCTGTTTCGCTTCGCCAATAGATTAAAGATTCCCAAAACGGCGAAAAATTCACAAAACGGCAAAAATGTTGCACGCATCAAACTATTCTTTTGACTCGCGACTATTCTTTTGACGTCTGCGACTATTCTTACAACAATTTTGGACGCACGACTATTCTTTTGATGCCTGTGGCTATACTTGCGTCAATTTTGGCTGCGCGACTATTCGTTTGATGCCCACGACTATTCTTGCGACAATTTTTTGGACGCACGACTATTCTTTTGATGCCTGTGGCTATTCTTGCGTCAATTTTGGCTGCGTGACTATTCTTTTGATGCCTGTGATTATACTTGCGTCAATTTTGGCCGCACGACTATTCGTCTGACGCCCACGACTATTCTTGCGACAATTTTTTGGATGCACGACTATTCTTTTGATGACTGTGGCTATTCTTGCGTCAATTTTGCCCGCACGACTATTCGTTTGATGCCCACGACTATTCTTGCGACAATTTTTTGGACACACGACTATTCTTTTGATGCCTGTGGCTATTCTTGCATCAATTTTGGCTGCGCGACTATTCTTTTGACGCCTGCAACTATTCTTGCGACTTGGAGAGCAACACAAGCACCACAACAGTTCATGGAGGAGCCAAATAAGGGCTGTGATTGGCTATTAGGGGCCTCTATGCACCCTATCAGCTTACAGGGGCTTTATTTGGTAGGAAATCTTGTTTTTATTCAACCAAAACTTGCCCCCAAGTCAGGAATTCAAAAATAACTCCCTGGTTTGGGGGCACTGAGAGCAACACCCAAGGGGTTGGGGAGCTACATGTTGCCCCTGAGCCACTGGTTGGGGATCAATGGATTAGGGGGGACTCTTTAACTAAACTTGTCATTGAATTTGTTTCGCAGCGACACAACTGCAGGGACTTACTTACATTTCTGGTGACGAATTGCTTAGAACTTTTATCAGCGTTGGATTTGGAAGCGAGTGTTAGCATTAGAGCGGTGTAGCAGCTGTTCCTCACTGGCGCTTGGGCGCATTAGCACGGAGCTGGCTGGAAATAAATACTTTGTTTTGCCAGAGGAGCAGTGAAGTGGAGCCAGTATTTAAGCCGGGGAGACGGGGTTAGTCACATTTATCATCTTTATGTATGAATGCGGAGTCATTTATCAGAGCCCCTGAATCCACAACCTGTTTGAATCGTAATTCTTGAAGCTACTGGAGCACTTGATGCCTACACATGGCGCGCGTCCCACCGCGTAGCTTTCATTTACAGCTCACTGGATGTGACTAAAATATCAATCACGAGGCAGTTAGCAGTGAAATTCAGCAAACCTTATTTAGAATATACTTTTTAGTAGCGATGAGTAGTGATGAGTGAATCTGTTCTGTTTCGCTTCGCCGAAAAATTTGCGAATCTTTCAAAAGATCCACGAAACGCCGAAAAATTCACGAAACGGCAAAAATGACGTGCGGCAAAAATATTGTTGCCCGCGGCTCTTATTTTGTCGCACAGCTATTCTTTTGTCGCCCGCGGCTATTATTTTGTCGCACAGCTATTCTTTTGTCGCCCGAGGCTCTTATTTTGTCGCACAGCTATTCTTTTGTCGCCCGCGGCTATTATTTTGTCGCACAGCTATTCTTTTGTCGCCCGAGTCTATTATTTTGTCGCACAGCTATTCTTTTGTCGCCCGCGGCTATTATTTTGTCGCACAGCTATTCTTTTGTCGCCCGAGGCTATTATTTTGTCGCACAGCTATTCTTTTGTCGCCCGAGGCTATTATTTTGCCGCCTGCGGCTATTATTTTGTCGCACAGCTATTCTTTTGTCGCCCGAGTCTATTATTTTGTCGCACAGCTATTCTTTTGTCGCCCGCGGCTATTATTTTGTCGCACAGCTATTCTTTTGTCGCCCGAGGCTATTATTTTGTCGCACAGCTATTCTTTTGTCGCCCGAGGCTATTATTTTGCCGCCTGCGGCTATTATTTTGTCGCACAGCTATTCTTTTGTCGCCCGCGGCTATTATTTTGTCACCTGCGGCTATTATTTTGTCGCACAGCTATTCTTTAAACAATCCGCCAATGGCAAAACGCGGAAATTCGCCACAAATCCATGCGTGGCGAAACATTTCAACCATTACTAGCGATGAGTGAATCGGCCCCATTTGCAAAACAACAAAAATTTTGCAAACCACATTGAAGTCAATAGGCAACATTTTTTCTTACTCCAAATTAGGAATGCACCAAATCCAGGATTCAATTTGGCCAAGATTCTGCCTTTTTCAGCAGGATTTGCATTCAGTCCTTGGTCCTTGGTCCAACTGAATCCCAATTCTTAAAACACACGCTTTGAGCTTGGTTCTATTCAACCCTTACATAGTAACATGGTAAGTTGGGTTGAAAAAAGACATACGTCCATCACGTTCAACCCTTCCGTGGCTTGATTTGCACATTAGGATTTGGTTCGGTATTCAGTAAATCTTTCACAAAGGATTCCGGGTTCAGCCAAATCCCAAAATAGTGGATTTGGTGCAACCCTACTGCAAAAGGGTGTTATTTCTTATTAAAGGAGAAGGAAAGGCTAATAAAGAGTTAATCTCAAGCTGCAGGCATACCTTCAGTTCTCTCAATAGTGCCCTTAAGTCTCCCCATATTTCTCCCGTTCAGATGATCAGAAGCCAAACAGGAAGAAAAAACGCTGAGCTGTGTAAAGAAAGTTCCCATAATGCCTCACTCCTGCACTGAGAGCAAGACCGGTGTACATGATCAGTTAGTTAGACTATGGGGGAGATTTACTTATCCACGAATCCGAATTGTATTGGAACGAAAATTTTGCAACTTTTTTGTCGCCGTCGCGTTTTTTTGGGATCAAGTACCTGTACTTGATCCCAACTAAGATATAATTACCCCTTATTGGGGCAGAACAGCCCTATTGGGTTTATTTAATGGTTAAATGATTCCCTTTTCTCTGTAATAATAAAACAGTACCTGTACTTGATCCCAACTAAGATATAATTACCCCTTATTGGGGCAGAACAGCCCTATTGGGTTTATTTAATGGTTTATCGATTTTTTAGTAGACTTAAGGCATTGAGATCCAAATTACGGAATCCTGGTCCTGAGCATTCTGGATAACGGGTCCTATACCTGTACAACCACCCCGCAGGGAGACTTCCACAACAAATAAAACAAATATACAAATTTATATTTGTAAATACCCAATCTCCTTTCTTCTCATATCAAGGGAAGCCCGGGCAACAGAAATATTACTGTATGCAGCGTCGGACTGTGGACCCATCAGAGAACCTGATATTAAGGGCCCACCAATCACTGACAAGCTCTTACTTTCCTATTTATTCTATGCAAGTTATTTCTGAGAAACTCACCTCGACAGATCTATATAATTAACCGCTTCAGTGGATCCTGCTGCTCATGTTTGGCAGTAAGTTTGATGTCTGTTATTTCCCTGACCCTCACAGTTTTTTTCATGGTTTGGAAAAGGCAAACATAATCTAAAAATGATTAGTAATAATTTAATGCTCCAAAAAAGCAGAAAGATCTTCCCCAGGGATCCCCAATAGTGATGAGCGAATCTGTTCCGTTTCGCTTCGCCGAAAAATTCGCGAATCTTTGAAAAGATCCGCGAAACGGCGAAAAATTCGCGAAACGGCGAAAATGTCGTGCGACAAAAAAAATTGTCGCCCGCGGCTATTATTTTGTCGCGCGGCTATTGTTTCGTCTCCCGTGGCTATTGTTTTGTCGCCCGTGGCTCTTGTTTCGCCGCGCGGCTCTTGTTTCGTCGCCCGCGGCTCTTGTTTCGTCGCCCGCGGCTATTATTTTGTCGCGCGCTATTTTTGGACGTGCAGCGAATTTTTCCGCGCCGAAATATTTCATCCGTTTCGCGAAACAATCCGCCAATGGCGAAACGTGGAAATTCGCCGCGAATCCATGCCTGGCGAAACTTTTCGCCCATCACTAATCCCCAACCTTTCTTACTCGGGAGCCACAGTCAAATATAAAAAGACTTGGAGAGCAACACAAGCACCATAAAAGTTCATGGAGGAGCCAAATAAGGGCTGTGATTGGCTATTAGGGGCCTCTATGCACCCTATCAGCTTACAGGGGGCTTTATTTGGTAGGAAATCTTGTTTTTATTCAACCAAAACTTGCCCCCAAGTCAGGGATTCAAAAATAACTCCCTGGTTTGGGGGCACTGAGAGCAACATCCAAGGGGTTGGGGAGCAACATGTTGTCCCTGAGCCACTGGTTGGGGATCACTGATCTACCCAGACCAAACCCACTGGGGAATTTCCCAGTTTCCCAGCATGCCAGTCCAACCCTGATTATATGATACTCATATTATTATAGATAGGCAACATATTCCTACTACAGTGTCTCTGCTCTTGTGTAAACAACCCTAACTTAGCCAGCCTTTGTTCATAATTGGTACCTTCCATATTCTTTATTAGCTTAGTTGCCTTTCTTTGGACTCTCTTTATCTCAGTATATTTGTATGTATGTATGTATGTATGTATATCTTTATTTATAAAGTGCTACTTATGTACGCAGCGCTGTACAGTAGAATACATTAATACAAACAGGGGGTTATTAAGATAATAATAGATAAATACACAGTATAACAATAAATACAAATAAATACAAGATACAGTTGCAATAAGATAAGAGTCAGAAACACAAGATGAAGGAGGTCCCTGCCCCGTAGAGCTTACAATCTATATGGGAGGGTAACTTACAATCACAAGCAGGCAAATATAAGTGCTGTAGGTGACAGTGGGTGACACTACAATATAAGTGCCAGTTCCCAGATCAGGTGCTGGGCGAGTGCTCCAATAGGGAGTCTTTAAGTTTGGTTTTAAAAAGACTGGGAGAGGATTCTCTCCGGAGGAAATCAGGGAGGGCATTCCCAATGTGAGGGGCAGCAGGGCAGAAAGGGTTAAGGCGGGAAACAGCAGTATTAGTGGGGGGCGCAACCAAACGATTGCTCTGCGAGGAACGAAGGAGTCGGCCAGGAACGTACGGAGACACAAGGGAAGAGATGTAGTGAGGAGCAGAGGAGTCGGCCAGGAACGTACGGAGACACAAGGGAAGAGATGTAGTGAGGAGCAGAGGAGTCGGCCAGGAACGTACGGAGACACAAGGGAAGAGATGTAGTGAGGAGCAGAGGAGTCGGCCAGGAACGTACGGAGACACAAGGGAAGAGATGTAGTGAGGAGCAGAGGAATGGAGGGAAGGTTAAGAGAAGGAGTTTGTAGGATATTCTTTGTTTAACAGGAGCCACGATAAGGACTTTAGCAGGGGAAGGGCCTGAACTCTCCTGGATGAGAGGAGGAGAATTCTGGCAGCAGTATTTAATATAGACTGTAGGGGGGAAAGATGGGAGTTAGGGAGGCCGGTTAGCAGCAGGTTACAGTAGCCCAGTCGGGATAGGATGAGAGTATGCATGAGCAGCCTAGCTGTTGCAGTAGAAAGAAGGGATGGATTTTGGCAATATTGCGTAAGAAAAAGTGACAGGTTTTGACAGTGGTGTTAGTATGGTCAGAGAAGGAGAGACTGGAGTCAAAGATCCCCCCCAAACAACGCATGGAATTGACAGGGTAGATGAGGGTGCCTTCAATAGAGATAGAAAAGGGGGGAGTAGGACCAGGCTTAGGCGGAAAGATCATTAGTTCAGTTTTTGTTAGGTTCAGTTTGAGGTGGCGTTGGTTCATCCAATTGGAGATAGCCAGGGGGCAGTTAGAGATTTGAGTCTCAGTTTCAACTGTTAATGAAGGCGTCAGAAAGTAAATTTGGGTATCATCAGCATACAGATGGTATTTAAAGCCAAATGAACGGATAAGATCTCCCAAGGACAGCGTGTAAAGGGAGAACAACAACGGCCCATGTACAGAGCCTTGGGGTACCCCCACATTAAGTACAGAGCCTTGGGGTACCCCCACATTAAGTACAGAGCCTTGGGGTACCCCCACATTAAGTACAGAGCCTTGGGGTACCCCCACATTAAGTACAGAGCCTTGGGGTACCCCCACATTAAGTACAGAGCCTTGGGGTACCCCCACATTAAGAGGAACTGGAGATGAGATTTTGTTAGCGTAGGAGACAGTGAGGGAACGGTTAGAGAGGTAGGAAGAGATCCAGGATGCAGCCTGACTACGGAGACCAATCGAATGCAGAATTTGCATCAGGAGGGAGTGGTCAACTGTATCAAACGCAGCCGATAGATCTAGAAGGATTAGTACGGAAAAGTGACCATTGGCTTTGGCAACCTGAAGATCATTCGTAACTTGAGCTTTGAAGACCAAAACTGCATGGAATATTTCAGATAGGGACTTACAAGTGCTTTCTAAGCTGGAAGAATTACCCATTGCTCCGTTGACTCTATGTCCCTTTTGATACAGCTCCAAACCTTGTTGGCTCTTGTGGCTGCTGCCCGGCATTGCTTGCTATAGCCAAGTTTATTATCCCCAAATAGCTCCGGGTCCAACTCCATCAATACTGTTTGCCCGTCCAGAGATCTTTCCCAGAGACACATATTTGAAATAACTCTTCTTTGTATGTGTTCCTTTGGGTACTGCAGGCTAAATGGAACGCCACAAGTCTGGCAGGCAATGCTTACCATAGTCTGGCAGCCCCAGTGATTGTTTTCAATTAAAAATATGAGAAAAAAAGTTTTCTGTACACATATTAATTCAATTAAACAAGCCTTATACATTTTTCATGTTTTTGTTTAGCATTCTGTATATCAGATAAAACCAAAAATGGTGATTTTGCCTGACTATTTTCATCATTTTGAGATATCTGATCGAAGCGTCAGTGGGAATTGATGAATGTTGTTATGAAAACCCGACTAACGTGTTATTATTGCAAGAAATAAATAGAATAAAGCCATAAATGAAAGGCGTTCTAATAACAGTGATGGAATTTTGCAATACAAGATGCTATTAGGCACAAGCATTTAATATCCTGTTCATCCCGCGCTTAATGAAATCCGCCGGACTTGGCTTAGGCAAAATAGATGAGTTTTTCCAACACCGATAAGAAGGAATGTCGGTATGATTCAGTTGTTATTAGTTTAGTAATTAGATTTGGATGTTGGAACTTTCTCGACGTGGTCGGGTCTGGGATTCATTGATGCACATTTACGCAAAAACAAACAAACTTTTTTTGTATTATGTTGGGGTTGGCACTGCTGCCCTCTGTGAGGAAGGGGTATATTCTCTGGTAGGTTTCCAAAGACATACGGGCATCTTAACTTGAAACACAAGCTGGGGTGCCAAATAAGGACTGTGATTGGCTATTTGGTAGCCCCCATGTGCACTGGCAGCCTACGGGAAGCTCTGTTTGGCAGTACATCTGGTTTTTGTGCAACCAAACTTGCCCCCAAGCCAGGAATTAAAAAATAAGCACGTTCTTTGAGGCCACTGGGAGCAACATCCAAGGGGTTGGGGATCACTGCCCTAGTGTCTGTGTTGTGTGAATGAGAAAGGGACCTTAAAGGAGAAGGTAAGGCTAATAAAGAGATAATCTCAAGCTGCAGGCATACCCTTAAGTCTCCCCATATTTCTCCTGTTCAGATGATCAGAAGCCTCATAGGAAAAAACACTGAGCTGTGTAAAGAAAGTTCCCATAATGCCTCGCTCCTGCACCAAGAGCAAGACCGGTGTACATGCTCAGTTAGTAAGGCTACGAGTCAGCTTCCTGCTGATTGGCTCAGATCCACATCTGAGAGGGAGGGGGGAGCAGAGAGCTGTGTGTCTCTGGCACAGGAATTACAGACACAAGAAATCTTTTCACAGAGAAGTCAGTGCAGTGTTTCTGTGAGTGCTTATGGCTGTACTTACATAGACCTTTCTGATAAAGCTCAGTAGAGTTTTTACCTTTCCTTCTCCTTCAAATTATAAGCTCCGCTGAGCAGTGGCGATTCTGGGGCTGCCGCCTGAGGAAGCACCCCTAATGCCGCCCCCTCTCTCTTGCTCCATGCTTACAATTTTAGTGCCGGAACAGGTCCAGAAGGGATTGTCCAGTGCAAAGAGAGCTAATGTTCACTCTGCACTAGCAGAGCCGTATTTTTATCTTAAAAAAACAAAAATTTGGCTCTTAAAGTTACCAGAGGCGGCTTTTTGCTGCCCGCTCACTGTCGCCTGAAGCAAGGATCTCACCTTGCCTCATTGCAGGAGCGGCTTTTCCACTGAGACAGTTGCTTTCTCTAGGTTGGGCATTGTGTATACAGAATATGCAATCTTATGGTGCCGGGTACTGATAAATAACAGCATAAAGTACTCTGCAGCAGTGATGGGCAAATCTGTCAAAAACATTTGCCAAACTGATAAAAAAATTCATGAAACGCTGCTATCTCATGGCTTTTTTACATATGCAACTTGTTTGACGTGACCGCAACTTTTTTTGTTGCTACAGTGGCATTTTTTTGTCAGTTTCAGAAAAACATTTGCCAATGGTGCAAAGTGGAATGTTGCAGTGAATCCATACCTGGCAAAAAAAAAAAATCGCTCATTACTACTTTGTCCCGTAGGGCAGCACACATGCTAAGGTGAGGAGTAGGAGCGCCTGGAAGAAGAATCTGTAATTCAAGTGTAGGGGTTTACCAAAAATAGGCCCTTAGGACAGACACCCCTAGGACAGGCCACAGGGTGGTGCTGGGTAACAGGGACACTGGGATGACTGGGTTCTAAATAGTTAACAGGGAGTATACCTGTAGTTCGGGTTATGGCCACAGGGTGGTGCATAGGCCCATATAAAGGGAAGCAGCCATGTGCTGTGGGTCAGACATTTTGGGGACTGCTCCAGTAAGGAGTACCCCAGGTACAGTTAAGAAATAGTAGTTCTGTGAGAGGTCGCTCTAGGGGGCTGATTTACTAAGACACGAATTCGAATCCGAATTGGAAAAATTCTGATTGGAAAACGAACATTTTGCGACTTTTTTGTATTTTTTGCGATTTTTTCGGCGTCTTTACGATTTGCGCGAAAAAATGCGAGTTTTTCGTAGCCATTACGACTTGCGCAAAAAAACGCGAGTTTTTCGTAGCCATTCCGAAAGTTGCGCAAAGTCGCGATTTTTTCATAGCGTTAAAACTTGCGCGAAAAGTCGCGCCTTTTTCGTAGCATTAAAACTTAAAAGGCGCAACGTTTCGCGACTTTTTGCACAAGTTTTAACGCTACGAAAAAATCGTCAGATTTTGCGCAACTTTCGGAATGGCTACGAAAAACTCGCGTTTTTTCGCGCAAATTGTATTGGTAACGAAAAAGTCGCGATAATTTCCGAAAAAAACGCAAAATACCGATCATTACGAAAAAAACGCAATCGGACGCATTCGGCCCGTTCGTGGGTTAGTAAATGTGCCCCTAGGAGTGACATGTAGGACACAAGGAGTTTAGAATGGGCGGATATTGCCCCTCCAGAAGTGGTAGTGGCGTTAAGACCCCCCAGCATTACATCTGCTGAAGTGCAGGGCCACAAGTGGCTAGGTAGGTGGACAAGGTCACCGCTAGTCCAGGAGGCTGGATCTGAGGGGGCTTAGGCGTGAGTACCGGGGGGGGCTGCCTGTGGTGAGGCTGCCTAGCGTGAGTACCGGGGAGGACCCCAAGAGGGGGTGCCTTCTGGCGTCAGTACCGGGGAGATCACCTAGAAGGGGACACTTGGCGTGAGTACCGTAAGTTGCCCAACAGGAAAAGGTTCTCAATGAGAAGTGAGGAGTAAATGCCCTGCATGCTGTGATTGATTTGTATATGCCACTCCTGGAGAGGTTCTGCCTGAATAAAGCAACTTATCTGATTCATCATATTATCTGTGTATCTGGATCTTTCCTGCCACAAGGATCACCTACCTGCCGGTAAGCACCTACCCCAGGGAGGGGCAAGGTACCGGGGGCTGTGTGTGGATCCCAGGCAGAGGTACTAGTGAAACATTAAGTTCCCAGGGTGTGGGTTATAGTTCCACAGGATCATCCCTGGGTGGAGGCACGCCTAAGAGGGGAGAAATCCCTGTTAACCCCCATAGTAAGCGGGGGCACAGGACTCCTGTAGCGCCAAGTAAAGTAAATCAGCAGGTAGCAGCACTAGAATCCGCAAAAGTGGGCTACACAAGGATGTCAAGGAAGCAAGTCTGGCTACAATGGCCTGATAAAGGCAACGCTGCTGGGGCAACACTAGGAGACCAGATATTATTAGCTTTGCAGACAATAAGTGGCTCTTGAACCTCAGTAACAGTTGCAGTGGAAATCCAGAGGAATGTGTCAGCATTAGTAATGCAAAGTGTTTGGGGCCAAAAGTCCCCCAGCCCAGTGATACTTACTGAGCCCGACACTCAGACATGGCTAAAGGCTCTTGTGTAGTTGTTTTAGTCACACTGGGCATGATCCTTCCATAGGCTGGAGTACTGTTTCCATTGTAATTAGCCTATGGAAGGATCCAACCGCCCCCGGCCCAGTGTGACTGAAGCAACTACACAAGAGCCATGCCGGCGTGTTGGGCTCAGTAAGTATCACTGGGCTGGGGGGCAGCTCTGGGGGACTTTTGGCCCCAAACATTTTGCAGGTCACAACTCATTACTAATACTGACATGTTCCTATGGATTTTCATAGGAACATGTCAATATCCTTTTAAGAGCAAGAGTTCTGGGATCTGTTATCTGGAAAGCTTTGGACCTGGGTTTTTCTGGCTGAAGGATCCTTCTGTTATATGGAGCAGCACAATGTAAGGCTTCTAAAAACATTTTCATAAAGAAAGAAAAACAAGAACAAGGATTTTTTTGCCATTAGCATGGATTTAGGTTCCCATACAAGGTCAGTCAAAAATGAAGAATTATTTGTTTAGGAAGGACACCTATGGGATATGGCACTGCGGCATTTCAGAGCTTTCTGTATGAGGGGTTTAAAAGTTGCAGATAAGTGTTAAAAAAGCAATAAATAAAAAACATGTATCAGCTGCAAAAGTTGATTAGGTTTCTTCAGTCTGCAACATACTCAGGTTATTAAAGGGTAAAAATGGAGTTCACCACAGTTTTCCAAGAGAGGCACCTCAGCTCTCTGTTTGGGAATTTTTTAGGGGCATCTTTATCCAAGGATGAACTGTGTAGAACTCTGTATGCACCCTATATAAATATGTCCCTAAAGCAGGGGTGCCCATATTTTTTACTACTTTGGCTCCTCCCCGCGTACATACGCGACGCAGTGTACGTACACATACCCAATAAACGCGCCGCACTTCCGCATTTCCCGGCTCAGACGTGGTCCGGCAGAAATCCACGGGGGATCGACTGGTGGACCGCAATCAAGGTTTTGGCCACCCCTGCCCTAAAGCACATGTTTCTCATAGTATTTCATCCAGTGGGAAATATCCCTGTACCTCTGCCTGCTGCCTGTCATTGGCACGACTGGATGAATATCCCTCTGTGCTGCTGATCATGGAAACGGCCTGTCGCTAGGGGTGACTACCAGGGCCGCCATCAGAAATCACGGGGCCCCTCACAACACAATTTTCTGGGCCCCCCTCCTCCCACGCCCTGCCCCCCAATGGCCCCTCCACACAGACATTGGTAGCCAGGGCCTCCTAAAACATTGGTAGCCAGGGCCCCCCTAAAACATCGGTAGCCAGGGCCCCCCTAAAACATCGGTAGCCAGATCCCCCCTAAAACATTGGTAGCCAGGGCCCCCCTAAAACATTGGTAGCCAGGGCCCCCCTAAAACATTGGTAGCCAGGGCCCCCCAGCATCCTCCAGTTACCCCCCTCCCCGGTCCTCCAGCTCCCCCCCAGAGTCCTTCCCAGCATCGTCCAGCTCCCAAACCCCCCAAGCATCCTCCAGCTTCCCCCCAGGCTCCCTGCTGCATTTGCACAGCACCCCCCCCCCCCCCCCCCAGAGTCCGCCTGTGGCTTCCCCCAGCTCAACCCCCAGTGACTCCCTCTGGCTCCCCGCCCCAGCTACTTACTCCCGCCCTCCACCCCAGCTACTTACTACCGCCCTCCACCCCAGCTACTTACTACCGCCCTCCACCCCAGCTACTTACTACCGCCCTCCACCCCAGCTACTTACTCCTGCTCCCCTGCGGCTTCCTCTGGCATCCTCCAGCTCTCCCACCGGCAACTTTCTTCTTCTGCATCCTCCTCGCTGCATCTTAACTTTTTAAAAGGTTGCGCCCGTGCGTAGGGACGCACGCACGGGGCGCAACCAATAAAATTTCCCGCTGGCCACCAATGAACCAATGGGGCCCGGAGTTCTTTAAAGGGGGCCCGAGCTAAAAAACTGTATCACGGCCGGGCCCCCTCTAAAGCGCCGATCGTCCGGGCCCGGGACAACTGTCCCCCCTGTGCCCCCCTGATGGCGGCCCTGGTGACTACTGGCCAAAAGCCACATGTCATTGCCAGTTTCCATTCATGTCGCACAGGGGGGGTATTGATTGTTTTCCAGAGACCCTCAATCTAAAGGTGAACGTCTTGTTTTAATTAGAATACCAGCTGTCGGTGCCCAAGTGCATTGCCCTCGTCACCCTCGGTCCAACTTACGCTGCACTTTCCCCCTTCTCTCCCTCCAGTTTGTCCCACTGGGACTGGTCTTGCCGAGTGCGACACAAATACTCGCTCTCGCTTTACTTTCTACATTGTGGAGGCAGCATTTTCATATAACGGATAATGCTATAAAGCAGATTTATGAAGGCATCCTAGAGAGGATTGTAATGAGCCAGGCACGTACTGCCCGCCATGTCCAATAAACTCCAAACTGCTGCTCGGGGAATTCGACAGCAACACTTGGCTCAGCGCTGATTGTACTACAAGTTGGGCTCAGCTTTCCCCTAGCATATAATCACATCGTTATTTATTTTTTTAGAATTATTTGCCTTCTTCTAACTCTTTGCAGCTTTCAAATGGGGGTCAGTGACCCCGGCAACCAGAAAACTATTGCTCTGTGAGGCTCTGTGAATACAGTTTTATTGTTAGTGTTACTTTTTATAACGTATTTTTCTTTTTAGTCCCTCTGCTATTCATATTCCTGACTCTAATTTAAACCGCTCCCTGGTTGCTAAGGTAATTTGGACCCTAGCAACCAGTTGGCCGCTGATACTCCAAACTGGAGAGCTGCAACAAACACTAAAATAAATAAAAACACTACGAATTATACAAAAATGAAGACCAATTGCAAACTGTCATGGAACTAAAGGGTAACTTTTAAGAAAAACATTGAATTTGATGGACTTTTTCAACCTCAGCTGCTAAGAAACTGCCATTAGGTGTGACTTTTACAATTGGTGGTTGTTTTTTTTTTTTTTTTTACTTTTGTTTCTTTTATGCCAAATTTTAGTTCCGTTTCCATAGTCACTCGGAAAATTATAAGCTCTTTGGGGCAGCAATTTTTTTTATGACAGTAAGGCTATTATTGCAGTATAAAAGCTCAGCTGTAATAATGGTTATTATTTCTGTATTATGTGGTAGGAATAGGGAATGGGTTTTTTTTAAGAGTTGATGGTTGTCAGGGACTGTGTGTATTCCCTACCTTTCTCTGATCTGATATTCACAGGGGCTTATAAAGCATAGACATTGGCACAAAAGCACATTGGCAGGTACAAAAAAAAGCCACAAGGACTTATGTAACCTGTGTATTAATACCTTGCATATTCCCTTCTCATGAGCATAATAATGCAAAATAATAATGGCTGTGGGGGGGTTGTGGGAAGCACAAAAAATAATCATCTTTCAAGCCCCCCCTACAGATCTGGCCCTCTCTATACATAAATAAAAACTACACAACTAGGCCCACCTAGTACCAGGGGTCAATGTGCTGGAAGCCTGGAGAATAAGGCCCCAGTATCAAGCATTGAGCCCTGAGGTAACCAATGAACAAGTCAACAACAGTGGACCGTCACTTCTGTTGGTCTGGAAAGGGACTCGGCTATTTTTCATCCCTGAGAGACTTCCTCTGGATGCGATCGATTTCACTAAGATGTGTCTCTACTGGTGAGAATGCTGTTCAATAAATCACCTCTGCTGGTAAGAACCACTGGCACCGAGAGCTTCACAACTGTGTCTCTACTGGTGAGAACGCTGTTCAATAAATCACCTCTTCTGGTAGGAACCACTGGCACCGAGAGCTTCACAACTGTGTCTCTACTGGTGAGAACACTGTTCAATAAATCCCCTCTTCTGGTAAGAACTACTGGCACCGAGAGCTTCACAACTGTGTCTCTACTGGTGAGAACGCTGTTCAATAAATCCTCTCTTCTGGTAAGAACCACTGGCACCGAGAGCTTCACAACTGTGTCTCTACTGGTGAGAACGCTGTTCAATAAATCCTCTCTTCTGGTAAGAACCACTGGCACCGAGAGCTTCACAACTGTGTCTCTACTGGTGAGAACGCTGTTCAATAAATCCCCTCTTCTGGTAAGAACCACTGGCACCGAGAGCTTCACAACTGTGTCTCTACTGGTGAGAACGCTGTTCAATAAATCCCCTCTTCTGGTAAGAACCACTGGCACCGAGAGCTTCACAACTGTGTCTCTACTGGTGAGAACGCTGTTCAATAAATCCTCTCTTCTGGTAAGAACCACTGGCACCGAGAGCTTCACAACTGTGTCTCTACTGGTGAGAACGATGTTCAATAAATCACCTCTTCTGGTAAGAACCACTGGCACCGAGAGCTTCACAACACCGCTGCAGTTAAGCTTCTTACCCTTTCCCCCACCACCTTACAAGGGCCACAATTGTGTGAGATCATTCAACCCATTGCTCTACATTCTACATCATTTCTGTAAATGATTTCCAGAGTTCCTTTATCAAAATTTCAAAAACACTATGAAAGAGGAGCTTCATAACTCATAGGGGTTCCCAAATTATGGGGTGTCCCGTACAACCCTGGGATGCCAAGGTCAATGGATGTGGACTCCCATCCTGAAGGCTCTCCAAGATGTCCCAGGCAGAAATGCTATCCCACGTGCCAATGGGATTCATTGACTTCTCTGCTTGGTATCATCATTGCAATATATTTTGACTGGCAGATGTAGTATATTGGATACCTGTTGAACATTGGGCAGCCCTGCTAGGAGGTAAGGGTTTCTGGATTAATTGTTGGACCACAAATGGACCTTGATACCTATACTCCTAAAATAACTATTTACATTGTGTACCAGGGCATTTTAGTAATGAACCCATGTATCCACTCCAGGGAAAACTTTCTCAGCAAAAACCACTGCCACAAAAGCTGAGGTTAACATCTCATTATAATCAATAGGGATGCAACATGAGTATTGTCACAGCCTGTAAAACAGACCAGGAAACAACACGTTTGACCATTTTGGGTTATAGTCTCTTAATAGCGATCTATAATCATATTATAAGTTCTTATAAAAAAAAAATCCTCTTCTCGTTCTTCAGTGAAATTTAATCCATCAACAAAAAGGTTCCACGACGACTGTGGTCCAGTCCCTGTGTGGATGTGGCAATGCAGCAAGACTCCAGCCATTGAGAACATAAGCATTCCTATTTGCACAGTGATAAAAGTGCCTTTATTGTGATTACATAGTAAGGTGACATTTCTGGCATGAAGGAGTCCTTTCTCCATTTCCGGAACGTATGTTGTCGTTCCTGGTGGTACATGGAAATATCTCTGAGTCTTCCGTGAACTTCAGCCCCTTGTAAAGTTGTTCAAATATTTAATTAGCTTAGTGTAATATAGTCTAATGAAGGAGCATCTGGCGCAGAGCGTTCTGTTTTCCTAGCAGACTTTCTTCAATTTGCGCGGTCTTCTGGATCACAAGGCACAAGCTGTGTTGGTAGAGACGTTTTGCTTCTTCACTCGGATTGACAGGAAAAAATTGATGTTAAAAAAGGGATAGATGGATGTGAGCAGCAGGGAAAACACTGTACAGGGTGGAATAACCCTAATGCTAGTTAAGGTGTAATGCTATAATACAATTATACAACCTTCTCGGCACAGGTCTTTGATAGATTCTTGTCTTTGACAAACAGTTTTGTTTAGATTGGGATTAGATCAAATGTTCCTCTGATGGATCTTTGTTGGTTGGTTGATCCATGAATGTTGCAATGGGGTGCCCTCTGGTTTATTTAGGTACTATAGATACATGGGATTAGATCAAATGTTCCTCTTATGGGTCTTCGTTGGTTGGTTGTTCCATGAATGTTGCAAAGGGGTGCCCTCTGGTTTAATTAGGTACTATAGATACATGGGATTAGATCAAATGTTCCTCTGATGGGTCGTCTTCGTTGGTTGGTTGTTCCATGAATGTTGCAATGGGGTGCCCTCTGGTTTATTTAGGTACTATAGATACATGGGATTAGATCAAATGTTCCTCTGATGGGTCTTCGTTGGTTGGTTGTTCCATTAATGTTGCAATAGGGGGCCCTCTGGTTTATTTAGGTACTATAGATACATGGGATTAGATCAAATGTTCCTCTGATGGGTCTTCGTTGGTTGGTTGTTCCATGAATGTTGCAATGGGGGGCCCCCTGGTTTATTTAGATACTATAGATACATGGGATTAGATCAAATGTTCCTCTGATGGGTCTTTGTTGGTTGGTTGTTCCATGAATGTTGCAATGGGGTGCCCTCTGGTTTATTTAGATACTATAGATACATGGGATTAGATCAAATGTTCCTCTGATGGGTCTTCGTTGGTTGGTTGTTCCATGAATGTTGCAATGGGGTGCCCTCTGGTTTATTTAGGTACTATAGATACATGAGATTAGATCAAATGTTCCTCTGATGGGTCTTTGTTGGTTGGTTGTTCCATGAATGTTGCAATGGGGTGCCCTCTGGTTTATTTAGGTACTATAGATACATGGGATTAGATCAAATGTTCCTCTGATGGGTCTTCGTTGGTTGGTTGTTCCATGAATGTTGCAATAGGGGGCCCTCTGGTTTATTTAGGTACTATAGATACATGGGATTAGATCAAATGTTCCTCTGATGGGTCTTCGTTGGTTGGTTGTTCCATGAATGTTGCAATGGGGTGCCCCCTAGTTTATTTAGGCACTATTGACACATGGGATTATATCAAAAGTTCTTCTGATGGGTCATTATTGGTTGGTTGTTACATGAATGTTGCAAAGGGGTGCTCCCTGGTTTATTGAGGTACTATAGACACATGGGATTAGATCAAATGTTCCTCTGATGGGTCTTCGTTGGTTGGTTGATCGATGAATGTTGCAATGGGGTGCCCCCAAAATCTTTGAGGTACTGTAGACACATGGGACTGGATCAAACATCCAAACCATCCTGGTCCTCAGATTGTTCTTGGTTGGTGTCTGAAGCACCTCAGTAAACTCTGTCCCAAGATGTTCAATGGAATATCATGTGTCCTGAGCACCCTAATAAACTTGGCTGCACCCCTTTGCAACATTCAGGGTATCATTGCATCATTTTTGTTTGTGCGTTGCTCTCTGAACTGGAAGAGACCAACGTATTTTCCCTCTGGTCCCCTGATTTTGGATAAAACACAAAAACGTTCATTTGTGAATAAATCCCAAGTAATACTGAGAATCTATACGACATTTATTAATTAATTTTTCTGGCAAGGGAGCCGTTATATATTAATGTACTCTGCAGTCTTCAAAGTGACAGAAGTTTGGCAGTTCTGGACGTATGGAAAATTCATTTGGCATATCCATTCACTATATTCTCTATATTCCAGTTGGACGATGGGCCAAAATGTTAATACAGATGGCGAAACAGAACAGAAAGCTCTTTCAGAATAGGCACAGACTTGCTGCATACATTAAATCTCAAGATATAATAACAGGCAGAGGAATGCAGGGGTGTTACTGCGGGGAAAAGATCTCAGTTTGCTTCTTTAAGACATCACTATTGGGTACAGTAATTAACTCTTTGTGCCTTAATAATTTCAAAAAAAGCAGAAAAGAAAATGGTCTTCATGGTGATTGGTTGCTATGGGTTAATACTATGGTATAAACTCTGCCCCTGTTATTTCCCCGCACTGTTACCTTTCCAACTTTGCCCTTCAGGAGTGAATAACTTGAAGTCTTTCTGCACAGGCTAATTATTGCAGAATACAATGTTCACACGATTCCATAATATGCACATTCCATTTATTTCAGACCACTGTGTGCACATATCCCTAATTACCAACTACAGTGTGCACATACTATTTATTCTAGATTGCAATGTTCACACACTATTTAATCTAAACTACAATGTGCACATATAATTTCTTACAGACTACAATGTGCACATACCAATTATTCCAAACTCCAAGGTACACATATGATTTATTTCAGACTGCAATGAGCAAATACCAATTATTTCAGACTGCAATGTACTCATACCATTCTCTACAGACTACAATGTACACATACTAATTATTCCAGACTACAATGTGCACATATCATTTCTTACAGACTACAATGTGCAGATACCATTTATTTTAGACCACAGTGTGCACATATCCCTAATTGCTGACCACAATGTGCACATAATAATTATTCCAGACTACAATGTACACATATCATTTTTTTTACAGACTACAATGTGCACATACTAATTATTCCAGACTACAATGTGCGCATATAATTTCTTACAGACTACAATGTGCACATACTAATTATTCCAGACTACAATGTGCACATATAATTTCTTACAGACTACAATGTGCACATACTAATTATTCCAGACTACAATGTGCACATATAATTTCTTACAGACTACAATGTGCACATACTAATTATTCCAGGCTACAATGTGCACATATAATTTCTTACAGACTACAATGTGCACATACTAATTATTCCAGACTACAATGTAAACATACTAATTATTCCAGACTACAATGTGCACATTCTAATTATTCCAGACTACAATGTGCACATACTAATTATTCCAGACTACAATGTAAACATACTAATTATTCCAGACTACAATGTAAACATACTAATTATTCCAGACTACAATGTGCACATATAATTTCTTACAGACTACAATGTGCACATACCATTTATTTCAGACCACTGTCTGTGCACATATCACTAACTGCTGACTACAATGTGCACATAATAATTATTCCAGACTACAATGTGTACAATAACTACTTACTTGTTCTAACAGATCCCGCGTCAGTAGAGATCCTAACAGCACAATGCAGGTTTTGTAGTCTTTTCAGAAATGCCACTGGAAAGATTCTCTGCTGATGAATGGTAAGATGCAAATTGCTAATAATTCTATTTTGGAACATATACATCCTTGTTTTACTGGCACAGAAAAGTGCATTAGTGTTGGGCAATAAAATACCTTTTGGCCACTTAGGAAACTGAAGAAATAGTGTTACTTTGTATAATGAATCACCGTTTCCCATACATATTTTTCCATATTCTAAAAAGCCCATTCATAACACAGAAAAGAATGCTAATTTCTATCAGTTAACCGCACCAGAAAATGTCATGTTATGAAGAATGCACTGTATCTGTGATTTTCTAATAAATGGATGGGAATATTCTATTTGAATTGCTTATTTTTGCCTCCCTATTCATTTTTCTTTCTGCCGTTTTATCTCCCCCAACGTTCATTAAAGGCACTTTTATTAAATACCTCGAATTAGACCGCAAGAAAGTGTTTTTATATTTAATTTTTACACCGCAACCTCATTCATCATAAAACTGAAATTTATTGGCGTCATTCATTGGGTGTTCAAAACAATACACTATACAGGTATCGGACCCCTTATCCGGAAACCCATTATCCAGAAAGTTCCGAATTACGGAAAGTTCATCTGCCATAGACTCCATTTTAATCAAATAATTCACATTTTTAAAAATGATTCCCTTTTCTCTGTAATAATAAAACAGTACCTGTACTTGATCCCAACTAAGATATAATTACCCCTTATTGGGGCAGAACAGCCCTATTGGGTTTATTTAATGGTTAAATGATTCCCTTTTCTCTGTAATAATAAAACAGTACCTGTACTTGATCCCAACTAAGATATAATTACCCCTTATTGGGGGCAGAACAGCCCTATTGGGTTTATTTCATGGTTAAATGATTCCCTTTTCTCTGTAATAATAAAACAGTACCTGTACTTGATCCCAACTAAGATATAATTACCCCTTATTGGGGCAGAACAGCCCTATTGGGTTTATTTCATGGTTAAATGATTCCCTTTTCTCTGTAATAATAAAACAGTACCTGTACTTGATCCCAACTAAGATATAATTACCCCTTATTGGGGCAGAACAGCCCTATTGGGTTTATTTCATGGTTAAATGATTCCCTTTTCTCTGTAATAATAAAACAGTACCTGTACTTGATCCCAACTAAGATATAATTACCCCTTATTGGGGGCAGAACAGCCCTATTGGGTTTATTTCATGGTTAAATGATTCCCTTTTCTCTGTAATAATAAAACAGTACCTGTACTTGATCCCAATTAAGATATAATTACCCCTTATTGGGGGCAGAACAGTACATAAGTAGCGCTTTATAAATAAAGATATACATACATACTATATGAGGTCCTATTTACATCTGGAATAAGATATTCAGTGCATTAAATAAGAAGTCGTTAGTGCCAAGAAGTCGTTAGTGCCAAGAACAAGTCAACGTTGAACACAGAATAATTTCACAGAAGGCAAAATTGTCCGTCCAGGCTGCGGAGAATACACATGGGCTAGCTGGTGTTTCTGGGCCTCTATCTGTATAATCTAGAAAACTGTCATTTCCAGGGATGTCAAAAGTGCTAAACCGTGAGTTTTTTTGCCAGAACAACAGTGAACAGAATTCTTTCTGAGAGACTTGGCTGTTATCCCAGGGAAAATTGGCTGGAGATGTTGTATCAGGCCCACACCATCTTGTTCCTTCCCTCCGCCACCTGGAACATCTCATGATTCCCCTGTTCGAGCGAAGTTCTACAGTAAGTGAAGGCTGTCAGGCAGAAACTTCTCATTATTTCCTCTCGCATACTTTGGTTAAATAAGGTAAGCTAAAAATAATGTCTTAAATTATGGATACGGGGTACAGCCGCCGCAGTTTATCAGGCTTACTCTGAAATGGACTTTTGTGAGCAGTTTTAGCTCAGTATTAAAAAGAGCTTTTATTTCCCCCCCCCTTAACCTACTTTAGTTCTTGAGAGTAATGGAAATGCATATGGCGGCCTCTGTTCTACTCAAATCTGCTTTGAAATAAGAATGCATAGTTACATAATTCATTTGGGTTGGAAAAAGACAAGTTCAAATGCCAGTAGTCAGGACCGGAATAGAGATGTAGCGAACTGTTCGCCGACGAACTAATTCGCGCGAACATCGGGTGTTCGCGCAAATTCGCAGACTTTTGCCGATGTTCGGCACTTTGGGTTCGCCGCGTTTTTTTTGGCGCCGCGTTTTTTCGCCTTGGTTTTTCCGCCGCGTTTTTTCGCTTCGTTTTATCGCCTATGCATATACATAGGAATAGCTTGCGTTTTTTTTTTGGCGTTATTTTTTGGTGTTTTTTTTTTGGCGTTTTTTTTTGGCATTTTTTTTACAAAGTATTTTTCAGAGAAGTTTTTGCCCTTCATCCCCCTCCTGCATGCCCCTGTCCAGGTCGTGGCACCCTTTAAACAACTTTAAAATCAATTTTCTGGCCAGAAATGGCTTTTCTAGGTTTTAAAGTTCGCCTTCCCATTAAAGTCTATGGGGTTCGCAAAGTTCGCGAATATTCGCGAGTTTTGGCAAAAGTCCGCGAACGGGTTCGCGAACATTTTTGGCGATGTTTGCTACATCACTAGACTGGAATACAGGGTCAGACTGGGCTGCTGGGCCACCAAGAAAAAACTCGGTTGGTCCCAGGGCCCAGACCCGATCCCTGCAGGGCACTATACCGAGCCGCCGGATTCCCTCCCACCTCCCCTAACGCGTTGACTGTAAGTTTACTTTATGCGCAGTCAGGGGAGGGGTTCGAATGGGTGGGGGCCTGCAGGGGGGTGTTGAAAGGCTGCAGTATGGACCATTGGCCCCAGTGGGCCCTGCAGCCCCCAGTCCGACCCTGTGCACATATTTACACATGCCTATACTAAATTAACTGTAGGTCTTAACATCACAATAGCCTTGGATATTACGCTTGTCCTCTATCAAAAGAAACAAAGGATTTCTTGTCTTCTTTTGTGCATACATGTTCTTGTGCATACATGTTCCTCTCTCAGAAAAACCCTTCATTCCCAGGGCCAGAGTCTGCGCAGCTCTCTCCTCTCTCCCCTCTCCTGCTCCCCCTCCCCACAAGAATTTATAACTCACTCCCCCCCTCCCTTAATAATGTGTAATCTGATCTACCAGCAACTAGACCTACAGCAGGAAGCTACAAAGACCAAGCTAAAATGGCAGCTGCAATCTTAAACAAACAGAGGGAGCTTCTAGGGTTCTTTACTCAGGTATGGTAAAGCTTTCTACAGAATAATGTGGTGAATCTATTGGCAGTAAAATGCTTCCTTCTACGTTAAAGGAATTCAAAGGACACAGTTTCATGGGAGCCATCTGATCAGAAGCCCTGGATTATTTTACTGCTATTCCATGTGTTAGGGATGTGGTTAAGGCAACATGGCTACCATGTGTGCATTTCCACTGAATAGAGAAGATAGAGATGTACCTGTATGGATGAAGTTTCTCTGGGTAGCATATGGATAGCCAGCAGATCTTAAAAAGGAAACATATACAGCATAAGGTTGGACCTGAAGACTGGTATCAACTTATCTATAACTAGGTGGTCAACTGCTCCCACCATCCACCCTGAACCCCACTCTCTGGTCCAAGAGGCAAATGTTCTGATCTAATTTGGCTCACCCAACGATGGTCTCCTTCAGCATATGGTCAACCTTACCACAAAACATATCTTGGAAGTCAAGGTTTAAACAATAAAACTTTGCCTATATGAGACCTACCACTAATGATCGTTTTGGAGCTATAAGAAAGTTATAAGGCTTTTTTGGGAGGACTTATTGGAGTCCATTTCATTTAGAGATTTGAGTATTGACAGTGCTAAATATTTTTGAAATTTGTTTTATTAAACAGACGTCCAAGTGCCTAGATCAGGGGCAAACTTCTGACCCAAGGGGCCGGATCAAGGGCCCCTCAGACTGTTAGGGGGCCGGACGGCCCTCAACAACCCCCCACCACCGCCGGGGCAGGGGGGGTGCTGGTGAATTAGCCCAAATCCTCACTGTTCACAACTCCTCCCCCCCAAATTATATTGTATAGTGTTAACACTATACAATATAATTTGATAGATTTACTGTGCACCCTAGGACATACTGTAGTGTGAGGTTTCCTTACATATCAACTCCTCCCCCCCAGCGCTGAGTCCTACCTGTACCAGTTCCCCCCGGTCCGTCCTTCATCTCAGCTCCCCTGTCTCCACTGCGTCCTCCCACCTGGCAGTGGAGACAGAGGACTCAGCAGGGGCCGGCTAAATTCCACTGGGGGACCGGATCCGGCCCTCGGCCGTAGTTTGGGGACCACTGGCCTAGATAATCATTAATTCTACAAATATTAACCCTCATCTTTTATAGATATATGAGGTTGGCAACAACTACAACATCTGGGACGTAAAAAAAGGTCTTCTATAAAGGGTTGATGATTGAGCTTATCAGCTTATTATTTATTGGGGCAATAATATGATAAGCAGAGTTATGTTTTTAGCCCAGACAATTAGTGGATGGTATTTCCATGGAAAAATGATGGGAAGATGATAAAGTTGTTTATAAAAAATACCGTTCTTTGGACTCTTCCTTATCTGTAAACCTGTCACGCAAGCAGCAAGAAGGATATTCTTAATACTGTGCTCGGTAACAGTGAGTCACACAATTAATTTTGCCATTTTTAAAAGACTAAACCACAGGACACGCATCAGCGCGCAGTTACGGCCGCGTTCAGTAATGATGGCTTACCATTTCCCCCCGTTGATTAAAAGTACAGTCCCCTGGTTTGATGAAGCCCAATTAGTTAATTCTTTCCCGTGAATTTCCAATGAGGCCACATTGACTTTCAGAAGAAAAATACATATCGAGGAGTCTCTAAAAAGACAACGGATGAATATACAATTGCGCACAAAAAAATAAAAAAAGTAAATATTCCATTTATAAGCCACCGGCAGTTTGCTGTAATCGGTATAATACAAGGAACATTAAAATCATGATTAAATGAGAAAGAATGCAATCAAAATGGATAATGGGAGCACTTACAATACTGTCTCGCTTTCTGCGCGAGAATGGCGATAATAAAGACGCGGATATAATGAGCTCTGAAACTTTGCTTAAAAAAAATAAAAATAAAAAAAAGAAGACAATAAATGAAGAAAGTGAATCCTAAGAATATCTGATAACTTTTGTACTTAACGCCCATAAACAACAGATCTGATTCTCTCTCTTTTTTTTTATTTCTTGGGAGATTGAAACTGAAAAGAAATCAAGTCGGGAGATGAACAATTTGCAGTAAAACCAAGGTTGATAAGCTGCGGTGACTGGCGCTGGGGTTATAATGTGCCATTTAGAAAATCCAAGAGGGATACTTTATTTTAGAAATGTGAAATAGACTCTACTGACACTCTGTCCTTAGTAGGACCTTCGCTGCTGGGTTCCGAGCTGTCTCCGGAACCAATGTTAGAATAGGAACTGTGGGGGTTTATGGGTGATTATAGGCAAACAAACCAATCACATATGTGCAATGCCAAGCATCAGGTGGAGTGGTATAAAGGTCATACTCAATGGACTCTGCAATGATAAATGTTCTCTCATCATCTGGCAGTCTGAGGGAAAGTTCTGGATTTGACAGATGCCAGGAGAACACTGCCTGTCTAAATGCATTATGTGGAGGAGGCATAAAGGTCTGGAGATGTTTCCATAGTTTGGGCTAGGACTTCAGTTTCCATTGAAAGCAAACCTTGTACTCCCTACTGTGTGCCTATAGTTTGGGGAAAGCCCTTTCCCATTTCAACACAACCCATGCACAAAGGTCCTACAGAATTGGTAGGCTAAGATGGGAAGAATCTGATTGCACAGAGCCCTGACCTCAACCCAATTGAACCCCTGTGGGATGATTTAGAACCCAACTGTGACCCAAACCTGATGCCTAACATCAGTGCCCAACCTCATTAATGCTCTGAGGGCTGAAGCAACAATGTTTCAGCACCTTCCCAGAAGAGATGGGGCAGTTATAACGGCAAAGAGAGGGGCAACTTCATTTAAATACTGTCACAAGTAGTGATGAGCGAATCTGTCCCTTTCCGCTTCGCCATAAAATTAGCGAAGCGGCAAGAAAACTCGCAAAACAGCGAACAATTTGTGAAACAAAGGGGTTTTTTTTTCGCCCGCATCTTTTTTGTTGTCCGTGTCTATTTTTGGTCGCCCGGGTCTATTTTTTTGACACCCAAGGTTTTTTTTATGCAACAGCGTCAAATTTTTACCCGACCGCGGCCAATTTGACGAGACCGAGGCTTTTTTATGTGAATGCACCCTTTTTGATATGACCATGCCCAAAAATTTTTCAGCGCCAAATTTTCACGAAGTTCCGCGAAACAATTCTCCTATGGCGAAATGTGGAAATTCGCTGCAAATCCATGCCTGGCGAAAAAATTTGCTCATCACTACTCACGAGGGGTCACAAAGGGAAAGGGACACTGAGGAGAGGCTAACAGGTGAGATTTTATATGCTGGATAACCTGGGGTGTAGCCATAGATGGCAGAACGGACACCAGAAGCCATGATAAATTGAATGTAATAAAAAGGATTTGATAACACAATAGCTGACAGTGAACAGAAGGAACAAAATGAATATACAGGCCAGTGACAGAGGTAAATGGCTGGCTGAGACAGGGCCACAAGGCTGAGACAGGGCCACAAGGCTGAGACAGGACCACAAGGCTGAGACAGGGCCACAAGGCTGAGACAGGGCCACAAGGCTGAGACAGGGCCACAAGGCTGAGACAGGGCCACAAGGCTGAGACAGGACCACAAGGCTGAGACAGGGCCACAAGGCTGAGACAGGACCACAAGGCTGAGACAGGGCCACAAGGCTGAGACAGGGCCACAAGGCTGAGACAGGGCCACAAGGCTGAGACAGGGCCACAAGGCTGAGACAGGGCCACAAGGCTGAGACAGGGCCACAAGGCTGAGACAGGGCCACAAGGCTGAGACAGGGCCACAAGGCTGAGACAGGACCACAAGGCTGAGACAGGGCCACAAGGCTGAGACAGGACCACAAGGCTGAGACAGGACCACAAGGCTGAGACAGGGCCACAAGGCTGAGACAGGGCCACAAGGCTGAGACAGGGCCACAAGGCTGAGACAGGACCACAAGGCTGAGACAGGACCACAAGGCTGAGACAGGGACAGAAGGCTGAGACAGGGCCAGAAGGCTGAGACAGGGCCACAAGGCTGAGACAGGGCCACAAGGCTGAGACAGGGCCACAAGGCTGAGACAGGGGCAGGGATCACTGAACCAGGCAGGGACTTGGGAACTAGGAACCAGTTGGGGTCACAGGATTAAGGAATACTTGAAAGCAAGATGGCAAGATCTTAGCAAGAAGCTTAATGACCAAACAAAGAGCAATGGCCAGGACAGGCTTATAAAGGGTCTAAACTGATAAATGAACTAGACATGTAACTAATAATGTGGGCGGAGGAGCAAAGGTACATTAAGAAAACCAGTACTAGTGTTAAGGGCCTCTGGTGGCAGGTAAGTACAACAGCAATTCAGCTCCAGAGATGGAATCCCAGCAAGTCCTTACAAACACAGGCAGGTGTATACTACTCACTGCCCATATAGTGTAACAACTCATTAGAAGTGTTTGGTGATTTGCTCCAGGGCTGATAACCCATAGCAACCACTCATTGTGTAGCAAAACTGTCTTCTATTTTTATTTTTAAAATTCTATTTAGGAGTTAATCTACAGTACAGAGGGCTGGTCAACACAATTTCTTCACTTAAATCGTTATAATGCACTTGTGCCTGGCCCAGGAGCAATATTCAATTTCTCTTTTGAGGCAAATTCCATCTCTTTAGATGAGGTGGAGCAAGATGCATGCAGATCTATCAATAGACAGAGCCAGGATCGGACTGGGGGGTGCAGGGCCAACCTGTGCTGCCGTCCCAGGGGCCCCGCACCCCCCAAAGTGCCCCCTGATTGCCATGTCCTCCACAGGGGCCCCCGCTGCACCCCCTAACCCCCTGCAGGGGCCCCACCAGCCGCTTGACATCCTCCCCTGAGTGCTCATAAGTGAATTGGCCTGCTGACTTTATTATGTAGGTGGGAAGTGAGGTTCTTCAGAGCTTATTTCTTACAAGGTTAATATATAATCAGCAACTCAATCCAGGAGACCAGGAACTAAGCAAGTTATTTACATTCTGATTAGTAGTTATTTAGCTACATCACCAGTGGGTTACCAGTGGGGTGTTTTTTGTAAATGTTCAATCAGTAGAAAATTAAAAAGAAACATTTTCCGCTATTATCGCTATTTGTTCTGTCAGAATTTCACTGCTGAGACTGAATAAAGAAGGGAACATTTGGTGCAAAAAAAGGGCTGTTTTGAGCTTTGATATTAGTAGCCCTAAGTAGTACAATGAGTGGCTACTAAATTGCCTAGAAATTAGTGCCCATCTCTAGTGATGAGCGAATGTTTTCGCCAGGCATGGATCCGCAGCGAGTTTCCGCCATTGGCGAATTGTTTTGCGAAACTGCCGCGAAAATTTGCTACGGAAAAATTCAGCGCAGGGAAATTTTTTTTTTGTTGCGCGTCTAAATTGGACTCCAAAAAAGTGCGGGCGACAAATGCGCTTCGCGAATTTTTCAGAATTTTGCGAAGTTTCTTGCCGTTTTGCGAATTTTATGGCGAAACGGGACAAATTCGCTCATCACTACCCATCTCACCCGGCTGTACTGAATGTGATTGCTCCTGGCACAGTGAGATTAAGCTGCAGGAATACTAACTGCCATATCAGCATAACGAGGGAAGCAATGGCCAATAAAACCCAATTGTATTGTTATTAGGAGAAGCCGTATTGTACCTACTGACAGAAGCTCAGCTGTGAGCGGAGGAGGCCGCACAGGGCGCCATTGGGGCTGAATACATTGATCGTGGAGCTGAACTCTGTTTAACTAATGTGAGATTGAAAACAAGGAAAAATCCCCCCAGATTTGTAGAGATTTATACAGATTTATACAGCGGGCGCAGCGAGAATTTGTTTTTTAATTTGGAACAATTGAGCTAAAGGTCAGGAATAAGCGCTTGTGTACGTCCCCAAGTGCGGTTGCGGCCTCCGCCATTTCCCCTCAGTCAGCGGCGTGTAAAATTACTTTAAAGGGAAAGTAACACTGACATTTTTTAAGTAGAAAATCTATTCTACCCTGCTCCAATAATTGCCCTATCCTGCACACCATTTATTAATTTGTATGCTTTATTAGAAAATACAGGTATAGGACCCGTTATCCAGAATGCTCGGGACCAAGGGTATTCCGGATAAGGGGTCTTTCTGTAATTTGGATCTCCATACCTTAAGTCTACTAAAAAATCAATAAAACATTAATTAAACCCAATAGGATTGTTTAGCATCCAAAAAGGATTATTATTATATTAGTTGGGATCAAGTACAGGTACTGTTTTATTATTACAGAGAAAAGGGAATCATTTAACCATGAAATAAACCCAATAGGGCTGTTCTGCCCCAATAAGGGGTAATTATATCTTAGTTGGGATCAAGTACAGGTACTGTTTTATTATTACAGAGAAAAGGGAATCATTTAACCATGAAATAAACCCAATAGGGCTGTTCTGCCCCAATAAGGGGTAATTATATCTTAGTTGGGATCAAGTACAGGTACTGTTTTATTATTACAGAGAAAAGGGAATCATTTAACCATGAAATAAACCCAATAGGGCTGTTCTGCCCCAATAAGGGGTAATTATATCTTAGTTGGGATCAAGTACAGGTACTGTTTTATTATTACAGAGAAAAGGGAATCATTTAACCATGAAATAAACCCAATAGGGCTGTTCTGCCCCCAATAAGGGGTAATTATATCTTAGTTGGGATCAAGTACAGGTACTGTTTTATTATTACAGAGAAAAGGGAATCATTTAACCATGAATTAAAACCAATAGGGCTGTTCTGCCCCCAATAAGGGGTAATTATATCTTAGTTGGGATCAAGTACAGGTACTGTTTTATTATTACAGAGGAAAGGGAATCATTTAACCATTAAATAAACCCAATAGGGCTGTTCTGCCCCCAATAAGGGGTAATTATATCTTAGTTGGGATCAAGTACAGGTACTGTTTTATTATTACAGAGAAAAGGGAATCATTTAACCATTAAAAAAACCCAATAGGGCTGTTCTGCCCCCCAATAAGGGGTAATTATATCTTAGTTGGGATCAAGTACAGGTACTGTTTTATTATAACAGAGAAAAGGGAATCATTTAACCATTAAAAAAACCCAATAGGGCTGTTCTGCCCCAATAAGGGGTAATTATATCTTAGTTGGGATCAAGTACAGGTACTGTTTTATTATTACAGAGAAAAGGGAATCATTTAACCATTAAATAAACCCAATAGGGCTGTTCTGCCCCAATAAGGGGTAATTATATCTTAGTTGGGATCAAGTACAGGTACTGTTTTATTATTACAGAGAAAAGGGAATCATTTAACCATTAAAAAAACCCAATAGGGCTGTTCTGCCCCCCAATAAGGGGTAATTATATCTTAGTTGGGATCAAGTACAGGTACTGTTTTATTATTACAGAGAAAAGGGAATCATTTAACCATTAAAAAAACCCAATAGGGCTGTTCTGCCCCAATAAGGGGTAATTATATCTTAGTTGGGATCAAGTACAGGTACTGTTTTATTATTACAGAGAAAAGGGAATCATTTAACCATTAAAAAAACCCAATAGGGCTGTTCTGCCCCCCAATAAGGGGTAATTATATCTTAGTTGGGATCAAGTACAGGTACTGTTTTATTATTACAGAGAAAAGGGAATTATTTAACCATGAAATAAACCCAATAGGGCAGTTCTGCCCCAATAAGGGGTAATTATATCTTAGTTGGGATCAAGTACAGGTACTGTTTTATTATTACAGAGAAAAGGGAATCAGTTTTAAAATTCTGAATTATTTGATTAAAATAGAGTCTATGGGAGACAGGTTTTCCGTAATTCAGAGCTTTCTGGATAACGGGTTTCCGGATAAGGGATCCCATACCTGTATTTGTTTATATATACATATCCCAGAAATTTTGAAGGACCAGGTTACAGTGATAGGGATATTAGGGGTTTCTGGGTTGTGTGGGGCTCTTTAAACATTGTGCCTCCTGCCCTATTTCTATATAGAATTAGCAGCCACAAGATTAAGATGGTGGGTGAGTTATGTCCCCGCCGTAGGGCACAGGGAAGATGGAACACAACGTTGGTATCGACTTGTTGGAGTTGGAAAAAAATTGATTAGAGGAAATAACGAGCTTGCTCTAATGATTTAGCAAATCACCTGGTCAATTAGAATTGGATCTAGGCTGCTTTCTCCTGGTTTGACATAGCACATAGCATTGTCTTAATGATCCGGTTTGTCAGGGAAATTCTTTCTGAAGTGACATTCATTTTGCAAATTTAATGACTCGGGAAGAAGAATTCTTGTTGCTGTCAAGTCTTCTTTCCATCAAGGGAAAATAGGGATGATTGGGGGGATACACAAAAAGGAATAATTGATAGGAATCGCGAAGACTCGTTATTGTTTTGAACATTCTGCCATCTTGCATATTTCCAAATGCACCTTATTAGTTCATCTGGGTGTTCAATCTGTCTGAAGCCTAAAGAGACCTTGACCCCATCCTCTGCCATTGTGTCTATGTACTGTTGGGCATAATACGAGACACTTACCCCATCCTCTGCCATTATGTCTATGTACTGTTCTGCATAATACGAGACATTGACCCCATCCTCTGCCATTGTGTCTATGTACTGTTCTGCGCAATACGAGACACTTACCCCATCCTCTGCCATTGTGTCTATGTACTGTTCTGCATAATACGAGACATTGACCCCATCCTCTGCCATTGTGTCTATGTACTGTTCTGCATAATACGAGACATTGACCCCATCCTCTGCCATTGTGTCTATGTACTGTTCTGCATAATACGAGACATTGACCCCATCCTCTGCCATTGTGTCTATGTACTGTTCTGCATAATACGAGACATTGACCCCATCCTCTGCCATTGTGTCTATGTACTGTTCTGCATAATACGAGACATTGACCCCATCCTCTGCCATTGTGTCTATGTACTGTTCTGCATAATACGAGACATTGACCCCATCCTCTGCCATTGTGTCTATGTACTGTTCTGCATAATACGAGACACTTACCCCATCCTCTGCCATTGCGTCTATGTACTGTTCTGCATAATACGAGACATTGACCCCATCCTCTGCCATTGCGTCTATGTACTGTTCTGCGCAATACGAGACACTTACCCCATCCTCTGCCATTATGTCTATGTACTGTTCTGCATAATACGAGACATTGACCCCATCCTCTGCCATTGCGTCTATGTACTGTTCTGCGCAATACGAGACACTTACCCCATCCTCTGCCATTATGTCTATGTACTGTTCTGCATAATACGAGACATTGACCCCATCCTCTGCCATTATGTCTATGTACTGTTCTGCGCAATACGAGACACTTACCCCATCCTCTGCCATTGCGTCTATGTACTGTTCTGCATAATACGAGACATTGACCCCATCCTCTGCCATTGTGTCTATGTACTGTTCGGCATAATACGAGACACTTACCCCATCCTCTGCCATTGCGTCTATGTACTGTTCTGCATAATACGAGACATTGACCCCATCCTCTGCCATTGCGTCTATGTACTGTTCTGCGCAATACGAGACACTTACCCCATCCTCTGCCATTATGTCTATGTACTGTTCTGCATAATACGAGACATTGACCCCATCCTCTGCCATTGCGTCTATGTACTGTTCTGCGCAATACGAGACACTTACCCCATCCTCTGCCATTATGTCTATGTACTGTTCTGCGCAATACGAGACACTTACCCCATCCTCTGCCATTGCGTCTATGTACTGTTCTGCATAATACGAGACATTGACCCCATCCTCTGCCATTGCGTCTATGTACTGTTCTGCATAATACGAGACATTGACCCCATCCTCTGCCATTGTGTCTATGTACTGTTCGGCATAATACGAGACATTGACCCCATCCTCTGCCATTGCGTCTATGTACTGTTCTGCATAATACGAGACATTGACCCCATCCTCTGCCATTGCGTCTATGTACTGTTCTGCGCAATACGAGACATTGACCCCATCCTCTGCCATTGCGTCTATGTACTGTTCTGCGCAATACGAGACATTGACCCCATCCTCTGCCATTGCGTCTATGTACTGTTCTGCGCAATACGAGACACTGACCCCATCCTCTGCCATTGCGTCTATGTACTGTTCTGCATAATACGAGACATTGACCCCATCCTCTGCCATTGCGTCTATGTACTGTTCTGCGCAATACGAGACATTGACCCCATCCTCTGCCATTGCGTCTATGTACTGTTCTGCGCAATACGAGACATTGACCCCATCCTCTGCCATTGTGTCTATGTACTGTTCTGCACAATATGAGACATTGACCCCATCCTCTGCCATTGCGTCTTTGTACTGTTCTGCATAATACGAGACACTGACCCCATCCTCTGCCATTGCGTCTATGTACTGTTCTGCGCAATACGAGACATTGACCCCATCCTCTGCCATTGCGTCTATGTACTGTTCTGCGCAATATGAGACATTGACCCCATCCTCTGCCATTGTGTCTATGTACTGTTCTGCATAATACGAGACATTGACCCCATCCTCTGCCATTGCGTCTATGTACTGTTCTGCATAATACGAGACATTGACCCCATCCTCTGCCATTGCGTCTTTGTACTGTTCTGCATAATACGAGACATTGACCCCATCCTCTGCCATTGCGTCTATGTACTGTTCGGCATAATACGAGACATTGACCCCATCCTCTGCCATTGCATCTATGTACTGTTCTGCATAATACGAGACATTTTTTATTCAGAACTTGATGGTACTGTTGAGGATACAGAGAATGTACCATTGCAACTACCTACAGCAGCCAATCTGAAATGAGTTTTGTCCAGGCTACTGGAAGCTGACAAAGTAAAATCCAATCTGATTGGTTAAGATGAGCAACGGTGCTTATACAATTTACCACCCAACCATAGAAAAATATGAAAGAGCCACACCTCCAAATATGTCGTCTTTAGAACGTAGCCTTTATTCTAGACAGGTATAAAAACATTGTAAGGCAAAGGCACGTGGGACTAATGCGTTTCAGACCAACAGGGCCGGGGACTGCCAGTGCTCTGCGACTTGTGCTGGGTAAAGAATCCACTAGACCCAATATAGATAGAGCTAGGGTAGCCACCAAAACTGGACAGATGCCAACCCTACCTGTAGTAGCAAATACTTATTGCTTATTGAGAAATTGCTTCTAAGGGATGCAATAACCCCACCCCGGTATTATAACCCTGGCCGACATCATTCTGCCCTCCGCTGACATCATTATACATAACCCTAGTATCACTACCCCACCTCCCTTTTGGGGTTTAGCCTCCAGCAAAGGTGGCAACCCTAGGTAGTGTGCAGGAGGGTCACCCAGCTGACTTCCACCTACTGCTCACTTGAGCCTAAGACACACCTAGGGGAATATTTATTAACATTGGAGACAAACATCACTGGTGATGTTGCCTATAGCAACCAATCAGATCTTTGCTTGTGTTTTTCAACTTGTAGGTGAAAATGATGTGTGGGCCAGCCCGATACTGGCAGGACCCGCAGGTCAGGGGTCCAGGCCCACCTCTTTTATTCATAGGCGTGTGCCTGCCCCACCCCTTTTGTGATGTCACCATTGGGCGGGGCGGGTGCAGGTCTATAAATAGAGGGGACTAGGCATATCTTAGGTCCATGAGTTTTGACCTTATAATATTTTTATATAAAACGATATTCAGAGGTGACGAGTGCCGACATTCATTGGTCCATAGTCCATTTATTAATGGTTGTATATATAGTTTATGTATGTGTTAGTAATAGATAGGTCAGTATAGGGTGTGGGTGCTGGGTTTACTTGGAAGAGTTGAACATGATGGACTCTGGTCTTTTTTCAACCCTATGTAACTATATAGTTCAGAGATATCAGAAAATGCACATTTTGCTTGTCTCCTCCCCTTCGCCTTCTATTTTGAAGGAGACGTTCCAACGGCTGGAAGGTTGCGATTGATTGGTTATCAGTAGTGATGAGCGAATCTGTTCCGTTTCGCTTTCGCCCGCGGCTATTCTTTTGTTGGACGCGGCTATTATTTTGTCGCAGGGCTATTTTGTCACCTGCGGCTATTATTTTGTCGCCAGGCCTGGATTTGTGGCAAGGCCACAAAGGCACGGGCCTAGGGCGGCAGAAATTTAGGGGCAGCATGCCGCCCCGCCGCAACAATATTGTGACATTTCGCTCCCATACGGAGCAATGGGGACTTCTCCCCACTCGCAGAAAATTTGCGGAAATTCGCCGCAAATCCATGCCTGGAGAAACATTTCGCCCATCACTAGTTATCAGTTTATCACCTGTGAAATTAGCCCGGCGCTCTCTTCTATTACACTTGACTTAATTTAACTGTTTCCCCAAATTAACCTCATTCCCGTCATGGGTTTCTGCCCTTTTCATAAAGTAACTGTTCGGTGTTGGTCGGTATTTCTTTATTCTTTATTTCTTTCTATTCTTTATTTCTTTCATTCCATATATAAAATGTCTGCACATTCCTCACCCTGAGTCTCTTTTCTTTCTCTCCGATGCTGAACATCCCATTAACATTCCATGTGTGGCTTCCGTACCCAGCGCCGGATCCTCTCGCCGATTCCTTTTGTGCTCGATTGTCAAGTGCATATTTCTCTCCTTCATTGCAGAACATGGCGGCCAAACATGATTCAATTATTATGTGGATTAGAACAAAAATATCGTCGGAATTACTTTCTATTCAGGTATAGAATTCTCTATATGCGCCAGGCCCCATCTGTAAGTATCGACTGGTGCTTCACATTCTCTTAATAATAAAAATATTTATTGCAGGGTCTATGAATCCTTCACCCTCTGGTCTTTCCACCTAATATTCCGTTGTTTGGATTGAACTGTTTTCTATAGATCAGACTGAGTGGGTTCAAAGACGTCAATAATTATCCTTATTCATAAATCCGCGTTCCAATCATCCTCTAATCAGAGCCGCTTGTCGTGACCGGTTTTACTGCGGCTTGGAGCAGCACGAGTCCCGCGGATTTAATAGGAATTTTACCAGAGAATTAAAGTGATTGGATTGCATTATTTAATAGGCTGCCCTCTATCTCTTTCAGCTATAGTTTCAAAAATATCTACATTAGCCAATAAGTGCTAACCCCAAATGTCATCATAATTAACCTTCTAGCTGCTCTGCCTTCATTTCCCTACAGAAATAGGGGTTGGTATCACTAGGTAGGTACCTAATATATAGGGGCAGAGACAGGGGAAAGTGTTGGAAGGGTTACTGCCTGCCCTGCTCTCATTTCCCTACAGAAATAGGGGTTGGTAGCACTAGGTAGGTACCTAATATATAGAGACAGAGACAGGGGAAAGTGTTGGAAGGGTTACTGCCTGCCCTGCTCTCATTTCCCTACAGAAATAGGGGTTGGTAGCACTAGGTAGGTACCTAATATATAGGGGCAGAGACAGGGGAAAGTGTTGGAAGGGTTACTGCCTGCCCTGCTCTCATTTCCCTACAGAAATAGGGGTTGGTAGCACTAGGTAGGTACCTAATATATAGGGACAGAGACAGGGGAAAGTATTGGAAGGGTTACTGCCTGCCCTGCTCTCATTTCCCTACAGAAATAGGGGTTGGTAGCACTAGGTAGGTACCTAATATATAGGGGCAGAGACAGGGGAAAGTGTTGGAAGGGTTACTGCCTGCTCTGCTCTCATTTCCCTACAGAAATAGGGGTTGGTAGCACTAGGTAGGTACCTAATATATAGGGGCAGAGACAGGGGAAAGTGTTGGAAGGGTTACTGCCTGCTCTGCTCTCATTTCCCTACAGAAATAGGGGTTGGTAGCACTAGGTAGGTACCTAATATATAGGGGCAGAGACAGGGGAAAGTGTTGGAAGGGTTACTGCCTGCTCTGCTCTAATTTCCCTACAGAAATAGGGGTTGGTAGCACTAGGTAGGTACCTAATATATAGGGGCAGAGACAGGGGAAAGTGTTGGAAGGGTTACTGCCTGCCCTGCTCTCATTTCCCTACAGAAATAGGGGTTGGTAGCACTAGGTAGGTACCTAATATATAGGGGCAGAGACAGGGGAAAGTGTTGGAAGGGTTACTGCCCGCTCTGCTCTCATTTCCCTACAGAAATAGGGGTTGGTAGCACTAGGTAGGTACCTAATATATAGGGGCAGAGACAGGGGAAAGTGTTGGAAGGGTTACTGCCTGCTCTGCTCTCATTTCCCTACAGAAATAGGGGTTGGTAGCACTAGGTAGGTACCTAATATATAGGGGCAGAGACAGGGGAAAGTGTTGGAAGGGTTACTGCCTGCTCTGCTCTAATTTCCCTACAGAAATAGGGGTTGGTAGCACTAGGTAGGTACCTAATATATAGGGGCAGAGACAGGGGAAAGTGTTGGAAGGGTTACTGCCTGCCCTGCTCTCATTTCCCTACAGAAATAGGGGTTGGTAGCACTAGGTAGGTACCTAATATATAGGGGTAGAGACAGGGGAAAGTGTTGGAAGGGTTACTGCCTGCCCTGCTCTCATTTCCCTACAGAAATAGGGATGGGTGACCCACCTATGTGAAGTTTGGCCCCTATATATATTCTTTTCCACCATTCTAGGTTAATATTTAATATTCACGTCCGGTACCAATGCTCTTTTTTTTTTTTAAACCCTAATTTGAATTTAAATTAAAGCTGCTAATCCATTTGCTAAGTATCTGAAAAGAGGAGAAGAAGCGACAGAGACTTCCCGGGAAAGAACGATCAGATAAGATGTACGACTGCCTTAATGGCTCGAGCCGGGAAATTTTAATGGAATACTTAAATAATTTGTGATCCAGCCGAGCAATTCAGGAAAAGGCTGCGACGCGGAAGGATAATTAGTTTATCTCTGTCCGTAACACGCGGTACATTGAATATTAAATATTAATTAGCCGACGCAAGACAATGCGCGAATGTTCTGCTCGTCACGAAATTGATGGCCATCGTTTAATTAAAACGTTGAAATGATGAGTGGAAAAAAAAAAAAAAGGACATTGATATCATTAAGAGCTCGGAATATAATATATAGGGATTGTGACAATCGTATCTCGGCTCAGCAGCTGTGAGTAGGAACCGACGGAGCCGTCATTGTTCTACTGGGGACTTGGGCCCCGGGGGAATAGAACTGGAGCCCCATGGGAAGCAGAATAGGAAGGAACCGATCCATGTGGATATTTTCAGGGTAATCAGTGATTAAATGAAATTGAGTTTGTTTGCAAATGGGCATTAAAAGGCACTGGGGCTCATTTCACCAGGAGACTCTACTGTACGGACACTGCTATTGGCTCAAACAGTGTCGCCCAATGGTCCTATTGAATTGGACAGGGTCGCACTGGGAGGTGCAGGGCTTACCGGGGCTGCCCCTGGGGGCTCCACCCCCCCACCGACCACATCCCCCACACCGCCCACAGGGGCTCCTGCCGTGCCCCCCTAGCATAAGTGAAACGCGTCAGGGGAGGGACACCGGTGGCCAACAAGGACCGGGTATCAGTCCCAGTCCGACCCTGGAACTGGATATTATAAGTATTATTTCATATTTCATAGGAAATCATCCATACCTGTTATAAATGTATTTAAAAATCTGAGCTGTCAATCATATATTGCCTGCCCAGCCTCTATGCCGCAGGCATTGGACAGGGTCGGATTGGTGGGTGCAGGGCCCACCGGGGCCCCACATTTCTCAAGGTGCCCCTTCTGGCCGTGTCCCCCGCACCCCCCACAGGAGCTCCTGCCCAACGTCCTCCCCTGAGCGCACATAAGTGAAACGCATCAGGGGAGGGACACCGGTGGCCGGGGGAGGACAAGGATCGGGTCTCAGTCCCAGTCCAACCCTTGGATTGGATATTATTTCTTATGACATTGAGTGTCACCCATTAAAAAAGGCCTTTAAAAATGAAAACATGAAACCCAAATTCTTCTTTTAATGAAATCATCCATACTAGGGATGAGCGAACTTTTTCTCCAGGCATGGATCCGCCATTGGCGAATTGTTTCGTGAAAACTTCTGTGAAAATTTGCCGCGGAAAAAATTGTTGTGCAGATTTTTTTTTGTTGCACGTCAAATTGGGGGCAGTTGCGTCAAAAAAGGGCGCGGTCACGTCAAAATGGCTGTGGTTGCATCAAAAAATGCGCGGGTGACAAAAAATAGATGCGGGCGACAAAAATATAGATGCAGGCGACAAAAAAATTGCTGCCAGTGACAAAAAAGATGTGGGCGACAAAAAAATTGTGCGACAAATGCGTTTCACAAATTTTTCGCCGCTTCGCAAATTTTCTTGCCGTTTCGCGAATTTTATGGCGAAGCAAAACGGAACAGATTCACTCATCACTAATCCATAACTGTAATAAATGTATTTAATGTATTTAAAAATCTGAGCTGTCAATCATATATTGTCTGCCCCACCTCAATGCCCGTGGCATAGAGGCGGGGCAGGCAATATATGATTGACAGCTCAGATTTTTAATTACAATTACTTTAACTTCCCATTCAGCACTCTAGATATCGCCTATATGGCAAATGCATACAATTTTAGGGTGATACAAAGCTTTGCCTTAATAACAGTGAACACAAAATGGCGCCGACCTGCTGGCAGTGACTGTAAATTCCAAGACTGAAGGGGAAAAACATTAAATAGTTTATAGGGTGTAAGTAAAGTTTATTTTGCTCAACTAAGATGATAGAAAAGGATTTGGAATTATTTTTTAGGGGGACAGGTCCCCCTTTAACTGCCCTCTTAACTAAACCAACCTCCTGCCACATTTTAATGGAGGACAAAGGGATCTCCTAACTGTAGAAATTGTTACTCTGTAGAGTAACGGGGAGAAACTGAATGATACCCTGTAAATGTATATTTCATGCATCCCCAACTATTGATTCCTTCTTTTCATTTTGGGAGCTCCAAATGCTATTGGCTGAAACGTGGTGCCATGTCATGCCAAGATGAAGGATATTTTGATGACTCTAATGGAAGAACAAACACATAAGGAAGAATTGGCAATAAGGAACGAATGCAGGTCTTTGGGCTCCTGTGGTGTCCCTGTAGGGTTCCCCTCTCCCATCTTCTACCCATCTCCAACTTGTGCTTCATTCAGACTGTACCAATTTGAGATAGTTGGACCACACCAGAGAATAGACCTTTGCATACACCCCCAGACACCCAAAGTAAAGGCACAGACAGTTCAATGCAATATCATTGGCCCTTGGCCAGTTTATTTATGCTTCACCAAAGATTAAAAACAAATAATAAATAAAACCCTAAGCCTGTCCAGTTCTACCTAATACACAGGTGGTTCCCTTGTCTATCAAGGGGTGAAGACCTATTGCCAAACCCCTAAAAGAAACTAAAAGGCTTTTTACTTACAGGTAACTCTCACTGTCTCACTCCAGGGTCAGACTGGGCGGGCGCGACACTGGGGAAAAATCCCCGCAGTCTAGACCCGACCCTTGCTGGCGCTCCCCCGGCCGACTGTTCCTCCCCTGATGCGTTAAATTTCTGCACGCTAGGGGAGAACGTCGGGTGGGGGACCCTGCGGGGGGTTAGGGGCGGCGGCGGGGGCACTTGCAGGGCCCCTGGGACGGAAGACCCGGTGGGCCCTGCAACCCCCAGTCCGACCTTGTCTCACTCTCTCGAGTTCCTGCTCGTTCCCAGGTTCTCACTCTAGAGGGCCCTCTCCGGCAGTTGGCTTTCTCCACTAGGCTTCCTTTTAGGTTCCCCCTCACACACAGGGACCAATCGGCCTTGTATCTCTACTCTTCACACTCAAGAAGAGCTGTCTCATTTAGACATCTAAGGACAAACCCATAAGTATGGGAGCGCACCATTTCAGCTGCCACCTAATTACATGGTTGGGAGGGAAAAGGAGCCTTGTAGACCTTCCTTTGTTGCCCATAGAAGGCAACATTTTCTGCACATGTTTAGGCTGTTCTGCCACAAGTTAATGAATCAGAAAGCAGCAGAGATGACACGGAACTCTGCATCTTCCCCAGGGGCTCTGTAAATTAGGGATGCACCAAATCCACTTTTTTGGATTTGGCCGAACCCATCGTAACGAATTAGGCCGAATAACGAACCGAATCCAAATCCTAAATAGCATAAGCAAAAGCTAAAGCCTTAAATCTGGGTAAAATGGGAAAAAGTTTCAACATCCATGTTTATGTGACAAAAAGTCCATGATTCGGATTTGGTTCGGCCAGAGGCATGGAATCCTGCATCTTGGCCGAATCCCGAACTGAACCCTGGATTTGGTGCATCCCTACTGTAAATACCCTCCCATAATCTGTTAATGTATTTTTTTACATACTCCCAAGTTATAGATTAGTGACTGTGTCTTTTATACATAGTTACAGGTATAGGACCCGTTATCCAGAATGCTCAGGACCAAGGGTGTTCCGGATAAGGGGTCTTTCCGTAATTTGGATCTCCATACCTTGTCTACTAAAAAAATCAATAAAACATGAATTAAACCCAATAGGATTGTTCTGCCCCCAATAAGTGGTAATTATATCTTAGTTGGGATCAAGTACAGGTACTATTTTATTATTACAGAGAAAAGGGAATCATTTAACCATGAAATAAACCCAAAAGGGCTGTTCTGCCCCAATAAGGGGTAATTATATCTTAGTTGGGATCAAGTACAGGTACTGTTTTATTATTACAGAGAAAAGGGAATCATTTAACCATGAAATAAACCCAATAGGGCTGTTCTGCCCCCAATAAGGGGTAATTATACCTTAGTTGGGATCAAGTACAGGTACTGTTTTATTATTACAGAGAAAAGGGAATCATTTAACCATTAAATAAACCCAATAGGGCTGTTCTGCCCCAATAAGGGGTAATTATATCTTAGTTGGGATCAAGTACAGGTACTGTTTTATTATTACAGAGAAAAAAGGAAATCAGCTTTAAAAATCTGAATTATTTGATTAAAATGGAGTCTATGGGAGATGGGCTTTCCGTAATTCGGAGCTTTCTGGATAACCGGTTTCCAGATAAGGGATCCCATACCTGTATTACATTGTTTTTGAGAATAATCTGCCATTGTACGAAGACCGAATGTGAAGATGAGTTTTAGTGTGAAGGAGAATTTCCTTTTGTGAAGGTGAGATACCACATAAGGCTGGCGTGAAACTCCTTTTTATTGGCACCATTGGAGGACTCGCGACAACGTTTATTATGTTATTAAATACACAGCGATGGCGTTCAGGCTTCCTAAATGTTTCATTATGTAAAACCGGCGCCATTCGTGCCGCAAGGTGACCAGTTCAAGCCAAGCATTACTCTGATTAGGATCTCACCATCACTTATGGAATTCTTTATTCTCAAACACTGACAGACATTATGATGAAACATGTTCATTGAGAAACTAGAACTCCCCCCAATGGGAAGGAGAAAGGGTTGGTACAAGGTTAAAACAAAAAGAGGCAAAGACAATGGCGCATAAATATTCAGAGAAGCATATTATGGCTCTCTGTTCCATTACATGCCATGGCAATACACAGTGGTTTGTAAATAAACTGTTTTGGGTCAGTTTTTTTGCCAAATAACATACATTTGGAGATACAGGTATGTATCCGAATTACGGAAAGCCCGTCTCCCATAGACTCCATTTTAATCAAATAATACAGAATTTTAAAACTGATTCCCTTTTATCTGTAATAATAAAACAGTACCTGTACTTGATCCCAACTAAGATATAATTACCCCTTATTGGGGCAGAACAGCCCTATTGGGTTTATTTAATGGTTAAATGATTCCCTTTTCTCTGTAATAATAAAACAGTACCTGTACTTGATCCCAACTAAGATATAATTACCCCTTATTGGGGCAGAACAGCCCTATTGGGTTTATTTAATGGTTAAATGATTCCCTTTTCTCTGTAATAATAAAACAGTACCTGTACTTGATCCCAACTAAGATATAATTACCCCTTATTGGGGGCAGAACAGCCCTATTGGGTTTATTTAATGGTTAAATGATTCCCTTTTCTCTGTAATAATAAAACAGCACCTGTACTTGATCCCAACTAAGATATAATTACCCCTTATTGGGGCAGAACAGCCCTATTGGGTTTATTTAATGGTTAAATGATTCCCTTTTCTCTGTAATAATAAAACAGTACCTGTACTTGATCCCAACTAAGATATAATTACCCCTTATTGGGGCAGAACAGCCCTATTGGGTTTTATTAATGGTTTATTGATTTTTTAGTAGACTTAAGGTATGGAGATCCAAATTACGGAAAGACCCCTTATCCGGAATACCCTTGGTCCTGAGCATTCTGGATAACAGGTCCTATACTTGTATAAAAAAACTGCCCTACTATAATTCCAGGGGTATCCAGGGCAGAATCGCTCATCCCAAATAGGGACTAGTCTTCCTTACCCATCATTGTTCATAAGGACTCTCCTAGAAACATTTATATGGAGGAACATACACTCTCGTTGTGGATTTCCCATACTAGGGCTGCCTATGGGACACTTTAGATAAATCCTATGGATGGAGAACCAGTGTCTTGTTCCAGAAACAAATATCCTTGACTTTTAATTTTCCTTTCCTTACAAGCTGTACTGGATAGGTCTTTGGACTCAGCTCAGATAAGTTAATGTCATAAACCTTCAGCTTATACTCTCGAATGTGCAGATGGGTTCTCTTTCTTTCTTTTTAATCTGGTCCTACATGATCAGATATGGTCAGGCAGTTAGTCTGATTACAATCAAACCACCCAACCATCTGGATATGGATTTCTGGTTGGAGAACATTATGATAGACCCTTCTGTAGCATGAAAGGTGCGGTGTCGAGCCTGCAACCCTTCCCCTAGTCAAACCCACACCTCTAACCCTTTCTCGCAAACAACACACATGGACACTGTAGCTGGAAGAGAAGGCCGCAGTTATTTACTTATTGACATAAAAACTTTACATCAATTTACAGTAACCAACAATCCTTACTCGCCTCCAAGGGATTGACCCTGAACCCAAATATAACGCCTGGTTTCTGCCTCCTTTTTCCCCAGCCCTAAGCCGAGGCTAACTGCCTTCCGATCAGGACCCCAGGCCTACTGGGCTACACTCTCCTTGTCAGGTACCCCCCTTAAACTTCCCCCTGGGGGCACAGAGTAAGGTACCCTCCGCCAACTGAGACAATAACAATGCTGCTAGCTACTCACTCTCCCGCCGTCTGGATCCAACTGAGGTAAGAGGGCGTCCCTTGTTAGACCATCCCCTCTGCCCAAGAATCTTCATGATCCCCCATTGGCTCGCTTTCTGAAACAGTAAAAGGGGGGCTACCCTTCTTGCCCTGTCATGCCCTGCTTCCCTATGCTGTACTTAGGGTCATTGGGCCCCAGGATTTTATCTGCCAATGCAACATATTAGGGTGCACATGGTGCATCAGAAGATGAGGGAGTGAAGAAGAGCCACAACTCCTCTTCACTACAGTTCTGATAGTTTGGGCTGTTATCCTCAACAGGGAAGGGAAGGAAGGAAAGTAAAGGGAAGATGACTATACTTGTGTATGGTCTCTTGAACAGTATCCATCTCTTTAGCCTGTGGGCCAGTGTATGGCCATGTTTGTAGCACTTACCCAGATCTTGGCAGTGCCCTTTTTGTTCTTCATTGTAACAGTTTTCATTGCTTTTATCCAAAGCCAAAATAGTTTGTGTGCCTTTTCTCTGATGAAAATGGTTGTTCCGTTGTTTTCTGTTCTACTATTGTTACCTGCCTAACAGGACCAGTGTTTCCAGTGGGAAGTATAGGAGACAGTGGACATTTCTCAGAAGGCAGGAGTGGAGGTAATGGCAATGGTTTTGAAAGAGTGGAGTGAATGCAAAGGATTGGAGGCCAATTTCTCTGATAAAAGGAGAGTTGGGATTGACCCATCTTGAAAGAAAAGAAATCAGGGGTTCAGATGTTGATGTTAAGAGTAAAAGAGTTGATGAACTGGGGGGGGGGGGGGAAGAGTGTCTGGAAGGGGCACCTTAACCAGGAGAAAGTGCAGAAGGTACAGAGAAGAACCAGCTGAGGAAAGGTAGCCCAACATTTGTAATTTTTATCTTTCCTTCTCCTTTATCTTCAGTCCATATTAATGTTACATCCCAGAAAACCAATGGTGGCCACCGAGTCTGATATTATTTCAGTTGTGTTACTGTTTCCCCTCACTGCTTTACACAAAAGAACAAATTGCTGCTAATTCATAGGAATTTGTTCTCAGCCATTGTCGGTTTTCCCCCGGTGATTCTCAGGCAGAAATAAGCCATTTCATTGTGTTCTGAGCCATTTATCTGGCACCATCACAGCACTAAGGTGTTAGTATTTCCCAATTCACGGAACGGCGGGGAGAAAAAAAAGTCTCATTTATCTGAGTCCAGCGAGAAAGAAAAGATCCATTCACCAATAGGGAACGCGGAGAGGTGAGAGTGAGGTTATTATCGCAGGTGTTGCACCTTTTGTATCGCATTTCCAGCTATATATCCCATATACTGTACCCAGGGGGGGGGGTCGTGCCCATAATACTGCCCTTACAGTAACCGGAACACCTTTGCGGAAGAATAGACGGATTAAATGAGAACCTGCCTTTCATTTCACAAAATAACCAGTAAAAGAGCTGGTTCTGGGCAATTAAATGTTCCCCTATTAAAGTCAGTTATTGTATTATTAGATATACTTTCTTTTTCTTTGGCTCATTCTGTCTTTATTAAAGTGGTTGTTTACCTTTAAATTAACCTTTCGTACGATGTAGACAACGATATTCTGAGACAGTTTGCAATTAGTGATGAGCGAATCATGCAAAATTCACGCAACACCGAAAAATTCGCTTTTAAATTAGACGTGACTGCGCCCTTTTTTTGAAGTCACTGCGCCCTTTTTTTGACGTGACTGCACCTGTTTTTTTACACGTGACTGCGCCTTTTTTTGTATCGTGACTGTACCCTTTTTTTAACGTGACTGCGCCCTTTTTTTTACACGTGACTGCGCCCTTTTTTTTACACGTGACTGCGCCCTTTTTTTTACACGTGACTGTGCCCTTTTTTTTACACGTGACTGCTCCCTTTTTTTACGTGACTGCGCCCTTTTTTTTTTTATGTGACTGCTCCCTTTCGTTTTTACATGACCGCACCCTTTTTTTAACGTGACTGCGCCCTTTCGTATTTACATGACCGCACCCTTTTTTTAACATGACTGCGCCCTTTCGTATTTACATGACCGCACCCTTTTTTTTTATGTGACTGCGCCCTTTTTTTTACACGTGACTGCTCCCTTTTTTTATGTGACTGCGCCCTTTTTTTTTACACGTGACTGCTCCCTTTTTTTATGTGACTGCGCCCTTTTTTTTACACGTGACTGCTCCCTTTTTTTACGTGACTGCGCCCTTTTTTTTTTATGTGACTGCTCCCTTTCGTTTTTACATGACCGCACCCTTTTTTTAACGTGACTGCGCCCTTTCGTTTTTACATGACCGCACCCTTTTTTTTTACACGTGACTGCTCCCTTTTTTTACGTGACTGCTCCCTTTTTTTTACACGTGACTGCGCCCTTTTTTTAACATGACTGCGCCCTTTTTTTTACACGTGACTGCGCCCTTTTTTTTACACGTGACTGCTCCCTTTTTTTACGTGACTGCGCCCTTTTTTTTACGTGACTGCTCCCTTTTTTTACGTGACTGCGCCCTTTTTTTTTATGTGACTGCTCCCTTTCGTTTTTACATGACCGCACCCTTTTTTTAACGTGACTGCGCCCTTTCGTTTTTACATGACCGCACCCTTTTTTTTATGTGACTGCGCCCTTTTTTTTACACGTGACTGCTCCCTTTTTTTATGTGACTGCGCCCTTTTTTTTACGTGACTGCTCCCTTTTTTTACGTGACTGCTCCCTTTAGTTTTTACATGACCGCACCCTTTTTTTTTATGTGATTGCGCCCTTTTTTTTTACGTGACTTCTCCCTTTTTTGTAATGTGACCAAGCCCTTTTTTTACGTGTGACAAATTTTTCCTCTGCCATTGGCTTCTACATGATCTCGACAGGTCTTAGATGGTGTATTTTTTCTTTCGGATTTGTCACAGTTTTGTTGCATAATAAATAGCAAAAAGAATCAAAATCATGAAAAAAATACAACCAGTGGTTAATGCCCCCCCCAAAAATATAAATCATAAAAAAAAAATACAACTGGTAGTAAATGCCCCCCCCCCCCCCCAAAAATATAAATCATGAAAAAAAATACAATTGTTGGTAAATACCCCCCATAAAATATAAATCATGAAAAAAAATTACAACTGTTGGTAAATACCCCCACCCAAAAAATATAAATCGTGAAAAACAATACAACCATTGGTAAATGCCCCCCATAAAATATAAATCATGGAAAAAAAAAAACCATTGGTAAATGCCCCCCCCCCCCCCAAAATATAAATCATGGAAAAAAAAAATTCAATCTTTGGTAAATGCCCCCCAAAAATATAAATTATGGAAAAAAATATACAGTTGTTGGTAAATGCCCCCCAAAAATATAAATCATGAAAAAAAAAACCTGTTGGTTAATGCCCCCTAAAAATATAAATCATGCAAAAAAAAAAAAAAAATACAACCATTGGTAAATGCCCCCTCACAAATATAAATCATGAAAAAAAAATACAACCAGAAGTAAATGCCCCCCCAAAAAATATAAATCATGAAAAAAAAAAACCATTGGTAAATGCCCCCCCAAAATATAAATCATGGAAAAAAAAAATTCAATCTTTGGTAAATGCCCCCCAAAAATATAAATTATGGAAAAAAATATACAGTTGTTGGTAAATGCCCCCCAAAAATATAACTCATGAAAAAAAAACCTGTTGGTTAATGCCCCCTAAAAATATAAATCATGAAAAAAAAAACCTGTTGGTAAATGCCCCCCAAAAATATAAATCATGCAAAAAAAAAAATAAAATACAACCGTTGGTAAATGCCCCCAGTGTGTATGGGAATGAAAAGTTTATTCTGCAAAGTTCAGGGCTCTGCGAGCAGAAATCTCACTAAACTTACACGAGAATCATTTCAGCCAAAGTATTTACTCATAAACTTCCAGCTCTGGAGAGAAATCGCTAAATCTGTAACGAACCTTCCGGCCAAATAAACCTCAAATTGATTGGGAAGCAGCGAAACTCCCGCGCCTTTTATTATTCATATCGAGATTCTGATTTAATGCACCCGGCAGGTATGGGAAGCAGAGCCGTTTATCCTGAGCTCCATTTCCCCGAGAAAAGGGGCGACTCCTGCATGTGTCTAATTTATAGCCCGGAATTAGAATGTTAACGACCCAGGTAGCCTGACAGTTTGTAAATTACAGGGTAAATATCCCAGGTCTAAACAAATACTTTGCATTACTAATAAGGATATGTCAGTAGCAAAAATATGTTTCTGCGGAATAATGCTGCTGCTCTTGTATATTATAAGGATATTAGAAGTTATACAGGGAACTCTGAGTATCACTCATGTATTATAAGGGATAATGTACCCCCTACTGTAAATGATAAGGATATTAGCAGTCACTGAGGGGTTCTGTGCCCATATAAAGGCACAAGGCTGCAGGCTGAGTTATACAGGGAACTCTGAGTATCACTCATGTATTATAAGGGATAATGTACCCCCTACTGTAAATGATAAGGATATTAGCAGTCACTGAGGGGTTCTGTGCCCATATAAAGGCACAAGGCTGCAGGCTGAGTTATACAGGGAACTCTGAGTATCACTCATGTATTATAAGGGATAATGTACCCCCTACTGTAACTGATAAGGATATTAGCAGTCACTGAGGGGTTCTGTGCCCATATAAAGGCACAAGGCTGCAGGCTGAGTTATACAGGGAACTCTGAGTATCACTCATGTATTATAAGGGATAAATGTACCCCCTACTGTAAATGATAAGGATATTAGCAGTCACTGAGGGGTTCTGTGCCCATATAAAGGCACAAGGCTGCAGGCTGAGTTATACAGGGAACTCTGAGTATCACTCATGTATTATAAGGGATAAATGTACCCCCTACTGTAAATGATAAGGATATTAGCAGTCACTGAGGGGTTCTGTGCCCATTTAAAGGCACAAGGCTGCAGGCTGAGTTATACAGGGAACTCTGAGTATCACTCATGTATTATAAGGGATAATGTACCCCCTACTGTAAATGATAAGGATATTAGCAGTCACTGAGGGGTTCTGTGCCCCCCATATAAAGGCACAAGGCTGCAGGCTGAGTTATACAGGGAACTCTGAGTATCACTCATGTATTATAAGGGATAATGTACCCCCTACTGTAAATGATAAGGATATTAGCTGTCTTCCCATAATTCGGAGCTCTCTGAATAACAGGTTTCCAGATAATGGGTTCTATACCTGTAAAACGTTTCTCTTAATATATATATATAATCTGTGCTTAATGCACAGCATGAGTTAATGTCCTATCTATATTAATAATGGGTGCAGAGAGGGCTCTCGTTGTTATATATATATATATACATGACAATGGTTGCTGAGATGTTCATGCTGTTTTGCTTTCCTGGTATCTAAGGCTCATTGTCTCCCTGCCCAGCTCCCTATGTCCCTGTGTATATTTATTATTACTCCATTTAGAGACAAATAAATACTCTCAGTCCCCATCACCCGCAGAAATATTCCCCCAGCCCAATAGAACCTTTCTCTCTGACAGAAACACCAGAACTGTTTTGTATAAGAAATATTCTGTATATTTTGCTTCGCTCCAAGGACTTTCCTATCAAATTGAAATCGTAACAATAGGGGGAAAAATGCTCAAGGGCTGTTTAAAGTGCAGGTAAATATAAATTCATACATTCTATGAGCCTAATGCTCTGCAGACTCGCTCCCCTTGGCAATAAAAGCATGTTGGGAAATAAAGGGAAAAAAAAATCTTTTTTTGTTCTTTAGAAAAAATGAAATAATAAAAAATAGGGGATTGTGCTGCAGAGACATAAAACCCTGTTACCCACGGCCCCTGCCATCATTCCCTATTTAATGCTTCTACGACTGAAGGAGAATGGGAAATAGAAAATAGAAAAATGCATATATACCTATTCAGGAGCCTCGCTTTTGTTTTGTAACCATTAAACATAGTGAGAAAGACATAAAATGAAAATCACTCAGGATTGGTGTAATTTGGTAAAAATAAAGCAAAACCTACAGACTTTTCTGTTTGTAACAGCCATACTCACATCTCATTCCCTGGGCACTATGTTTTAGATCAGTGCTGTCCAACTGGCGGCCCGCGGGCCGCATGCGGCCCGCGACCCCCCTCTGTGTGGCCCCCCACCTGTCTGGCTGCTTTGATGGCTTACTCTTGTGTAAGATTTAAATGGTATCAGTACTGTGATTAACTGCCCCCCCTGCATGGTTCTCACCTCAGATTCAGGCTGTAATCCCCTGTATTGTTTAAATATGTAATCCCCTGTGTTTTTCACACCTTTTAATACCTGCATTGTTCAACCCCTTCAGTGTTTACACCTCAGTCTCAGGCTGTAATCACCCCCATTGTTCCCCTGTTCACACCTCAGGAGCAGTAGAAACCCACAAATAAACCCTGCACACTACAAAAAGAACATATACTGAGGTGGTACTGCAATTAAAAAGTTTTTTAATATATAGTTATTGTGCAGACTGTATGAGCAGTGCCAGCATTGTGTCACTGTAGGCTGCCTGTGTGTGCCATATACACAGGCAGCATAGGGCAAGCAGAGTATGGCACACACAGGCAGGGTAGGGAAGGCAGAGTATGGCACACACAGGCAGAGTAGGGCAGGCAGAGTATGGCACACACAGGCCAAGTTTGGCACAAACCAGCCAAGAATGGCACACACAGTGAAAGTATGGCACACGCAGGCAGGGTAGGGAAGGCAGAGTATGGCACACAGGCAGGGTAGGGCAGGCAGAGTATGGCACACACAGGCCAAGTATGGCACAAACCAGCCAAGAATGGCACACACAGTGAAAGTATTGCACGCAGGCAGGGTAGGGCAGGCAGAGTATGGCACACACAGGCAGGGTAGGGAAGGCAGAGTATGGCACACACAAAGGCAGGGTAGGGCAGGCAGAGTATGGCACACAGGCAGGGTAGGGAAGGCAGAGTATGGCACACACAAAGGCAGGGTAGGGAAGGCAGAGTATGGCACACACAAAGGCAGGGTAGGGAAGGCAGAGTATGGCACACAGGCATGGTAGGGAAGGCAGAGTATGGCAGGTTTGAGCTGTACTACAACCATTAATATGGGTATGGTCATGTGATAACATGGGTGTGGTTTCAAGTGGGTGCGGTTTTAAAAAGGGGGGTGGTCAAAACTGGCTTCCATTATCGGCCCTCCACCATGTAGGTCGGAAAAATTCCGGCCCTCGGTACAACAGAAGTTGGACAGCACTGTTTTAGATTATGGTTTAATAGATGCTGCCAGGGAAACAAAATACCCTAAAATAGTGAGTAGTTGGAGCTACAAAATATCCAGAGTGGGCAGTAACCCTTCCAACACTTTCCCCTGTCTCTGCCCCTATATATTAGGTACCTACCTAGTGCTACCAACCCCTATTTCTGTAGGGAAATGAGAGCAGGGCAGGCAGTAACCCTTCCAACACTTTCCCCTGTCTCTGCCCCTATATATTAGGTACCTACCTAGTGCTACCAACCCCTATTTCTGTAGGGAAATGAGAGCAGGGCAGGCAGTAACCCTTCCAACACTTTCCCCTGTCTCTGCCCCTATATATTAGGTACCTACCTAGTGCTACCAACCCCTATTTCTGTAGGGAAATGAGAGCAGGGCAGGCAGTAACCCTTCCAACACTTTCCCCTGTCTCTGCCCCTATATATTAGGTACCTACCTAGTGCTACCAACCCCTATTTCTGTAGGGAAATGAGAGCAGAGCAGACGTGTAATCTGATCTCTCTGCATGGCCAGCGTTAGCCCAGGACCAGGAGGCTCTGGACAGCCAATTTCAGCACTGGAGGCTCAGGCTTTAGGGCCCAGCCTGGAGGAAGGTTTGGAGAGAGATTCTGACTCTCAGACATTGGAGTTTGGGTCGGTTGGAGGAGGTGTGGGGAGACCTGCACAGGAGGAGCTGAGCGGCAGCCATTGTGGGACAGTGGAAGTGCAGGCAGGAGAGATGGGGCCCCGGGCCCCGCGCCCGGCCAAGCAAACTGCAGAGGGAAAGACCGTTGGAGGCAGAAAGTCAGAGCTGGGAGCTGAAGCTCCAGAAGTAAGAAGGAGTGAGAGAAACAAACAGAAGCAACAAAATGCAGCAGAACTTACCCCGGGGGCAGCTGAGGAGGGAACTGGTGGGGTAAGTACCAAACCCCCTGTTCCTAAAGCCAAGAAATCCCAGGGCTCTGTTTCTGTGGGGGCTTCACCTTCTGGCGCTACAGTGGGGGGAGAAGCAACACTGAATGCTAAAGGTGCATCTAACAGGAAAAAACAAGATGGTGGCAAAGCTGTGTCACAATTACCTGTAGGTGAACTACAACTCCCATCATCCCCTGTAAACATCACTTCTGGGAGCCAAATGTGTTCCACTGGGGGGGAGGAATATGTGGTGCCAGAAACACCCCTTGAGGCCTGTGCTGCAGGGGAAAGTCCAGTTGAAAGGGAAAAAGCAGATTATTTGTCCCAATCTGGCAGAATTGCTGCTGAGGTTTCCCAGGCCGGGGAATCCAACTCTCAGGATCCTGCAGGTAACGAGACACCTGAACCCAATTCCCAGCTTAACCCTTCCGCTGCCAAACTGAGTGCAGCCACTAGAGGGAACGTGGGCAGCCCGGCTGTGAGTGTGGGGTCTGATACAAGCAGTGGGGCTGGGGATTCAGATGGGGAGCAGGAATCTCAGGGATCCACTGACTCTCATTTACATGCAAAGTGCCAGCCAACTGCACAAAAGAGCCCAGATGCACCCACTGATGGAAACCCCCAGGCACCCAGTCATAAGGATATTGTCCCTCTTCTGCAAGAGCTGAATGATATTTATAAGGTGAAAGGAAAGAAAGAGGCAGCAATAGTTGCGCAGCGCAAGTTGATCAAAGCTGCTAATAACAAAACCAGAGGCAGACTGGAACTGGACCTCATTACTCTTAAAGGGGAGCTCTTTGAAATCGAGGTCTCCATAGAGAGACTGCTGAGCAAAGCCGGGCCCTGGAGAGAGACTTTTGAGAACAGAGAGCGGTTTGAAAAGATGCAGAAATCTCTGAGGCAGGAGGTGCCGTACCGTAGCCGCAAGCCCAGCTCCACCAGCCACTCGGCCTCTTCTGATACAGAGGGGGAATTCAAGCGGCCACAAGCCCCAGCCAAGAAAGCACCGCCAAAGGGCAAGAGGAAGGATGCCATCCACTGGCAGCAGCTGGCATTTAATGTGCAGGAGGAGGTGGAGCAGGAGAAAAAGCAGCAGCAACAGAGGGAAGAGTTTAACGTCACCCAGGAAGATTTCCCTCCTTTGTCACCCGGCGCCCAACCAGCTCATCCCAAGGTGGCGCAGGGAGATCCAGTTGCACCAATACCGTCCAACAGTTCAGCTGCGAGTGGCATGTCTGGGGTGGTGCATGGAGGTGCTGTTGGTATGAGTGAGGGTGCGCCTGTGCTTGCGGGAGTGAGTGCTCACAGAGAGTCAGTGGTGATGGGTGCACAAGGGGTGTCGGGTAGTGATGGGAATAAAACCCCAAAGCAGTCGGTTACAGCTGAAGGGAGAGGTGGCAGGGCCCAGGCAGGAGGGGAAAGGCAGCAGGGACAGAATCCTAGGGGTCAGCAACCTGGGGAACAGGCCTCAACTTCTGGGGCAGATGGGGGCACATCGGGTAATTTCTGGGAGCGCAGACGGTTTTTCCCAGCAGGGGAAGGGCCTTCCTTTGGGGGTCAGGCTTTCCGTAGGCAAAATTGTGTCAAATTGGTGTGGGGAGGGAAAAAAGAGGAGGCCCCTAAGAGAACCTATGTCATTAGGACCCTGCTAGAGAAATCTGCCAAGTTTAAGACCAGTGACCTGGAGGCCTGTATTGTCCAGTCCCCTACAGAGTGGGATGTCAGCTTCAGAATCCCGCAGGGCTTAGATGCATTTTGGCGTCTCTTTGACACCCTTAAGAACCAGCCCGAATGGAAAAACTTTGATGCCATTCCAGTTTCCAGGCCTGAGACCAAAAATATCACCATCATCGTCAAAAATGAAGGCGTGCCAGTAAATGATGTGGTGTTGTGGTTAAAGCGCCAGTGCACCCTCCTTGCCCCACTGACCCGTGTATGTGAAGATGATGTGTGGACAGGTGGGTGGAAAACAGAGGTAGAACTGAAGGTTGTAGATAACGTCCCCCAACATCTGCCCAACACCTTCTTCATTGGCAAAGAGAAATGCATCTGTTTCTATGCCGGCCAATCGAGGAGGTGCTTTAAGTGCGGTTCCCTTAACCATCTTGCTAGCTCCTGTCTGGTGGAAAGGTGCGCTTACTGTGGGAAGATAGGTCACACAAAAAAGGTGTGCAAAATCATAAAGTGCAACCTCTGTGGTAAAGAGGGTCACCCCCACCGCCTGTGCCCTAAAGCCTGGCATAATAACAACGGCCAGAAGGGAAACATGGCGGAGCAGGAGGAGGATCAGCTCATGTTTGAGGCAGTTCAGGAGGTGGAGCAGCAGTGCAGGGAGGAGCTTAGGCAGAAACCAGAGGCTGCAAAGGCAAATCAGGCCCAGCGGGAAGTCCCAGTGGGAGATCAGAGCAGTAAGGGCAGGAAGGCACAAAGTCAGGAAGGGAGCTCCAATGGTCAGAGGGTTGATGATCAGAGGTCATCACCACAAGCGGGCCCATCACAGGCTAAAAAAGGCCTTTCAGAGGCTCCAACAACCCCCCCAAATGCCCCTGATCCCAAGCAACAGCTGAGTATTTCAAGGGCAGCATCCCCCCAACAATCTCAGGAAATCAGCCTGAGCCCTGCACCCCCCTTGCAGGAACACCCCAAAAAGAGAAAGAAGAAGAATAAAAAGAGTAAACGAAGCAGTGAGCAGGTAGATGCTGATTCTCCTGAGGTAGGGGGCTGGCAGTTTGTTAAGTCCTCAGGTAAGAGGTCCCCCGGAGTCATGACCTTCCCGGAGACATCCAATCGTTATGCCCAGTTGCAGATCGAAGGGGATGACTCCGGGGAGGATGATTCCAATGAGGATGATTCTTGGGGATCCATAATGGAGGAGGAGTACCAGAGAATGGAGAAAGAAGTTTCTCTGGAGCAGTCAGCGCAGCAATCAGCTGCATTTAGTCAGTCAACCCCTAGGGGTGGTGGGACCATATCAGCTGATGTGGGGTGTAGTAACGCCTCTTCAGAAGTGGTTGGGCCCACTATATCTCAGCCTGAGGTGGATGTGGTTACAGATGTTGAGGTGATCCCTCTTGGGGATGAGGACCCTATACCAGCAGGGGTTCAAATTAAGAGGTTTGGAGAAGAGGTATGTGAAGAGGAAAGAGAAGGGAAAAAAGCCAAATTTAAAAACCAACATGGCTACGTCTCCAATTAGGATTTATACATCAAATGTCTGTAGCATCCGCTCGCCCAAGGCTAGATTTCTAGCCTTCTCTAGTCTCTCATCGTCAGATGGAGACATCTTTTTCCTTCAGGAGACTCGTTTAACCACCAGAGCTGACATTCGGAGGGCAACCTCTGAATGGCACGATGGGCCCTCTGTCTGGTCAATAGCGGCCGAGCCATGTGGGGGTGTAGGGGTGCTGTTCAGAGCTGCCTTAAATGTTGTCCTTCACCGTCTCATTGAGATCCAGGTAGGCAGGTGTCTGCTCCTTGATGTCACAGTGGGGGGTAGGAGGATGCGCCTTATTAATATCTATGGGCCCCAGTCTGCGCAGGAAAGGAACGCACTGCTGTCGGACATGAGGCAGTACCTCCACACTTCCCTCCCAGTGGTTCTTGCTGGTGATTTCAACCAGGTTTTAAGGCCACAAGATAGAACAGGGACTAAAGGCTACAGAACAGAAGGGTATTTCCTTAATAATATCATCCAGCAGGCAGGCCTGGTTGATGTTGCTACCAAGAATGGCCGTACTGGGCGGCATACTTACCACTGTGCGGGGCGATCCAGTCGTCTGGATATGGCCTTTGTTGGGGCAGGGGAGACTTTCACAGATGTACGGGAGCAGGCTGTGGAATACTCCGATCACTTGGCAGTCTCTTTTTTGTGGGGGGCTTCTTCTGTTCCAGTCAGAGGGAGGGGCCTTTGGCGGCTTAATGCCAATTCCCTAGTGGGGCAGTCAGCTCAGCGGTCCTTCAAGATGCTTCTTGAGTGCGAGATTGATAGGGTTGACTTTTATGACTCTGTGTCATTGTGGTGGGAGGAGGCCAAGGAGACCTTCCGAACTCACTTCAGGAGGCTATCTGTACGCAGGGAGGGGGAGAAATACAAAAGGTACCTGTCCCTACGAAAGAAGTTAGAGGCCAGTATTTCGGACGGGGTGGATGGGGCAAAGTTGAACCAGCTGAAGGCTGAGATCAGGCGGCATCAGTACAGCCGGTACAGATCTCTGGTTCTGGAAAGGGACTATGGGAGTTTTCACTCACCGGACCCTTTTCAGAATTACCGAGATTCTGTGGCCAGGAAGTTAGTGACCGGCCTCATGGACACCCAGGGTAAGTTGCAGACTAACAGGGAGGGTATTCTGGGTGTTGTGAGGTCATACTATGCCGACCTTTTCCAGAACAAGGCTTTGGATAGGGACTGGCTGACTGACTACTTGGAGGCGACCCCAGGGCCTGATACTTCCAATGTGGACTTTTCCCCTCTGGAAGCAGAGATCACGGAGGCCGAGGTAAGAGCAGCCATTGACACCCTTCATAAAAAGAAGGCGCCAGGCCCAGACGGCTTAACGGCCGAGTTTTATAAGACTTTCAAAGATGAGTTGGCCCCGGTCCTCGTGGAGGTCTTTAGAGACAGCCTGGCGGAGGGCATCTTGCCCCCCTCCATGAGGGTTTCCTCTTTGATCCTGCTTTCAAAGGGTAAGGACTCAGAGCGTATTGAGAACTGGAGGCCTATTGCCCTTCTCAATAACGATAGAAAGATCCTCGCAAGGGTATTTTTTGATAGACTTATTCAGTTCTCAGGCACATTATTGTCAGGCTTTCAATTCGGCACGGTGAAAGGGCGGAGCATCTTTGGGGCTCTTCTTACTATCAGGGAGACCTTAGAGGTATGCAAAGCTCAGAGCAAGGGCTGCTACATTGTCTCTTTGGACCAGGCCAAGGCTTTTGACCGGGTGAATCACGAGTACCTGTGGTCTACTTTGGGTAAGTACGGCATCCCGGGCAAATTTATCCAATGGCTGGCAGTTTTGTATGAAGGGGCCGTAAGCTTCCCACTTGTCAATGGTTGGAGGGGAGATGATTTCAATGTAGAGTCTGGTGTGCGACAGGGTTGCCCCTTAAGCCCACTCTTGTACGTATTTGCCATAGACCCCTTTCTGCGGAGTCTGGAGAGTTGTGGCTTGAGGGGTATGTCAATCCCCAGATGCCAGACATTGGCATCGCTCGCCTATGCGGACGATGTCACAGTGGTAGTGTCCAGTCCAGGGGACAGGAGGCTGCTTAACGAAGCCATCGAAAGCTACTCTGAGGCCTCTGGGTCAATGATTAACTATGACAAGTCGGAGGCTTTTTGGACGTTGAATGGTGAGCCTGACTTCCAGCTCCCTGAATTTTCAACTGCCCCATCCCACATAAAGATCCTGGGGATAAAGTTTGGGAGGGAAGACAATTGCAGGCTAAATTGGGATGAGAAACTGAATGCCGGAACAGCAAAGGTCCAGCGATGGAAGGGATGGAGGCTGGCCTACAGGGAAAGGGTGAAGCTTATCAAGGCCTACCTGGTCCCTCTGTTTTTGTTTGTAGCGTACGTGTACCCATTGCCAGAATCTCTCTACGCCAGGGTCCACAGCCTGTTTTTCCAGTTGCTCTGGGGACACAAGCTGAATCCAGTCAAAAGGGGGATAACGTACCTGCAGCGGAAGGAGGGAGGGCTGGACATGCTGTGTCCTGTGGCTTTCTTTGGGTCACTTTTCCTGAAGTTTAACTTTGGGGGTTTGGCCCAAAGAAGTGATTCCCTGTGGGAAGTTTGTATCAGGAACTGGGTATCGCCTTTTGTAGGGACATGGCTACAAGGCGGTAGCATGAAGAGAGTTCGGGCAGGACAGGGTCCCCTCCCATCATACCTTCTTCTCGCTCTGAAGATTCTGAAGAGGTGGAATGTCGGGGTGGGTGAGTTGGCCACATGTTCCCGAAGGCAGTTGTACCACAGGGTGATCAGGGCCTACTTTGCTGTTCCTCTCGCTCTGAGAGACTGTGTGGGGAACACCCTTGAGGAAAGCCTTCGCTATCTTAATGGCAGGAGGTGCCCCCCTAAGTTCTTTGATATCAGTTGGCTTTCACTTCAGGGGAAACTTTATGTCCGTGGCAACCTGACATACCTTAACATTGACAGCAGGGATTGCCCCTGGGAGTGTGGGGAGGAGGAGACCCAGGAGCACTTTCTTGTCAGTTGCCCAGTGACCAAGGATGTGTATGGTCAGATGGCGGCCGCCCTTAGGGTCCCAGTATTGAACCACCTGAACTATGCAGGCTCAGCCTATGGGGTTCCCGCTAGGTACCACCCACTGGACCGTGAGACACTCTATATGATCATTGCATGCACACGGTACCAGATCTGGCAGCATAGGTGCAGGAGATCCTTTGGCCATTTGGAGGCTAACGCAGGCAACATTGTGAAGGCAGCTCTGGGTCAGCTGAGTTTCCTGAAGGGAAATGAGATAAAGAGGTCACCCTCCAATCAGAAACTATGGCGAGGGGTGCACCTTACTCTGTCCTCTTCATAAACATGTCCTCTTCTCTAGGTATGTACCTACTGTGTGTATATGGCCCCCCAGCACTGACACTGCTCTTCCCTCTCTCTATAGGCTGGAGGGCGGTTTTGTGTGGCCTGGGGCAATCTGCTCGGCATGGATATATATATGTTATGTGCATCATTCTGTTATTGTGTTGCTTATATGCTATTGATTGTGGTTTTTTTTTGTTGGGGGATGGAAAATGGAGGTTGGTGGGTTGGACCAGGAAAGACTTTTCTGGGGATGGTGGGTTGGTTGGGGGTGGTGGAAGGAAGCCGTATGGACAAACACAGGACTCTGCAAACCAGCCTTTGATTTGGTGTGTTTGGTGGGGAGTTGCCAATGGACAGACGGATGGACTCTGTGGGCTGGCGGGATATGGTGGGTTTGTGGGGTTTGTTTTGTTATGTTTGTTTCATGATCTGTGAAATGTGTATGATATGTTGATTATTCATTGTAAAGTGATATTATAAATAAAAAAAATTCCTATATATTAGGTACCTACCTAGTGCTACCAACCCCTATTTCTGTAGGGAAATGAGAGCAGGGCAGGCAGTAACCCTTCCAACACTTTCCCCTGTCTCTGCCCCTATATATTAGGTACCTACCTAGTGCTACCAACCCCTATTTCTGTAGGGAAATGAGAGCAGGGCAGGCAGTAACCCTTCCAACACTTTCCCCCTGCCTTTATCCCTATAGATACCCAATATATATATATATATTTATATATCGCACTGCCCTAAAACAGTAATGAATATGAACAAGATGATATGAAGGTAGATGTGTATGTAAACCTACATGTATATTAGTAGCCTTCATGATACATTTGTATTACCCAATAGCAAGGCATACGTTTATTTTTTCCATTCCACTTCATTACGGATGAGTTGCATGACACACAGACCATCTCCAAAATAAATGAAAATAAGAAATGTTCAGTAAATCCCACTGCCAACTCTACTCCGATTAACCCCCCAGAGGAAGGCTGAAGGCAAGCTGTTTATCTGGGCATGTATCTAGCATACTGGGCTCTATTGGCAGTAGAAGAACACAATAAAACGTCCCTTGGCTATGCAATAAAACCCAACCTAGCACAGTATTTTGCTATTTCTCTAATCTTTTACATTTTATCAGCTATGAACTGATTGAATTTCTGGAACTTCAGTGAGAAGCTTTTCATGTATAACTGCAAGTGCCAGATTGAGGTGCCAGCGTGCCAAGATGTCTCTTATTAAGAAATCAGTGCTGCCAAGGTATCTCTTTGTTTAATGAGGCAGAAAATCTACCTGTCGATGGAGAAACTGCGCTTTAATCCCCGTCCAACTCGGTTTCATTGTTGAATATTCTCCAAAAATCTCTGCTGATGTCTTTCTGTCGGCTTTAGCCCATAGGATAAACCCATGGAGCTCTTTGGGATTAGTTCCCAGGATTCCCTTTGTCTATTTGCATATGTATAAGGCAGTCTCCCCAACCCTAATGATTTGTTTGTTATTTAACTGGATTATTGGGATCCTTAAGATGCAATAGGAACCAGAGAATTGGGACATTTCTTGCGCCCATTCTTTGGGTGCAAGTTTGTTTTTGGCGGAGACCATTGTGGGTACCCTGGAATCCCCGTGGGACAGAGTTTGATTGGTCGGATGTCTAAGAGGAAGCAACAAGACGAGTTATGGGCGAAATGTTTCGCCAGGTAGGGATTTGCGGTGAATTTCCGTGTTTCGCCACTGGCGGATTGTTTCGCAAAACAGATGAAAAAATTCGCTGAGGAAAAATTTGACCCACGTCCAAAAATTGACGCCGGCAATGAAATAATAGCCGCGGGTGACAAAATAATAGCCATTCGACAAAATAATAGCCGCGGGCGACAAAATAATATCCGTGCAACAAATTCAGTGTGGTCATTTCCTAGTAATATCCCCCCATGCTGCGTGCTAGTCTATAGTGATGAGAGAATCTGTCCCATTTTGCTTCGCCATAAAATTCGCAAAACGGCAATAAAAGTCGCGAATAGGCGAAAAATTTGCGAAACACATTTGTCGCACGATTTTTTTTTTGTCGACCGCATCTATTTTGTCGGCCACGTATATTTTTTGTCGGCCACACTTTTTGATGCGACCACGCCCAATTTCTACGCGACTGAGCCCTTTTTTGTGCCATGCCCGTGCCCGATTTGGCACGACCACGCCCAATTTAACGTGCACCAAAAAAAAACCTGTGCAACGACTTTTTCCGCTGCACATTTTAACGGACGTTTCACAAAACAATTCGCCAGTGGCGAAATGCGGAAATTCGCTTCGAATCCATGCCTGCCGAAAACATTCGCTCATCAATACTGGTCCACAGTATGTTAAAGGGTTCACTTGCCGCATATTCATCTGTAAACCTATGGGCTTCCTTATCAATTTTCGAGTTTGTTTTTCTAAATCGCATGAATGAAAAACTCGAAAATCTCGGAAAACACTCGGAAAACTCCAAAAACTTTTGAGTTTGAGAACACGACTTTGAGTTTGCCCATGACAACTCCCATTGACTGTTACATGGTGAATTTTTTTATTCAAGCTTTTTCCACTTAATAAAGACCGGACATTCTAGTTTTCGAACCATAACTCAAATTTGAGTTTTTTAAGTGCAAAAAGACTCAAATCGAGAAAAGAAGATCAAACTCAAACGTTGATGAATAACCCCGTTAATATGGCGAGTGTGAGTCTAGAGTCCACTCCATATAGACACTATAAAATGCAGTGAGAACCCACAGAGCACACAGATATTGTATCTCCAGTAACTATAGATCCAGTCTTGGTCAGTCCTGAAGGTCAGATGGTCGCTGATGGCAGATTATAGTAGGGACGTTGATCTAAGAAACTAAAAAACCCCTCTAATCTATCGTCCAGCTCAGTAGTCGCCCCCTTGGGATGAGGCTACAAAAGAGGCAGAAGTACAGATGACATTACTGGCTGTGTAGGAGGCATCCAGTTTTGGTCCATCATAGAGTTAAATCGAGCAATCTATCCAATCAGTGACTTACACGAATCATAGACTATTATCCTGAGCCACTTCATTCATGAAAGAATCACTGATTGTCACTGATTGATCATTCCGATGACACGGTGAGAGTGGCGGCCATATTGATGACATCAGGTCCATGTCTCCAACGCTGTGCATCCAACAGCTTCCTGATGAACCAGTGAGGGTTTCGTATGGTTTCCCTCTTTGCCATCCTGAGATTTGTGCATAAATACAATCCATGTAAGCACAAATGGCCTTACTATAGAGTTTTTTTCGCTTCCGAATGTTCAGATCCGAAAATGTTGTGACTTTTGGAATGCAACCACGATATTTGCGTACGACCGATAAAAGAATTTTAGTGACTTTTTCAAACATCAGAAATTATCGTGGTTACTCTGAATTTTTTCCAATCGTGATTTTAACCACCAAAAAATCATGGTTTAATGAATGGGCCCCTTAGTGAATGGCCCCCATAGAGATCCAATAATCTGTTAGTTCAACATAATTTTAGAGTTTAAGCATAGTTCATAATTTGATTTACAATGATTACTAAAATGAAAATACATTTTTTCGTGTTAACCGCTTCCATCTTCTCTTGGAGATGTTCAGGGCTTTCTTGTTTCACGTCTTCAATGTAAAGGTTCCCTACAAAGTGAGACGCAGGCAAACCAATGGCACAGCCATGTTTTTGTCTATAGAAAAAAGTGATATTAAAACATAGGTCTGGTAAGGAACAAACAGTTTTGTTCCGCTGCAGAGAGTGGTGTCTTGTTTCCCCCATTGTAGGACACCATGGTCTCATCGGTCTCCAGTTTTACCTCGTGCACTTTGTTGGCAAAGCACAAGGAGTTCCGAATGCGTTGAGAGTTTTTAAGAGAGTTAAGATAAGATAAGATAAAGAGTTAAGATGTTGGTCACATATTAGGAATGTTATAATTCAAAGAGTTGATGCTGCCTCAGAAGGTCTCCTTTGTGTATTTTAGGGAGTCCATATAGGCATAGAGTGGTTCCGCTGGGTAGAGGCAATGATACAAATCCAGACTGATGTCATCGTCCTTCTCAAGCTGTGGAAAGTAGTCATCATTGAGTGGGAATCATTGAGTAGTATGGCCACTTTAGAGTGTTCAGTACCACCGTAGATCTCCCTTTATCTTCTGGCAGGACAGTGACACTTGGGTCCTTGGAAACAATGCTGGAGCCCTTCTCCTCTGCAAACTTTACTTGATAAGTTGGGACAGGGTGCTATAGCATGAACTAGGGGTACTGATACCCTCAACTGGATGTTTTCAGCCTCATCAACTGGTATCTTAGAATTGTGGATGAAATCTTTACCTTGGTGGTTTCACAACAATTCACACTTCCAGTCAACTACATTAACGATAAAATCAAACTAAAATAAAATGCCTCAATGATACAAATCCAGACTGATGTCTATGTCCTTCTCAAGCTGTAGAAAGTAGACTAGTGCCTTTATTCTTGTAGCTGCTCCTAGAATTCCTCTTGCATCTCATATCTATGGGAATCATTAAGTAGTTTTTTGAGCCAACAACTAACTGAATATGTTCATCGGAACCATTGGGAGTCCATATAGGCATAGAGTGTTTCCCCTGGGTAGAGGCAATGATACAAATCCAGACTGACGTCTATGTCCTTCTCAAGCTGTAGAAAGTAGACTAGTGCCTTTATTCTTGTAGCTGCTGCTAGAATTCCTCTTGCATCTCATATCTATGGGAATCATTGAGTAGTTTTTTGAGCCAACAACTAACTGAATAAGTTCATTGGAACCATTGGGAGTCCATATAGGCATAGAGTGGTTCCCCTGGGTAGAGGCAATGATACAAATCCAGACTGATGTCTATGTCCTTCTCAAGCTGTAGAAAGTAGTCTATAACCTTTATTCTTGTAGCTGCTCCTAGAATTCCTCTTGCGTCTCATATCTATGGGAATCATTGAGTAGTATGGCTACTTTATAGTGTTCAGTACCACCGTAGATCTCCCTTTATCTTCTGGCAGGACAGTGACACTTGGGTCCTTGGCAACAATGTCGGAGCCCTCCTCCTCTGCAAACTTTACTTGATAAGTTGGAAGAGGGTGTTATAGCATTAGCTAGGGGTACTGATACTCTCAACCGGATAGTTTCAGCCTCATCAACTGGTATCTTATAATTGTGGATGAAGTCTTGGTGGTTTCACAACAATTCATACTTCCACTAACTAAAATAAATTGCCTCAATGACGATCATGGTCCCATTGTGACTGAATCACACTTTCACACATCTGTGAGTTTTTTCTGAGCCAATACCTAACTGAATAAGTTCATTGGAACCATTGTGATTGGACGTCTGTGCCTGTACTACCATTAGGGGTTAAAATGCCGGGGAATTCCCTTCCACTCTCTTCAAGAAAACTCAGAAAGTCCAGTTGATTCAGACTTAAATCTACTCGATTCTGTATACAATAAACTTACTGTGTCTATGAAAAACATGGCAAACCCTGGAAACCACGGCACTAACTGTTCTACAGAAATTCATTCATATCCAGTTACCACTGTGTCAACAATTAATGAGACTTTAAACCACTAAATTGTCAACAGTTCTTAAAAAAAATAAAATGTGTCGGGAAAATGAACTAATTAGGGAGACATTAGAAAGAGCATCTGCTTTAATTGCCCCTTTTGCTGCTAAATAATTACGTTTTTACATTAGTCGTTATTTCTATTCCATCAAAAAAATATGAAATGACCTTTTGATCATTCAAAAATAAAAAAGTGCAGAACTAAGAGAGAAACTAATGAGAACATCAAAGGCACAAGTTATTGTGATTATCGGGCAGTTAAAGGGAAACTAAACCCCCAGAATGAATACGTAACCAACAGACAGTTTATATTATGTTAAGTGGCCTATTAAAGAATCTCCCCAAACTGGAATATATATATATCAGTAAATATTGCCCTTTTACACCCTTTCCCTTGAGCCGCCATTTAGTGATGGGCTGTGTGCGCCCTCAGAGATCAGCTGACAGGAAGTGATGCAGCTCTAACTGTAACAGGAAGTAGTGTGGGAGCAAAAGGCAGAACTCTGCCCATTCATTGGCTGATGGGGCCTAGCATGTATGTGTGCCTTGGCTTGTTTGTGTGCACTGTGACTCCTATGATCCCAGGGGGCGGCCCTTAGTACCTAAAATGGCAGTTTCCTATTTAGGATTACCCAATGGCACATACTGCTAAAAAAGTATATTTATATGAAAATGGTTTATTTAGATGAAGCAGGGTTTTACATATGAGCTGTTTATGTGATATATTTGTATAGAGACCGACATTGTTTGGGGGTATAGCCACCACAGCTGATACAGTCCCCCCCCTTTAGTGCATTTTATTATATTTTTAAAACAATAAACCTGATTTAGCAATAATAAGGGGCCGGCCATCATGGGAATAACCATTTTTTGGTTTTATCTCCGCAGGAAACCCAGGGAAAAAAAAAAGCGAAATGATTCCATTTTGAAGCATCTACTTCTGGATATTATGACACCGCGGATCCAAGGGATAATTAAAAGGAATTAGCTATTCCGTTGATGAGAATTACAATGTTTGGATCATGTTCCATTTATTTTCAAAAATCCTTTGAAGAACGGAGAATCTTTCTGTCTAATGAATTCTCCAGCCGCCTCGCCGATGCCGGAAGGTCTGTGATTAATGATAATCACGGGATATTATACCAATTTATTCCCACACTGACCAATTACGCCCCGGCCTCATCTTCTCTACTCTGGAAGCCGAAAATTAGGAGACTGCAAACTTTGAAGCTGAGGCAAAATGGATGTGAAGTCTCGGCTCTGCCCTCCCCGACGCTTTAATAGGGGGTTTGAGAGATATTTCCGTTTTTTATTTTATGCTTTTCAACTCTCACAGATATTTAGAGATCTTGGATTGTCACAATTCAACTATTTATTAGTAGGTTTGTTTGCCCGTGATTTAATGGGTCACCCCAGTATGGAACCCTATTGGGTTTATTTCATGGTTAAATGATTCCCTTTTCTCTGTAATAATAAAACAGTACCTGTACTTGATCCCAACTAAGATATAATTACCCCTTATTGGGGGCAGAACAGCCCTATTGGGTTTATTTCATGGTTAAATGATTCCCTTTTCTCTGTAATAATAAAACAGTACCTGTACTTGCTCCCAACTAAGATATAATTACCCCTTATTGGGGGCAGAACAGCCCTATTGGGTTTATTTAATGGTTAAATGATTCCCTTTTCTCTGTAATAATAAAACAGTACCTGTACTTGATCCCAACTAAGATATAATTACCCCTTATTGGGGCAGAACAGCCCTATTGGGTTTATTTAATGGTTAAATGATTCCCTTTTCTCTGTAATAATAAAACAGTACCTGTACTTGATCCCAACTAAGATATAATTACCCCTTATTGGGGCAGAACAGTCCTATTGGGTTTATTTAATGGTTAAATGATTCCCTTTTTCTCTGTAATAATAAAACAGTACCTGTACTTGATCCCAACTAAGATATAATTACCCCTTATTGGGGCAGAACAGTCCTATTGGGTTTATTTAATGGTTAAATGATTCCCTTTTTCTCTGTAATAATAAAACAGTACCTGTACTTGATCCCAACTAAGATATAATTACCCCTTATTGGGGGCAGAACAGCCCTATTGGGTTTATTTAATGGTTAATGAACTAAATGTGAGCAGCACTTACAGTATGGTGAGGTGCAGCCCTTTGCTTTCCAATATAAAAGCACAAAGTGCTGAGTCTCAGGGCACAACCTACTGGGCAAGGTAATGCCCACCACCCACCCTGTCTGAATACATTTATATTAATGTAGCCCACTTTAGTTGGCAGTGCTGCTACTGATGCCCTCTAGGCTTACTCTTGGCACTAACAGGAGTCCTGAGCCCCCGCTTACTTTGGGGGTTACAGGGAGTCTTCACTCTAATGGCGTACCTCCACCCAGGGGTTATGTTGTGGGACTGTAACTCCCACCCTGGGACCTGATATTACACTGTAGCCTTGCACTGGGACTCCACACAACTCCCGGTACCTTGCCCCTTCCTGGGGTAGTTGCTTACCGGCAGGTAGGTGATCCTTGGTGCAGGAATGAGCCAGATACACACGGACTGTGTTGAATAAGATGAATGTCTTTATTTGGGTAGGACCTCTCCAGGAGTGGCATATAATCACACAGGGCATATACTCCTCACTTCCCCTTAAGAGTACCTCACTCCTGTTGGGTAACCTACGGTACTCCTGCCAAATGATCCCTTCTTGGTGCTCCCCCCGGTACTCACGCCGAGAGACCCTCTCTTAGGGCTCTCCCCGGTACTCCAGGACTCACCCCGCTACTCACGCCTAGGCACCCTCAGAGTAAGACTCCTTCTAGCGCCGGCTTGATCCACCTACCTAGACACTGTGTGCCCTGCACTCCAGCAGATGTATTTCTGGAGGTCTTAACCCCACTACCACTCCTGGAGGGGCAATATCCACCCATTCTAGCTTAGCACCTACATGTCACTCCTGGAGTGACCTATTACTTTAACTGACTAGATAATAACTGAGCCTGTAGCACTCCTCTACTCAGAGGCAGTCCCAGGCCAAAGACTCACAGCACATGGCTGCATCCCTTTATATAACCTTACACACCACCCTGTGGCTGTAACCCGAACTGCAGGGATACTCCCTGTTAACTATTGATAACCCAGACCATACCAGTGTCCCAATTACAAGCACCACCCTGGGGCCTATACTAGGGGTGTCTATCCTACGGGGCCCATTTTTGGCAAACCCCTACACTAAGATTCATTCAATCTGTGCAGGGAAATGTGCAAAGTCCAAAAGAGCACACGTGTTTTTTGCACTTGGCACATTGTAAATGAGCCTCATACCTTTGCGTAGGACAGCAATACACAAATCCTATGTAGACTTAGACTAAGTTTTAGAAGCAAGTTAAAAAAACAATTAACCCTCTTGGACATATGCGACAGAGGCCAATGAGTTTGCAAGCCTGGCATCCAATCAGAGGAACTCTATAAAATCATATATAGAAAACGTATTTCCATCTCAGGCTTCCCGCTAACATTGCTTGATGCCTCTGGGGTTTTTTGATTTATTTCCTCTCCTTTCCATTTTGTAATATTTTGCCAATGGAAATCAAGTCTAGAAATGTTTTCTGTGCCTTCTAACTGACGTTAGAGCTCTCAGCTAAACTAGACTGGCAATAGCGCCGGTAGTTCCACGCACACCTGGCTTATCCCCGGCTCAGTTATTTAATAGGCTGCTTTCATCTCAAAGCAATTAATTTTCACCTGCGGATACAAAACAAACGGAACAAACAAATCTGTTGTGTTTAGTGAAACATCAAACGTGCACCCCCAGCTCCTGACTTCTGGCAAACAAATAGCCTTGGCTTTATTGGGCATCAGAATGAGAAAATGATGAAAAGCTGACAATTCACGACCGATGAAAGACGCTAATTGCGTTACTAGATCCCATTTTCTTTACTCTTCTTGCAAACTGATTAAAATGTCCAAGTGTACAAGATGAAGTGCAGCTCAGCCTGCGCCAATGGCAGAGACCATAGAAAAGCAAACATTTACCAAATATAGCAAAATTATACAGGTATAGGATCCATTATCCAAAAACCCATTATCCAGAAAGCTCCAAATTACGGAAAGCTTATCTCCCATAGACTCCATTTTAAACAAATAATTCACATTTTTAAAATTGATTTCCCTTTTCTCTGTAATAATAAAACAGTACCTGTACTTGATCCCAACTAAGATATAATTACCCCTTATTGGGGCAGAACAGCCCTATTGGGTTTATTTCATGGTTAAATGATTCCCTTTTCTCTGTAATAATAAAACAGTACCTGTACTTGATCCCAACTAAGATATAATTACCCCTTATTGGGGCAGAACAACCCTATTGGGTTTATTTAATGGTTAAATGATTCCCTTTTCTCTGTAATAATAAAACAGTACCTGTACTTGATCCCAACTAAGATATAATTACCCCTTATTGGGGCAGAACAGCCCTATTGGGTTTATTTAATGGTTAAATGATTCCCTTTTCTCTGTAATAATAAAACAGTACCTGTACTTGATCCCAACTAAGATATAATTACCCCTTATTGGGGGCAGAACAGCCCTATTGGGTTTATTTAATGGTTAAATGATTCCCTTTTCTCTGTAATAATAAAACAGTACCTGTACTTGATCCCAACTAAGATATAATTACCCCTTATTGGGGCAGAACAGCCCTATTGGGTTTATTTCATGGTTAAATGATTCCCTTTTCTCTGTAATAATAAAACAGTACCTGTACTTGATCCCAACTAAGATATAATTACCCCTTATTGGGGGCAGAACCTATTGGGTTTATTCAATATTTAAATGGTTTTTTTAAGGTATGGAGATCCAAATTATAGAAAGATCCCTTATAGGGAAAACCCCAGGTCCCGAGCATTATGGATAACAGGTCCCATACCTGTATAGCAAAATTATCATTTATTAAGTGATTTTTTTGCTCTTCTCCCCAAAGTGAAAGTTGAATAAATTGCCATCTGGCTGCTATATAGACTGATCATATTCCCCACATTTCTATTGGCTGATGGAAGGTTTTTATTTTATTTAATTTCTATACCTTTTCATTTCATTCTGACTTCCAAACAAACAATTGAAGGCTCTGCTCGTGGCCTTATCAAACAAAAGTTTGATAAGGTGCTGCATTATTTTGACTGCTTAAACGCCAGATACCCCCCTGAATACCATCTTATTCATTGGAATGGAGCCCTGAGACAGGTGGCTTTCAGCCTGGCAATGCCCAATGGGTGTTTTTGAGCCATAAAACATAAGATTTAACATGAATGGGAGGCAGAACAGCAGGGTATCCTATATGGGACACAAGTCTAGGGGGCACATTTACTAACCCACGAACGGGCCGAATGCGTCTGGTTGCGTTTTTTTCGTAATGATCGGTATTTTGCGATTTTTTCGGAAAATTGTCGCGACATTTTTGTTGCCATTCCGAAAGTTGCGCAAAATCTGGCGATTTTTTCGTAGCGTTAAAACTTGCGCGAAAAGTCGCGCCTTTTCCGTAGCCATTCCGAAAGTTGCGCAAAATGTTGCGATTTTTTCGTAGCGTTAAAACTTGCGCCTTTTAAGTTTTAACGCTATGAAAAAAATCGCCAGATTTTGCGCAACTTTCGGAATGGCTACGAAAAAGTCGCATTTTTTCGCACAAGTCGTAATGGCTACGAAAAACTCACGTTTTTTCGCGCAAATCATATTGGTAGCGAAAAAGTCGCGACAATTTCCGAAAAGTCGTAAGGCACCGAAAAAATCGCAAAAAATACGAAAAAGTCGCAAAATGTTCGTTTTCCAATCGGAATTTTTCCAATTCGGATTCGGATGCGTGGGTTAGTAAATGTGCCCCTAGGAGTAAAAGTCACCATTAATGATGAGCGAATCTGTCCAAAAGAATCTTTCAAAAGATTCGCGAAACGGCGAAAAATTCACAAAACGGCGAAAATGTGTGTAAAGAAAATTTGTTGTCTGCGACTGTTCTTTTGACGCGCGACTATTTACTTTGATGCCGCAACTATTTACTTTGACACGCGACTATTCTTTGACGCTCGCGACTATACTTTTGATGCATGCGACTATTTATTTTGATGTGCGACTATTCTTTTCAAGGCAAATTTTTTCATCTGTTTTGCGAAACAATCTGCCAATGGGGAAATGCGGAAATTCGCCACAAATCCATGCCTGGCGAAACATCACTAGCCACCATGCCAATGGACTATAAATAAATTCCAAATAACTGATCACTTGCTTAAATCAATGCTGTTGAAATTTTCCCACTGGGGCAAATAATGGGCACTATCACAGGATAAAGGGATTTAGTCAACTTGGGCACAAAAATCATTTTGGTATAAAACAGTCGGATCTATTATTATACTAGTTTTAATGTACTTTGTAAAGTGGAGTCTGAAAGTTGTAAAGTATGGCAGGTTCCCGACTCCAGGATAAGAATTACGCACTAATATTGCTAATTAATGAGCCTTTATCCACTGATGCGAAATTCTCCCACATCAATTCAGAATCTTTTAATAAAGCCGCGATGAGCCAATGTGTTTAATAATAAATTGATTCCATTTTAATGTTGTCACGCAGTCGGTATGAAAGTATAAGAATGTGAGAGCGATAGTAGTAGAAGTCACTGATAATGTATGAACAGGGGGGTAAATCTGACATTAAATGTCTCATTTTGCCAAGATTTACATAGTAATAATGCACTGGAGAGAAGGAGATAAATTATATCCCATCCACTGATATTTTCTCCAGGTTTCTGAAGACATTTCTGAACATTTCAGATCTAAAAAATATTAACATTAAGCACCAAGTTCATGCGTATTACTTTTATCTGGAAATCTAAAGGCTCGTGGGCTATGGGTACCAATGCAAGTGCCGGAGCTATAAGGGGCTCAATATTGTGGCCCAGAGAGCTTATACGTTAATACTTTTCATTGGTGTCCACTTAGTGCTTTGCAGTGGATTGAAAATCTGGTGCAAAGTGCAGAGCCCAATGCATAAATTGCATGCCAGGCAATGTGCCCATACGCTGGTCCTCCTGCATGGAAATGAATGAATGAATGCAATGAAGTGTTAGGCTCTGCTGGGGTTTGATCCCCTGATTGTTGGCTGCTCTCCGTAACTATTGAGCCAGGAGAGCAGCCGGCAAGAGTTTCTTGCTCATTTATCCTCCCATGTATTTGTGTTCTGGCCTTTATGACATCACCCCAGCAACCTTATTGGCTAGGTGGGGTCAGCCAATCAGGGCTGACTCTGCCCTATATAAGCCCAGCCCTCCTCACATTCATTGCCTGAGCATTGGCTCAACTTTGAGCACTGTGGCTTGTCCCTGGCTCCTGTTCCTGTGCTCGCTCCATCCCATCCTGTCCTGCTCTGTTATTCTTTGTCCCTCCATCCCATCCTGCTCTGTCAGTCTTTGCCTTCCAGGGTTGGACTGGGCTGCCGGGAAAAATTCCCGTGGGCCCTGGCAGACCAGACCCAACCCTTGCCGGCACTCCCCCTGCCCAACCGTTCCTTACCTGAAGCGTTAAATTTACACGAGCTCAGAGGAGGACGTTGGGTGAGGGACCCTGTGGGGGTTTAGGGGGGCCTCTGCGGGAAGGGTTAGGGGATGCGGCCAGTGGGGGCACCTGCAGGACCCTTGGGGCAGGAGCCCCGGTGGGCCCTGCACCCCCCAGTCCGACCCTGCTGGCTCCATCCTGTTCCATCCTGGCTCCATCAGCCACTGCCTTAAAGACTAACCTATCCCACATCCTCTCTAGCGCCCTCTACCTATTCCCCACCGAATCCTTTTCCATTCCTTACATAACGGATATAACCCTATATATCTAGCTAGTCTTGCTTCATGGGGTCCCAGTTGGTCGGTGCAGATTAATAAAAACAAACACCTCGACGGTTCCTACAGGTTGTGTTCGTTTTCAATCTACATGTAATTGGACCTCTTCTATCCTCTCTCTAATGTAATTTACAGTTATCATTACAGCCCAGTATCATTGGCATTTGCGCGGGAGATTAGATTGTCTTGTTTAGCAGCGAGAGCCGCTGACATTTGAAGATTACAACTTGATGGTGATTGTGCTTTTCATTCTGACAATTACAAGCTCATCGCGGGTTCATTAGTGGAATTAATGGAGCGGCGTATTGTGCAAGCACTTAAATACCATTATGATTGTCTCATTAGATATTGCCGACAGAAGAGACAATACTTCAAGTTGCAGATATTTATATATAAGGGGTAGCAGGGAGAATAAATATGCAGTACGTTATATTCTGTGGCGCTTCCCCAGCAGAATCTGACATTGAAATCTTATTTTTAAAATTTTCTGGGGCTAGCCATGTTCTTCATTTCAGAGGTTGCCTCAGCCATGTGACCTGTGCTCTTATAAACTTCAGGCACACTTTACTGCTGCGCTGCAATTTGGAGTGATATCCCACCCCCCTCACCCCCAGCAGCCGATCAGCAGAACAATGGGAAGGCAGCAAGATAGCAGCTCCCAGTAGGTATCAGAATAGCACTCAATAGTAAGAAATCCAAGTCCGGCTTGGGACTCCTCCAGTTACATGGGAGTAGGAGAAACAATAGGTTAGCTGAAAGCAGTTCTAATGTGTAGCGCTGGCTGAAAGCTCAGACTCAGGCACAATGCCATTAAGCCATATTTCAACTACTGACAAACTTTTTAATGACAAATTGCCTTCACACATGGCCACAAGTACCATATGAATGCATAATTCCACTTTCCCAAAAACTATCTGTTGAACTAGATTTCAAATCTGTCTATAAGTAGGGACCTTGGTTCTTGGTTCTTTTGAATTAATTGGAATTACAAATTTCCGTGATAAAGGAGGCCACACTCTGGCACCCAAACTAAAGGCTGATGGAGAAAGATGGGTGCTACTGCATCTCAGATTATGGAGAACATGAAAGCTTGGGTGTGTGCAAATAAGCAACTTTCATCTTTAAGCACGACTGTACCTTTAAATGATGATACCTAATTCTGAACTTATATTTGTTTTCCATAGTTAACAATTTACTGCGGTGTCCTGCAGAAATCCTTGTTGTGTAAGGCTTAATAGCAATCGATATGAAACAAGCTCATTACATTAGAGCTGAAATTACATAAAATAATGGCATCAACAACACTGCTCATTATTAGCTAGCAATTTATAATAGAAGTTTTTTTTTTAATCATTCAGTACAAAGATTCTAAGGAACCATTTTGGATAACAGAGTGGAAGAGAGAGAGCAAAGAGGGGAAATGATGGGCATCTAAAAGAGCAGACAAGTTGACTTCATTCTCATTTGTCCTTCTGTCATTCAGCAGAAAGGGCAGTAGCCTGATAGGATCTAAGTAAGGTCTAGAGCACAATGGTTGAACCACCACAGAGCTCTTATGGAGAATTACTATAATCAAAACTCCCTTTCCAGCTTGTAATTGGATTGAATGGGAAACACAATGCCCATGGCAGACGCTGACAATATCAGCCAGGAAATGCTCACGGATGACTAAACCAGCATTCTTCAGAGATTCCACGTTATACTGCAAGTATCTGGAAGCAATGTCAAGTGGAAAGGGTATTTTGACCACTATAGCTCTTGAGAGCTCCGCTGTGGTCCAAAGCTGGTCCATGGAGCTTTGGCACTCAACACAAGAGTAGTGAAATCTCACAAACATCAAAAAATATTGGAAGACACTCAAGATGGATCACCATGTAGATGGTTTGCACTTTATATACATTGTAGTCCATGCTGATGTTCTTTGCTGTATGTAGATTCCCCTTGCTGAAGATCTATGGCATGTTGCTCCCCAATCCCTTGGATGTTGCTCTCAGTGCCCCCAAACCAGGTAGTTATTTTTGAATTCCTGACTTGGGGGCAAGTTTCGGTTGAATAAAAACAAGATTTCCTACCAAATAAAGCCCCCTGTATGCGGATAGGGTGCATAGAGGCCCCTAATAGCCAATCACAGCCCTTATTTGGCTCCTCCATTAACTTTTATGGTGCTTGTGTTGCTCTCCAAGTCTTTGGCTCATGAGTAAGAAAGGTTGGGGACCCCTGATCTAAGGCATGTGTACCTGAACATTTGAATGTGGCTCACGGGTAAGAAAGGTTGGGGACCCCTGATGTAGATGGTTTGCACTTTATATACATTGAGGTCCATGCTGATGTTCTTTGCTGTATGTAGATTCCCCTGAAGATCTATGGCATGTTGCTCCCCAACCCCTTGGAGTTATTTTTGAATTCCTGATTTGGGGGCAAGTTTTGGTTGAATAAAAACAAGATTTCCTACCAAATAAAGCCCCCTGTAAGCTGATAGTGTGCATAGAGGCTGCCTAATAGCCAATCACAGCCCTTATTTGGCTCCTCCATTAACTTTTATGGTGCTTGTGTTGCTCTCCAAGTCTTTGGCTCATGAGTAAGAAAGGTTGGGGACCCCTGATCTAAGGCATGTGTACCTGAACCCCTCAAGGAGTTTGTCTTTTTCTTTGCCCTGGTTAAAATGTGTTTTCTTGGCATTGCATATCTAAGCTGGCATTCTCTGCTTCCATCCCTCCGTGGTACCCCCCACCCAAATATCAAGTATCTGCTGGCAGAGACACACCAACTGTTATTGGTAGTTCCTTGGCTTTGGGCAATAAAACTTCAATAACCACAATAAACATTGAAACATTTCCTGCAATTGTTCCCCCCACTTCCCAAACTGGTTGCTCCCTAGACAAGTGTCTTGCTGCCTACCCCTCGTCCTAAATTTGACATACTAGACAGTCAACAAGCTGGAGAGTAAACAACTCTTCACATAATGGTAATGTAATGGTATCTAAACGAAGAAAGATGAAAGATAAGAGGCGATGATTCCAAGCTTTCAGAGCAGTAAAATATAGCATTATGGCGATAAAAATAATAATTAAAAAAAAAAAATGATTGTAGAAATACTAGAGGTTAAGAAAACAATATATATTCTGAATGCCGCTGTTTTATTCTTCCAACAAAAGTACGAAATATACCCTTTCCTTTATAAAACACCATTTGAAAGGAGCGGTATTAAACTGAAAACATTTTGAGAGAGAGAACTGAGCTGCCCTGAAATATAAAAAATGAAAATACAAGAAACAATCAGACAATGTTCCGAAGAGGTTTTGATTTTCAGACTTAAATAACAGGAGCGAGCGAACATTTATGTAACGGCATCAGACATCCATTATTGTGACACCGGCTCAACACAAAGGGAAAATAAAAGAATGTATTGATTTTTGTTCCTTTGGAAATAAAAGATTTCTGTAAATACATAGCACATGTCTGAATAATATGCCAATGTTTAATGCAGTATTTATCAGGAAAATCAACTGCTTTTATGCATTTCTAAGTTGCCTTGTCCTTGATTTTTGCTTTATGTACTTTTTATTGGTTTGTAAATGTCTGTACCGTGACTTTAGAAACAGAAAGAATGAGGAGAAACGCATAGAAACATAGGTAATATATCATTTATTGATCAGTTTGTTTCAACGTATTACAAAAGAACATACAGGGAGATTTACCAGTGATTGGTCATTTTTACTGAGCAGTAACATTGGGTACGATCATGGGTTCTGTTAAGGTTCTAGACCTGCCTAAGACTTGACTTTACTCAACTGGTTCCCAAACTGTGTGGCTTCAGGGGACCCGGAGTAGTAGCAGAGGGGTTCAGTCTAATCCCAGATACTTCGGTGCCATACATATGGCCGAATGGCTAAATGATGAATATTCCTATAAATGAAACCACATTATTAGGCTGAGCAATGATCTGACCAAAGGCTGAACCTAGACTTGACTTAAGTCAACTGGTTCCCAAACTGTGTGGCTTCAGGGGAAACGGAGCAGTAGCAGAGGGGTTCAGTCTAATCCCAGATACTTCGGTGCCATACATATGGCCGAATGGCTAAATAATGAATATTCCTATATATGAAACCACATTATTAGGCCGAGCAATGATCTGACCAAAGGCTGAACCTAGACTTGACTTAAGTCAACTGGTTCCCAAACTGTGTGGCTTCAGGGGAAACGGAGCAGTAGCAGAGGGGTTCAGTCTAATCCCAGATACTTCGGTGCCATACATATGGCCGAATGGCTAAATGATGAATATTCCTATATATGAAACCACATTATTAGGCCGAGCAATGATCTGACCAAAGGCTGAACCTAGACTTGACTTTAGTCAACTGGTTCCCAAACTGTGTGGCTTCAGGGGATCCGGAGTAGTAGCAGAGGGGTTCAGTCTAATCCCAGATGCTTCGGTGCCATACATATGGCCGAATCACTAAATAATGAATATTCCTATATATGAAACCACATTATTTGGCTGAGCAATGATCTGACCAAAGGCTGAACCTCCAATGGGGCTTGTATTAAAAAAGCCAGCCAACTACTTCTTTAAAGTGACTTTCTGATATTTACAGTTGCCTTGTTCTCAATTCCAACTGTTTTGTTCTTCCCAGTACCTTGCCTGTTATCTATTACTCATTAAAGGAGAAGAAAAGTCATTTTGGCATTTTACTGCCAATAGATTAGCCACATTAGTGACACCTAGAACGCTATATTTATTCTGCAGAAAGCTTTACCGAACCTGAGTAAACAGCCCTAGAAGCTACCTCTGTTTGTTTAAGATAGCAGCTGCCATTTTAGCTTGGTCTTCATAGCTTCCTGCTGCAGCTCTAGCCGTTGGTAGCACAGATTACACATTCCTAAGGGAGGGGGGAGTGAGTTTTATGAATTCTTATGGGAGGGAGGAGCAGGAGAAGGGAGAGAGGAGAAAGCTGCGAAGGAGTTTTCTGAGAGAGGAATTCAGATATCAAAGAACATGTTTGCATAAAAGGAGACAAGAAATCCTGTGTTTCTTTTGATAGAGGACTCAGTGCAGAGTTTCTGTTAGTGCTTATGACTGTATTTACACAGACCTTTCTGATAAAGCTTACTTTTTACCTTTCCTTCTCCTTTAAAGATACCAAAGGTGTTAAACCAGTGAATAAGGAAAAGCCAATGGATCAGGCTAATGGCACAAAGGGTTGGTGACCGGCTTTTCTACACAATTAGCACCAAATTAAGGGAAAGCCATCGTTCATATAAAGTCCATTTAAAGAAAATATATATTTTTTTTCATTATTTTATATCTGTTGTAATTATAAAACAGCACCAAGTACCTGATCGCGACTGCATAAGGCCATATTCTTGGCAAAACAATCCTGATTTGGAACTGATAAATGAGCCTCTAACTGTACAGATATCCTGAAGATCCTACAGATTCTGAAGAATATCTTTATCGGTTTACATTCATACCACTAATGTCAATCAAGCTGCCGGAAATATTGGTGATGATACATAGTTACATAGTTACATAGGGTTGAAAAAAGACCAGAATCCATCAAGTTCAACCCTTTCAAGTAAACCCAGCACCCACAACCTATACTTACCAATCTATACACTCACATACATAAACTATATATACAACCACTAATACTAACTGTAGATATTAGTATCACAATAGCCTTGGATATTCTGCTTGTTCAAGAACTCATCCAGGCCCATCCAGGATGTTCATTTTATAGTTATTCTTTCTTTTCTAATCAAACTACATTTCCTGTTTCCCATTTGATAGTGACATAATAACAAAGACCTACATCTTTGTTATTATGTATATATAGAGTGCTATCAACACAAAGGGCATAAATAGAAGTTGTGTCAAGGAAAGTAACCATGAAGGATGGAAAGTCCGGTGACGTCTCCTATTATTTCATAAACTAGTGAAATATAAGGGGTGATCAATAGGGTGGGGGTTTGCCAAAGGTCTATTCAATCAACAATCATAGTTCACATTTCTGCTTCCTGAGTAGAACATTAAGTCTTGAATATAGACCAAGCAATGGATTTATAGTGAGAGTTAATGAATGAAATGACTTCAAAGCAAAGTGAATGGAAAACAAGTGATCTGATCTATAGTAGAGTGGATATTACAAGAACAAAGGGGACAATACAGGCGTCAAGGCTTACGGCAACAATACATGAAATACAATTTTTTTTCTGGACCCAAAGTCACACAGCAGAAAGTAACATGAATTTTACAACCCAATAAAATCTTTTCAAATTTTTTGATTCTTTGAAGGCGTAGTATGTATGTATGAGCTTGGGTATATTAAGGCATACAACTCAAACATGGAATGCACCATTTACCGAAGGGGGGAAGTTCCTCTGTGCTAAATGAATGGATTCATAATTGAGAAACAAGAGTTCAGCTGTGGGTGAGGGATAGTTGGCCTTACATCCCAATACTGTACATTGTGTATTATTTTAGATTAAATATTACATAGATAATTAATAGATAAATAGATGTGAATGCTCATGGGAGATTTGGAGGGAAGAGAAGAGTCTCATAGGTTGTAGCAGGGAGTAGTGATGAGCGAATCTGTTCCGTTTCGCTTCGCCGAAAAATTCACAAATCTTTCAAAAGATCCGCGATATGGTGAAAAATTAGCGAAATGGCAAAAATGTTGTGCGGCAAAAAAAATTGCCACCCGCGGCTATTATTTTGTTGCGTGGCTATTATTGCGTTGCCCGTGGCTATTATTTTGCCGCACGGCTATTATTTAGTCGCCCGCAGCTATTATTTCGTCACGTGGCTATTATTTCATCGCACGGCTATTATCATAGTACAGGTACTGTTTTATTATTACAGAGAAAAGGGAATCATTTAACCATGAAATAAACCCAATAGGGCTGTTCTGCCCCCAATAAGGGGTAATTATATCTTAGTTGGGATCAAGTACAGGTACTGTTTTATTATTACAGAGAAAAGGGAATCATTTAACCATGAAATAAACCCAATAGGGCTGTTCTGCCCCCAATAAGGGGTAATTATATCTTAGTTGGGATCAAGTACAGGTACTGTTTTATTATTACAGAGAAAAGGGAATCATTTAACCATGAAATAAACCCAATAGGGCTGTTCTGCCCCAATAAGGGGTAATTATATCTTAGTTGGGATCAAGTACAGGTACTGTTTTATTATTACAGAGAAAAGGGAATCATTTAACCATGAAATAAACCCAATAGGGCTGTTCTGCCCCAATAAGGGGTAATTATATCTTAGTCGGGATCAAGTACAGGCAGGGGCGCTTCTGCCATTAGGCGAGTTGAGAAACTCGCCTCAGGCAGCAGAAGCGCCCCAGTTACCAGGGGCGGCAAAAAGCCGCTTCTGGTAACTTTAAGAGCCGAATTTCCGGTTTTTAAACACTAGCTTTTCTGCACTAGCGATCTCACCGCCCCCGGACCCGCTCCTGCGCTCAGAAGGTAAGCGCTGGGAGCGGGGGGGGGGGGCGGCATCCAGGAGCCGCCTCAGGCGGCGATATGTCCAGAATCGCCCCTGAGTACAGGTACTGTTTTATTATTACAGAGAAAAGGGAATCATTTAACCATTAAATAAACCCAATAGGGCTGTTCTGCCCCCAATAAGGGGTAATTATATCTTAGTTGGGATCAAGTACAGGTACTGTTTTATTATTACAGAGAAAAGGGAATCATTTAACCATTAAATAAACCCAATAGGGCTGTTCTGCCCCAATAAGGGGTAATTATATCTTAGTTGGGATCAAGTACAGGTACTGTTTTATTATTACAGAGAAAAGGGAATCATTTAACCATGAAATAAACCCAATAGGGCTGTTCTGCCCCAATAAGGGGTAATTATATCTTAGTTGGGATCAAGTACAGGTACTGTTTAATTACTACAGAGAACAACAATTCTGAACTATTTGATTAAAATGGAGACTATTGGAGACGGGCATTCCGTAATTCGGAGCCTTTTGGATAACAGGTTTCCGGTTAAGGAATTCCATACCTGTACCAACCTAAGGGTTTATTTAAAGTCTCTTTGTTCAGTGTCTGAGCTCGAGGTTCTGCTGCTATTTAGATTAGGGCATTTATTAGTTTTTATTTATTGCCATGGCAGATACACAGGAATATCCGCTCACAGGTGTGCCCTTCAAATGCCTCCCCAAGCGTTCCTGGGAGCGATAGTGATTAGTCACACTCAGGCGAATGGAATAAATGGCTGAAGGTCAGTGATAAATCCGGATGCTGGAGTCTTTATGGTGTCTGGGCTGACACTGAAGGGTAAATTAAACAGACAAAGGAGATCACAACCCCCTGCTCGCTCCACAACAACCGCCAATAAATCATATCTTCCTGAAAAGCACCCATGTAACCATCCTTATTGAACCTGACTGGCTATTGATCCGTGTTCCGCGAGAATTATGGCCATGATGAGACTTATTCTGCCAGGAATTAAACTGGATTAAGAATTGTACAGAGATATTTATTCTTTAATGTGTAATGGTTTTGTGGGACAGAGATATGTATTAAGAAAATCCATATATTTTATAAATCCATGCAGAATGTGCCCTGGTGGGATTCAAACTCAGAACCAGCTATTGGATCTATTATACAGGGCGCTTGGAATAAATCTAATAAATTGTAATGAAACAACTTGGCAGCTGAAACCTGGAGGGCTTGTAGGGAATTCAGTGGGAGGTATCTAGTGATAAGCGAATCTGTCACGTTTCGCTTCGCCATAAAATTCACGAAACGTCAAGAAAATTCACGAAACCGTAAAAAAATCTGGCACCCATTTTGACACAACCGTGCCCAATTCTGACGCAACTGCGTCCGTTTTTTTACTTTTTTTGACGCACAGTGAATTTTTCCACAGTGAATTTTCACGGAATTTTCGCGAAACTATTCACCAATGGCGAAATGCGGAAATTTGCTGCGAATCCATGCCTGGCGAAAAAAATTCGCTCGTTTTACACGTTAAACATTCAACCTACTTTATTCCTAGAGGTTTTTTAACCATTCGATTTTTTAAAAAAATCAAAGGAAGTTTGAACATTGTCTTTGCAATCCAATTTATACCTCCAATTTACTGCAAGTGATTGAGAAACAAACATTGTAGACAAATAGCAAACTAACTCAAACTGGAAAATAAAGGCAGTGAGGCGAGGTTCTACCATGGGAAATGGAACTTCGTGATATTGTGTTTTTCCGAAGTCGACCCCATTTCTGACGCCATTGTTTTAAAACCCTGAATGGGAAAGTCAAGTTCATGGAGTAGATTGAGCCCAGTGCTGGGCTGCTGGGATCTACTGGTGACCAATTGTAGGGGGGGATGCTAACATTGTGTTTGGATCTTTCAGGATACTTGGTTTCTGGATAGTAGATCCTATACCTCTGTAGCATGAGTGATACTCAGTAAGGAGTGCATGGTGGATAAGAGAGGAGTATAGACTGTCCACAAGCACCAATCAAAGTATGGGACATCTGCCAAAACACTGACTGGACAATGGGAATAGGACCTATAACAACCGGGAGTGCAGGGATGGAGACATAGTAACATAGTAACATAGTAAGTTGGGTTGAAAAAAGACATACGTCCATCAAGTTCAACCATAATGCCTATATATAACCTGCCTAACTACTAGTTGATCCAGAGGAAGGCAAAAAACCCCATCTGAAGCCTCTCTAATTTGCCACAGAGGGGAAAAAATTCCTTCCTGACTCCAAGATGGCAATCGGACCAGTCCCTGGATCAACTTGTACTAAGAGCTATCTCCCATAACCCTGTATTCCCTCACTTGCTAAGAATCCATCCAGCCCCTTCTTAAAGTTATATAATGTATCAGCCAGCACGACTGATTCGGGGAGGGAATTCCAGAACCTCACAGCTCTCACTGTAACAAATCCTTTCCGAATATTTAAATGGAACCTCCCTTCTTCTAAACGGAGTGGGTGCCCTCGTGTCCGTTGGAAGGACCTACTGGTAAATACAACATTAGAAAGGTTATTATATGATCCCTTTATATATTTATACATAGTTATCATGTCACCTCTTAAGCGCCTCTTCTCCAGTGTAAACAGACCCAACTTGGCCAGTCTTTCTTCATAACTGAGACTTTCCATACCCTTTACCAGCTTAGTTGCCCTTCTCTGGACCCTCTCTAGCTCAATAATGTCCCGTTTGAGCACTGGAGGCCAAAACTGAACAGCATATTCTAGATGGGGCCTTACCAGCGCTCTGTAAAGGGGAAGAATAACCCCCTCCTCCCGTGAATCTATACCCCTTTTAATACAGCTCAAAACCCTGTTTGCCCTTGCAGCTGCTGCCTGGCATTGCTTGCTACAGCCAAGTTTATTATCTACAAGGACTCCAAGCTCCTTCTCCATTATGGATTTGCCTAGTGCAGTCCCATTAAGGGTATACGGGGCTTGCATATTTTTACATCCCAGGTGCATGACCTTACATTTATCCACATTAAATCTCATCTGCCACTTAGCTGCCCAGATTGCCAGTTGGTCAAGATCCTGCTGCAGGGATGTCACATCCTGGATAGAATTGACTGGTCTGCAGAGTTTTGTGCCATCTGCAAACACTGATACATTACTCATAATACCCTCCCCTAAGTCATTTATGAACAAATTAAACAAAAGTGGACCCAGTACAGAACCCTGAGGGACCCCACTGAGAACCTTACTCCAAGTAGAGAATGTGCCATTAACAACCACCCTCTGTACCCGATCCTGTAGCCAGTTTTCTATCCATGTGCAAACGGCTTCACTACGTTACACCTTAGACCACATTGAGAGAATAAGGGTGAAGACACACGGAGCTACTGTACTAGTAGCAGCTACTTGTCGTGGCTACTAAAGACAATGCTGATCATTTACTGATAACTGTCCCTACATTAGTTTTAGCAGAGGCAATTCTCAATATTGTCTATGGCAGGGGATTTTCTAGAGTTTAGTAGCCTTGAAACAGTAGCTGCTACTAGTAGCCCAGTGTGTCTTCACCTTTAAGGTCCCCATACACGTGAAGATTTGCTCGCTTGGCGATGTCGCCAAGCGAGCGGATCT